>NW_015386393.1:5217107-5278145 GCF_001527695.2 Protobothrops mucrosquamatus
GAAGGAGGGGAGATCCGGGATCACCCGGATCTCTGGGGGTAGTTCGTTCCAGAGGGTGGGGGCTCCCACCGAGAAGGCCCTCCCCCTGGAGGTCGCCAGCCGGCACTGTCTGGCTGACGGCACCCTGAGGAGACCCACTCTGTGGGAGCGTACCGGCCGATGGGAGGTAATCTGCGGCAGAAGGCGGTCTCGGAGATATGGAGGTCTTCCTGTCCTCTACCATCTTCTGGAGTCCATTTAAGCTCACGCCTACTGCTTCAGTGACTCCATCCAGCCACCTCATTCTCTGTCGTCCCCTTCTTCCACTGCCCTCCATCTTTCCCAGCATGAGGCCCTTCTCCAGTGAGTCCTTCCTTCTCATTAGGTGACCAAAGTACTTGAGTTTCAACTTCAGGATCTGGCCTTCTAAAGAGCAGTCAGGGTTGATCTCCTCTAGAATTGACCGGTTGGATCGCCTTGCAGTCCAGGGGACTCGCAGGAGTCTTCTCCAGCACCATAGTCACAACTGAAGGAGCTGGATATGATTAGTCTGAAAGAGAGACAATAAAAATGCATAGAAGAGAATATTTGTAACTCGGGATTGAAAGTGAAATGAGTTTTCCTGAGTTAGAGCTTCTTCACTCTTGATCAAATTTGTTTCACCGAGACCTTCAAGTAGCCAGCAATGCTTGTTATATTGTGTGTTAATTGTGGGGTCCTTGTTGCTATCAGAGGTTGGTGGTTTTCTTGCAGATATTTCATTACCAAACTAGGTAACATCATCAGTGCATTGAATGAAATGTCTCCAAGAAAGCCACCAAGCTCAGAGAGCACCAAGGACACACAACTAACATACAATATAACAGCACTGTTGACCACTTGAAGGTCTCAGTGGAACAAATTTGATCAAGAGTGAAGAAGTTCTAAACTCAGGAAAATTCATTTCGTTTTAAACCATTTCAGAGGAATAGACCAGGGGTCTTCAAACTTGGTCCTTTTATGACTTGTGGACTTCAACTCCCAGAATTCCTCAGCCAGGCACGTGTGCTTGGCTGAGGAATTCTGGGAGTTGAAGTCCACAAGTCATAAAAGGTTCAAGTTTGAAGACCCCTGGAATAGACTATCTTGGAAAGGAAGGGGCAAATTCTTTACACTGTAGGTCAGCGCCCCCCCAAAAAAACTTTTGGGTGTCAGGAACCGGTTCCACGGAAAGAGGTTTTTCTGTGGACTGGAGGGGGCATGGTTTTATGCACTGCTTGCATCTCGCACATGTGGGGATGGGGTTCGCTCATTTGTGCGGCCCGGTTTCTGGCACACCATGGACCAGTGCTGGTTTGCAACTGGGGGATTGGGGACCCCTGCTGTGGGTATTTAACAGGAGCTGAATAAAAAATAATAATAAAAAACTCATTTCCAGTCAGCATACAGGTAGTCCTCAAATTACAGCTATTTGTTTAGTGACTGTTCAAAATTATAATGACACTGAAAAAAGGGACATGGCTATACTTATGACCGTGCAGCATCCCCATGGTCACGTGATCAAAATTTAGACTCTTGACAACTGGTTCATATTTGTGATGGTTGCAGTGTCCTGGGGGGTGTGTGTGTCATGTAATTAGCTCTTGTGACCTTCCGACAAGCAAAGTCAATGGGGAAGCCAGAATCACTTAACAACTGTGTTCCTAACTTAACAACTGCAGTGATTCACTTAATAACTGTGGCAAGAAAAGTTGTAAGATGGGGCAAATTTGACTTAATAACTGTTTTACTTAGCAACAAAAATTTTGGGCTCAGTTGTGGTGGTAAGTCAAGGGCTACCTGTAATACAAAGAATTAGCATACTGGTTTGTAAACCAACATCCTTTGTGATTGCCAATTTGCATCTGTGGTGGCTGATTTTCTACATTGGTAAAGAGTTGGACCAGACTATTTCTGACTTTCTTTCCAAGTTTAGGATATTATGATGGGTCTTTAGTATGTTGTCCATTTCTGCAAGAATTAAATATGAATGATGACATTGGAAAGATGGTATCAGAAACCTCATCAAATTGCAACGTCTGCAATTTTGCATACAATCCAGAAATGAAACTAATGAGAAGAAAAATTGTGAAGGGACTTGCAGATCCCATTCTGTAATTAATGAAATGCCAAATGCTGGCAATAAGTCAGAAGAAAATAATCTTGGAAGTATTTTCTGATATGAATCATCAGACCTTTGGATAACAGTGCTGTGGGTGGATGATGCAAACGGCTTATGCAAATTTTAATTTTATGGGGGATGAGTTATTAAAGATCTATTAACCTGAGCAGGTCTAGGGAAAACATATCCTGATTATCCAGTTACAGTCTAGATTCCAAAACATAGGGCAGGTCTCTATATAATTGTCCACAGTAGCTTTGCCTTCAGCATTCAGCTAACAAGAGATGCTATCAAAGAAGCAATATTCCTGAGCTGCTAATAACGTCCTTGGAACTGTTTTTATGTGCCAGAGAAAGATCCATCCATTTTGCTCCACATTGGGAAAAAGAAAACTATTTTAAACAGATAAGGAAAATCTCAGACTGCCTGCACTGCAAGATTTGTTGTACAGACCTGTGAGATGCAGAAAGAGTCCAAGTCACCAGAAGATTTAAAAAATGGGAAACAGGCTAACCCAGGTAAATCCTATTTCTCCATCTTTCAGAACTGATTTCCTCAGAGCTGTTGTACGTTTGGTGATGTTGTGACCAGTTATAGTTTTATTTTGTGCTGAAGATGCATGACTGTAGGTGATAGAAGTTTCCTTGGTTGGTCCCTCAAGTGTTTCTTGACCTGGAAAAAAACTTACCTCTTTTCTTCTGAAAATCATGTTTGGTTTAAGGCAGGGGTAGGCAACCTTGGCTCTTTTATGACTCAGCTCCCAGAATTCCTGAGCCAGCATGGCTCAGCATGGAAACCTCTCCCTTTCCCCTCAGCATGGCTGGCTCAGGAATTCTGGGAGTTGAAGTCCACGAGTCATAAAAGAGCCAAGGTTGCCTACCCCTGGTTAAAGGGATCTTTAAATACTTTACTACAGAACAAACATGCCTGAGCAAACCATTTTTTTCTACCACATCACTGGCTTTTTACCTTCATTTCACTCTGGCCTGTGATTCAGATAGAAATAAAGTATCTTCCAAAGTCCCAAAGGTGCAACTGGACTTTCTTGTTTTTTTCCCTTGAAGACGTTTCGCTTCTCGTCCAAGACGTTTCTTCAGTTCTGAGTGTTCAAGATGGCATTTTCTTCACCTGATCTCTTCAAAGGGCAGCTAAAGTATATGAAATATATTCTATTAGAATAGAATAGAGCTGGAAGGGACCTTGGAGGTCTTCTAGTCCAGCCCCCTGCTCGAGCAGAAGAACCTATACCATTTCAGACAATAACCTAGAAGTGATTGCATTGTTTGGAATAGGAACAGGATAGTTCAGTATTTTTCAACCTTGGCAATCTGAAGATGTGTGGGCTTCAACTCTCAGAATTCCCCAGCCAGCGTGCTGGTTGTTAAGCAAATTGCTGCAGTTGTTAATTAAATCATGCAGTTGTTAAGCAACTCTGGTTTTCCCAGTTGACTTTGTTTGTTGGGAGCCAGCTGGGAAGGTTGCAAAGGGTGATCACGTGACCCCGGGATGCTGCAACTTTTGTAAATATATGCTGGTTGCCAAGAGCCTGAATTTTGATCATATCCTGGTTTATGTAATGTCTTCATTATGGCTTGTGGTAACAAGACCCATGATGCCCAGGAGGAGGGTCAAACAAAATCAAGGGGGTGGCTACATCTGCATGATTTTAATATTTGCTTTTTATGTGCGTGCAGTGTTGTTGCATGTACAAAAGGGATAGGCTTTGGACAGTGGTGGAATTCAAATATGTGAACAACCGGTTCTTTGTGTGGATGCCGCTTCCGGAAGTCCATTCTGGGCCTGGGCAACAAAAAATTAGCTACCGGTTCTGCCAAAGTGGCCACCACTGGCTTTGGAGTATGCAGGCAGCTGCCAACTTGGCTTTTTTTTAGCCCTGAGAGTATTCCTAGTATGTGATTCATGATTAAGACTTAATCAACAAGCCACTATTAAAATATTAGTACATCACTTAGTGATATAATGGAACCAGCTTCCATGGTCTGTTCAGCAAATGATGGTGAGTAGAAATCCTGGTTAAGCTGATGTGTGAATCTAGCCATTATGACTTAACCTTGTTTTAAAACCATTGAGCAATTGAGAACTCTGGCATGTGGGCATGTGAGGGAGGGAACCTTTACTTGAGTATATTGTGCAAAGCCACCTATATTGTTTGTAAACTGTTTTATCTCGTAGCCTAAACAACTCACCTATCTGCAGTTTCCTAGCCTAATATGACTTAGACCAGAAAGCTGGGTTAAAAATGACTCCTTGTGGCAGGTTGCTTTAGTTGCCTCTGACGCTTGCATGGTAAACTGCACCACTTGCTACCATCAAAAGTAGAGACTGCAGTCAATTTAGAGGGTTTTAAAGGGAAACTGGGCAAATACAGGTAGTCCTCAAGTTAGAACAGTTCCTTTAGTGACCGTTCAAAGTTACAACACTGAAAAAAGTGACTTATGTCCATTTTTCACAGTTACAACCTTTGTAGCATCCGTATGATCATGTCATCAAAATTCAGATGCTTGGCAACTGATTCATACTTACGACCATTGCTGTGTCCCAAACTCCTGTGATTACCTTTTGCGACTTGACAGGCAAAGTCAATGGGAAAAGCCAGATTCGCTTAACAACCAGGTTACTAACTTATCAACTGCAGTGATTCACTTAACAACTGTGCAAGGAAGGTCGTAAAATAGGGCAAACCCCACTTAACGAATGTCTCACTTAACATAAATTTTGGGCTCAATTGGTGTCATAAATTGAGGACTACCTGTAGAAAGAGATTGTGCTCAGGCTGAGTGAGAAGGAGGCAAATGTCTTCCCCCAAACAATCAGCAGAGGAGATAGTCCAGTGTTTCTCAATCTTGGAAACTTTAAACTGTCTGAACTTCAATTCCCAGAATTCCCAAGCCACCATTTTTCTTTTTTTACTTCTTTTTCACTCCTATGTTAGCTGCAAGCTTCAATTATTTAGTCTTTCTCTTTATGATCCTCTTCTTGTTCAATTAGAATAGAAACTTTATTAATTTAGTCATTTGACCATATCAAAATATAAAACTAACAAAAATATACAAGCACATACGAAGAAAACAAGAGGTCATGTACATAATAATAAGTCATCACCCTCACAGATAATCCCAACCAGATCTAAATATTCCTGCCTCTTTAAAATGGCCTTTAAAATAAAGAGTGCATCTTACTATAGGGTTGAGTGGTTCTCAACCTTTTTAATGCCGCGACCCCAACCGGTCGTAAGTCGAGGACTAAACCGGTCGTAAGTCGAGGACTAAACCGGTCGTAAGTCGAGGACTACCCAATTGGTCGTAAGTCGAGGGCTTTCCCTGCCCGGGAGTGCCGCGCATGCGTGGTTCCGCCCCCTGCGCCAGCCGAGGCGTAGCTGGCAAGCGGCAGAGACGGAGCAAGCCGACCACCAGCTGGCCCAGCCCAAGGGAGGTAAGGCACCCGCCGGAAAAGGGGAAAAAATGGCGGACAAAAAAATGGCAGACAGCCTTGCTTGGCGACCCCTGTGAAATAGTCGATTGACCCCAAATGGGGTCCCGACCCACAGGTTGAGAACCACTGCTACAGGGGTATACACATAAGGTTTGTTTTCTGCAAAATATAAGACACTTTCTCCCAGGTGACCCAGTATTTTTTAGCTTTTAAATGAAAAACTAAATAAGCAGCCCTTTCTGCAAAGTACAGTTTGCAGGCCAGTATCTTGAATAGCAAAATGCGCAGTCTTTCTTCAAATAGGACTCCATGAAACTTACTCCATGTCTTACCAGGAAATCTAGTTGTTTGAAAGGAGTTCTAGATAGAAAAAGATCTTCTGAGATGTTGAGGCATCTCCTTCTTTACTTCCTCTTTTACCACTTCTTTACTTCCTCTTTTACCACTTTACTTCCTCTTTTACCACTTTACTTCCTCTTTTACCACTTGAGGGAGATACAAAGTTCCGGTTCTTGTTCTTCTGGCGGCCTCAACCATTGTTATTTCATGCTCTTGTAATATGTCTTTGATGTTGTCTTTCTATCTTCTTCTGGATCTGCCTCGTGGTTTTGGACCTTCTCATCTTTTTGTATATGCCTTGTATAGTAGGGAATCCTAGGACATCCTCTCCAGGTGAGCAAGCCACTTTATTTGCTGTTGAGGCATACAGGTTTTAAATATTTCCTAACTGGGAGGCTGAATTGTATAATAGTAGGATAGCAGAATAACAGAGTTGGAAGAGACCCTGGAGATCTTCTAGTCCAACCCCCTGTTCAAGCAGGAGACCCGATACCATTTCAGACAGTCCTGTCTCTTTTTAAAAACCTTCAGTGATGGGGCACCCACAGCTTCTGAAGGCAAGCCGTTCCACTGGTTTATTGTTCTCACTGTCAGGAAATTTCTCCACTCAAGGTACTAGTGATCACTTTTCAAGTCCTTCATGGTTTGGGGCTGAGTTCTTGCTGTACTGCTTCAGGCAGATAGAATGATTTAAGTACCCTGTTAACCTTCTGTTTGCATTCTTAACAGAGGAATTGTTTTATTACAAGGCCAGAGTACTTATAACAGATTCAGGGGTTGCACAAACCAGCTCAAACTACAGTGTTTCTCAACCTTGACAATTTTAAGGCATGTGGACTTCAACTCCCAGAATTCCACAGCCAGCATTGCTGGCTGTGGAATTCTGGGAGTTGAAGTCCACATGCCTTAAAATTGTCAAGGTTGAGAAACACTGAAGAACCAGCTTTGATCCACCAACCCATGATTTGAACATAGCACCCCTACCTGATGATGCTGGTACTACATGGAAACTTATACCTTAGGGCAGAATCTTACCTCTGAGCTAAAGATATTCCTTTCAAGGTAAAATCATGCTCCATTTCTCATGATGCTAAATAACGTACTGGGTATTCGGGATACCAGGTGACTTGCACTAAATGAGGACATCAAGCAGAGCCCCCCCCCCCGGGGTAATTGACTCCATATTGATCTAATTTTTCTTCTAAGAGATTTTTCCCAACTGTTCCCTTGGGATCTGCTTTCCTATTAACAAGCAGTCCTTGGCGTACGACCACAATTGAGCCCAAAATTTCTGTTGCTAAGCGAGACAGTTGTGAAGTTTTGCCCCATTTTACGCCCTTTCTTGCCCTAGTTGTTAAGTGAATCACTGCAGTTGTTAACTTAGTAACACGGTTGTTAAATGAATCTGGCTTCCCCATCGGCTTTGCTTGTCAGAAGATCACAAAATGGGGATCGCTGAGACACTGCAACCGTCATCAATACATGCCTGTTGCCAAGCATCTGAATTTTGATCACATGACCACAGAGATGCTGCAATGGTCGTAAGCGTGAAATATGGTCGTAAGTCACTTTTTGCAGAGCCATTGTAACTTCAAATGGTCACTAAATAAATGATTGTAAGTCGAGGGCTACCTGTGCTTCATTCCATGATGTCGTGTTCTCTGAAAGGACGGAGAACAGATTCTGCCATTCTTCGGTTCACAGAATAACCTCTTGGCTATTTGAAGGATGCTTATAACTATCCTTAGGCTTCTCTTAGCCATATGAGATGGTTTCCTGAAGCTAAGGAATTGGTTGTGATCACCCACAGTGACAACTGGTGCAGGGAGAAGAGGCCTAGCTCACACGTCAGAGCAAGTCCTTCAATCTGCTGTCGCACTTCCCTGAGTTCTTTGGCATGCAAGTTTCTTTGACAGAGGTCCAAAAAGGGAAAATTAATTCATGGTACGTTTTGGTCCTCCTTTTCTGTCCTGTAGATTAATCTCCAAGCAAGGATATAATACCTTTAAAGTAGGGATGGGGAACAATGGCCCTTTTATGACCTGTGGACTTCAACTCCCAGAATTCCTGAGCCAGGGGCCATAGTTCCCCACCCCTGCTTGAAAGCAAAGATAGCAGGCAATAGTTTAGAAACAGTGAAGCACAGCCAAAATAAAAAGAATGGTGCAAATAAAAATCTGTGACACACTTGCAAGTGAGAAAATCATACAAACGTCCTGACGGAAGAGGATTTTTGCTGGAAAGGAATAAAATATTGCAGCTTCTGCTCCTAATCCTGTGTCCTGACCTTTGGTTTTTTAAAAAATGTTTCTCTCTCGCCTATTAATTATTCCCTGGGAAAATCATATTATCTATTAGGTCTAACCTTAGGTCCCCTTGTCATGAAAATGATCCATTTTTTATAAGGATTTTCAAGCTTTATTTGGTGTGGTTCCTCAAACTGAAGAGACGGTGAGCTTAAAGCTTAAAACTACAGTGAAGAAGGTCAATTTAGTCTGCTGGTCTTTCAGCAATGAGGTGTAACTTATTTTGAACACAAGTTTCATATTTGGATGAAAGAGGCTCAGGTATTCAAGAGCCATCAAAGCTTAGCCCCAGAAAATGCTGTTTTGCTGTATATATCCTCCTGAGTATGTCAGAAAAGAAAAGAGAACAGTTTCTAAATGTTGGCACAATTCCAGTGTTGAAGGAAAAGTCTTCATCATGGTTCAATCCAAGCTGGGAATAAACAACATGGCGACTGCTTTAGAAAGAAGGTTGCAGTTTATTGAAGAGGAGAGCCAGACAGAAAGATGGCTCTGGAAAAAAGAGAGAGCGCACATGTAGGGAGTGGGTTTTTATACCCTCTGGAGCATTTTGTTTGGAATTGTTTCCTGTTCCTGTTTGAGGCTTTGTATTTCCTGTGTATATTCTGACCTGAGTCTGTGTCCCTTTGGCATCTGTGGGCTAATCCTATTATGTCCTGCCTTAGAGTTTGGGTGGGGTATGTAGATTTTAGGTGTCTTTATCTTCCTAAACTTCTAGCTGGGGGCCTCCAACCTTCCTGGATTATTTACATCTGCATGTCTACAGAGCTGGTTTATGCTTGGGGGGAGGGAGACTTGGGACTATTAAGAAAACTGGGCATGCTTTTCTGCCCCTTTAAGATCCTTTGAGAAAATATATTTTTCTGCCCTTTTAATATTTCCTTCTGTGGGGGGCTGAATTCCCACACCAGTTTCATCATGCAATTTCATTTTTACTTCTACCCATTTCTGCAACTGGATTAGCAATCACCAGGAACAGATAGGTTTAGCGAGAGTAGAAAAAGAAAAGACTGTGACATTCTTCTAATATTTTGTTGATGAGCTAAAACCTTGCATAATAAAGCTTCCATAAAAAAAAGTTGGACGATCATGTTGTTTGATCAGGTGCCCAGGCAATTGGTTCTTTTGCATCCAGAATCAATAAACAAACCATTGAATAAAGAGATTTTAAGTTTTTTTATTAGCTCAAGCAAACGGATTTAAAAGCTTAACATAAAAAACATACATACCAAGCAAATTAATACCCAAATTTCATACAAGCTGCCAGGAGTTCCTTATGAAGCAACCTAGAACTAAGGAGAAACTTCCTGAGAGTTAGAACAATTAACCAGGGGAACAACCTGCCTCCAGAAGCTGTGAATGCTCCAATACTGGAAGTTTTTAAGAAGAGACTAGACAGCCATTTGTCCGAAATGGTGTAGGGTTTCCTGCCTGAGCAGTGGGTTGGACTCGATGACCTCCAAGGTCTCTTCTAACTGTATTATTATTATTACTACTAGTACTAGTACTAGTACTAGTACTACTACTACTACTACTACTACTACTACTACTATTATTATTATTATTATTATTACAACAGCAGAGAAGGACGGCCAATTTCAATTGAGTTGAGTCTGATTCTTGGCAATTCTATGGGCCAGATGTCTCCATGTCTTGCATGATCTTGCACTATTTCTTTGAGTTTCTCTATGCTATGGCTGTTGTCAGCTTTGATAGTATCCAGCCAATGTGTTCTTTGACAGCCTGGCTTCCTTTTACCATTAACTCTTCCAAAGATAATTGCTTTCAGAATCATAAGTCTGGAAGGAACCTCAGAAGTCTTCTTGTCCAATCTCTTTCTCAAGACAGGAGACCTTATACCAGCCTGGTCAATGGTGTCCAATCTCCATAATCTCCAATTATGGAGCACCACAATTCTGGGAGGCAAGCTATTCCATTAATTCATTGTTCTTACTGTCAGAAAATTTCTCCTTATTTTTAGGTAGGATGTCTCATCTACCCATTACTTCTTGTTCTACCCTCTGGTGTTTTGGAGAATAAGTCAATCCCCTCTTCTCTGTGACAGCCCCTCAAGTACCGGAAGACAGCTGTCATGTCACCTTAATCCTTCTCTTCAATAGGCTAGATCAGGGGTCTTCAAACTTGGCCCTTTTATGACTTGTGGACTTCAACTCCCAGAATTCCTCAGCCAAGCATGTTGGCTGAGGAATTCTGGGAGTTGAAGTCCACAAGTTATAAAAGGGCCAAGTTCGAAGACCCCTGGGCTAGATATACCTAGCTCCCTCAACCTTTCATCGTACAATTTACCTTGCAGACCCCTTATGATAATAAGGAAACACCTTATTTCTATACTAGCCACTGCTACATTCTGTGCAGAAGGGCTCAACAAACAAACAAACTCAAGGTTTTTTTCAAAACCTGGCACCATGACTCCCAGGACTGCTATGGTCATGAAACTGCAAGACTGGACTTTGACTGGGTGGCACATGAGTCTGGGATGGGATTCAAAAGTCTGAAATTTTCACATTGACAAAAGCTTTAAAGCTACATGAAGATTCCTCCCCTTCTCCTTAATCACTAAACAAGAGTTAAAAACCAACAGGCTAGCTCAGAATGAGCTTCTAGACTTGATCTGACGGAGAAATCAAAATATGCCACTAAACTCCTCAAAATAACAATGGTCTTCTGCCTTGCTACTACATCATGCTCAGAAGATCTTAGATTAGAACCTCCAAGGCTACGGAAACTGAAATGCCCAAAATAAAAATGAACACGTGACTAATTTATTTATTTGTGATATTGATTTACATAGTTGCTCATCTCACAGTTGTTATTCTGGGTGGTGAACATAAGATTAAAACCACCACTACCGAGACATAAATAGTATTAACAAAAACACAATAAGACTAGAAGAGCATCCAAGGGCAAGCTAATATAATCCATATGACTGTCATCATAATGAGTCACATTGATAGGTTTATCAACGTCCCCACCCTAGGGCTGAAGGGACATCTAGATCTTTAAGGACTTCTAAAATTCCAGCAAGGTTTGGGCGAGAGAAATCTCAGGGCCTATGTTTCTCAACTTGGCAGCTTGAAGATATGTGGACATCAACTCCCAGAATTCCCCAGCCAGCTATGCTCTTATTGTGTTTTTGTTAGTATTATTTATTTATGTCTTTCTGATGGTAGCTTTATATTTATGTTACCACCCAGAGTAACAACTGTGAGATGGATTGAAATAAATTAAGGAGAGAAGCAACCTGGAATTAAGGAGAAACTTCCTCACAGTGTGAAAAATTAACCAGTGGAACAGCTTGCCTTCAGAAGTTGTAGGTGCTTCATCACTGGAGGTTTTTAAGAAGAGACTGGACAGCCAACTGTCTCAAACAGTATAGAGTTTTCTGCTTGAGCAGGGGGCTGGACTAGAAGATCTCTAAGGTCCCTTCCAGCTCTATTCTGATTTAAGATGTGCAGCTATGTAAATCAATGCTCAGGGGTAGGATGTTCCAGAGGGCAGGCAGTACACCAGAGAAGATATTCTCATCAAATTTGCAGATGACACTAAGCTGACAGGATTAGCTAATACCCCAGAAGACAAGATCAGGATCCAAAAGGATCCTGACAGACTTAAACAATGGGCCCTATCCAACAAAATGAAATTTAATGTGGAGAAAAGCAAGGTTTTACACCTGAGCAGGAAAAACCAGAGGTACAAGTCCAGATTAGGCGAAATCTGGCTCAAAAACAGTAACTGTGAGAGGGACTTTGGAGTCCTAGTGGATGATCACTTAAATATGAGTCAGCAATGTGTGGCAGCAGCCAAAAAAGCTAATAAAATCATTGACTGTATAAACAGAGGCATACAATAAAAATCATGTGAAGTGTTAGTACCACTTTATAAAACCTTAGTAAAACCATATCTGGAATACTGCATCCAGTTTTGGTAACCACACTACAAAAAAGATGTTGAGACTTTGGAAAAAGTGCAGAGAAGAGCAATAAAGATGATTAAAGGCCTGGAGAGGAAAACATATGAAGAACTTTGGAGGATTTGGGTTTCACTAGTCTAGAGAAAAGAAGGACTAGGGGGTGACAGGATAGCAGTATTCCAGTATATGAGGGGCTGCCACAAGGAAGAGGGGGGTCAAATTATTTTCCAAAGGACCAGAGGGCAGGACAAGAAACAATGGTTGGAAACTAATCAAGGAGAGAAGCAACCTGGAATTAAGGAGAAACTTCCTAACAGTGAGAACAATTAACCAATGGAAAGACTTGCCTCCAGAAGTTGTAGGTAGTTTAACACTGGAGGTTTTTAAGAAGAGATTGGACAACCATTTGTCTGAAATGGTATAAGGTCTCCTGCTTGAGTAGAGGGTTGGACTAGAAGACCTCCAAGGTCCCTTCCAGCTCCATTCTATTCTAAATTTCTTCTTGGGCCCCACCATTATAGGTTGTAGGATTTTCTGAAGCTTTTGTGACAATAGAACCTCCATCTTGATCTTCCAGCTGAAATATCCTGTTCTCACAGATTCTGTTCAGGTGAAAATGCTATTGAGAGATGTTTGAAGAGAACGGTGACTTGAATCATTGGGGGTTTTTTTTTGTTTGGTTCAGTTACATTTCAGGACAGACATAACATCTTCATCCTCAGTTTCTGTCACAATTTGTTTTAGAAGAAGATTATAGTCTAATTTTCATTTTCTCTGTTTTGGCTGGCCTCTGGGCCAATAACAAACAAACTCAGAAATATTGAAAAATCATTCTGGATGTCTAGTAAAGATGATAGAACAGTATAAGTCAGATAATGCTTGAATGGGCTAAAGTTCCGCTGAATGTATTATTTTAATCCAAAGTCTAACATATTTTGCATGGGGCAAGGGGGGGATGTTGCTGAGTTATTTTACTAAAGTTGTGGTCACTCAGGGAAAGCTAGGGAGACACCTGTTGTTGATAATCACACTGGACTAAACACTCAACGAAATCTTCTCCAACTCTTACAATTCAATCTATGTACATCGATGATCATATCAACATTGGAATACTGCATCCAGTTTTGGTCACCACGATGTAAAAAAGATGTTGAGACTTTAGAAAGAGTACAGAGAAGACCAACAAAGATGATTAGGGGACTGGAGGCTAAAGCATATAAGGAACGGCTGCTGGAATTGGGTATGTCTAGTTTAACGAAGAGAAGGACAAGGGGGGACATGATAGCAGTGTTCCAATATCTCAGGGGCTGCCACAAAGAAGAGGGAGTCAAGCTATTCTCCAAAGCACCTGAAGGCAGGACAAGAAGCAACGGGTGGAAACTAATCAAGGAGAGAAGCAACCTAGAACTAAGGAGAAATTTCGTGACAGTTAGAACAATTAACCAGTGGAACAACCTGCCTCCAGAAGCGGTGAATGCGCCAACACTGGAAGTTTTTAAGAAGAGACTGGACAGCCATTTGTCCGAAATGGTATAGGGTTTCCTGCCTGAGCAGGGGGTTGGACTAGATGACCTCCAAGGTCCCTTCCAACTTTACTATTATTATTATTATTATTATTATTATTATTATTATTATTATTATTATTATTATTATTATTATTATTATTATTATTATTATATTTTAACATTACAGATATATTGCCAAGAACAATATACTTTTTTAAAAAAAGGCCTGTGTTTTTCAGAATGTTTTAGGGAAAGTGGAATTGACCAGCTTCTTTTCAGCTGTTGCGGTTCCGTTGGGTTTCCTTGTTGCCATTGGTGGTAAAAACATACAGGTAGAACTTGACTTACAATGATTCATTTAGCAAACATTTCAAGGTACAATGCTGCTGAAAAAAAAACCGATTTACAACCAGTCCTCACACTTAGGATTGCCACAGCATCCTCACACTCATGAGATCAAAACTTGAGCATTTGGCAACCAACAAGTGTTTACAATGGTCGCAGCATCCTGGGATCCTATGATTGCCCTCTGTGATCTTCCCAACCGGCTTCTGACAAGCAAAGTCAATGGACGAAGCTGGATTCATTAAAAGACCATATGATTCACTTAATGACTACAGTAATTCACTTAACAACCATGGCAAAAAAGGTTGTAAAACTGGGCACAACTGCAACAGTCACCTTGCTTAGCGGTTTAAATTTTGGTCCCAATTTTGGTCATACGTTCGAAGACTATCTGTGTCTCCAAAAGAGATGACTCAAATGCTAATGCAAACAGGTTTTCCTACCTTTAGATTGGATGATTGACAGCTTACGTAAGTTAGATTTAGGCTGCCTCCTAATTAGAAAGCATACTGTGCACGTAAAGAAATACCAGGAAACGCAAGGTTACGGTGTAATTGCTGTTCTTATTTCAAGTTGCCCAGTGAACTGGCTGGCAGGAGCTAAAGGCATGAGGCTCAGAGGATTTTGGAACTCGAGAAAATGTTGCCAAGATTGTTTTAACTGTTGTATCCACGAGGGCTGCATATAAAATCACGCCCACAAATAAAAGGAATTCTAAAATCATCTGTAAACTGAGCGGCTTCTTCTTTTTTTAAAAAAGTCTGTATCGTAAAGCAACTCTCTCTGGGATGAACTGAACCTCAACTTCTAGATTTTCAAGTTTCCACCCACTTCCACACCATGAACAAAAAAATAGAAACAAGGTGAAATTACATGCCACCCACGTATTTATGACTTTCCTGTTATAAATCACTGCATTCCTTCCCTCCACAATTTCATGGAGTGATCAAAAGTGGCATGGCAGAACTGCATTCTAAATTCATTTTTGCGGATAGATCAAAATGCATTCAAGAGTTTGCAAAGGGTGATACGTATGTTGGTGCATGTTTTTTTTCAAATACATGCAGTTTTGTGGGTCAACTTGCCTAGTGTGCAAAATGTGATTTTTGCAAACAGTACCCCCAATATAATCCACCTTTGCACATTCTTTTCATCCATGTATTTCATTCGATATATGCATCGGTGGGGTGTCTTTTCTCTAGCATACTTTAAAATTAAAAAAAAGAGATAAAACTGCAATATGAATTTTGGAAAACTGCAAATTTTGAATGATACCTCAAATCCAGTTTGTGCAGACCCGATTAGTTGTTCGGAGACCACCAAAAGGATTACTGCTAATAGGTTAGATTGGGAAGTTGAAACAACTTTCTAAAATAAGATAATGGAACCCTCCCCCTTCTGAACCATTGTCAAAATAATTACATGAACCCAGTGAGGTTCTAAGGAATCACTCCCAACTTGAAACGCCCTTATCTTTCCTTTGGTTTAGATATGTGAAATTAAATAGTTTGCATTCAGATCCAGATTAAGTTTAGCCCTACCTGGGAGGCTTTGAAGATTATGATATAAAATCAGATGACGTCCGTCCACCTGCAGAGGAGGGGAAGGAGCGATTCTTAGCAGAACTGGTCCGGGACAGAAGCCAACAATGTGGTCAAGAGCCTGATAGGTCAAGCATGACTGAGATGATGCAGTTCTTCTGTCTTGGGTACAACCCACTGGTCAAACTGGGTTTGGGCCAAAGAAAAGCTAGAAAGGGGAGGGGGAGGAGAAAAGGTGTTGGATGACAGTGATGTGTTCGGCTTCTTCTTGGCAAAATGCCTGTTGAGCATGGAAGAAATGAAAAGGGATATCATATAGCTTGCCATGAGTTGGAAAGATTTTGCTTCTCAGGTACAGGTGAGCAAGACTTGCAGGTATTGTCATGGGACAGGTTTCAGGAGAGAGAGAGAGAGAGAGAGAGAGAGAGAGAGAGAGAGAGAGAGAGAGAGAGAGAGAGATGAAGGAGAGAGCAAGAACAGGAGATTGGGTGGAGTGAGTTACTTCCTGCTCCCTTCGTGCTGCTTTTTAAAAGCCTCTATGCCTTGGCAAAGTTGGTCTTCTGTGCCACCACTTGGAAGCCACTTGAGGTCATCAGAAGCATCCTGGAGATCTGGAGAACGGCAACAGCAGCGTTCCCCTTGGCAGGAAGGGAAGGAGATAGGCAGGTAAGCCACGAGACCTTTTCTTGCCAGCAATGCACACAGCATGATATCTATTTGTCTCGTTAGCCCTAATGAGCCCCAAGGGGAAAGAGAAGAGCAGTTTGGGTGACTCCAAGCTTCTTCTACCTAAGAATTCAATGGCGGCTGAAGATGTAACAGGGGAAACATGTTGTGCTACAGGAAGAGGTGCTGTCATTAAGGTATCTTAGAGATGGAAAGCAGGCTGTGCCCAGGGAGTCTGTTAGCTAGTGCAGAAGAGGAGAAAGTGCTGAAGAAGTCAATCTGAATGATTATGAAGTTAGAGTAAGGTTTCAGGCTTAGTGGCTTTTCTTTCGGGATGAAAGAGAGAGAAAAGACATGTATATAGTTCAATTTGGTGAGAGGAACGGCCTGCAAGGGAAAGGGATCCTTTACAGTTTACACAATGCATCATAGACCCAGGGAACTGACTATCGTACTGTTTTTAGCTCATTTGAAAAGGTAATTTGAGAGGTTCATAGAGAAGAACAGAAGAATAGAGTTGGAAGGGACCCTGAGGGTCTTCTCGTCCAACCCCCTGATCAGGCAAGAAACCCTATACCATTTCAGACAAATGGTTGTCCAATCTCTTCACAAAAACCTCCAGTGTTGGAGCATCCACAAGTTCTGAAGGCAAGTTGTTCCACTGGTTAATCATTCTGTCAGGAAATTTCTCGTTAGTTCTAGGTTGCTTCTCTCCTTCATTAGTTTCCATCCATTGCTTCTGGTCTTGTCTTCAGGTGCTTTGGACAATAAATTGACTCCCTCTTCTTTGTGGCAGCCCCTCAGATATTGGAACACTGCTGTCATGTCATGTTATGTCATGTCATGTCATATAGAATAGAATAGAATAGAATAGAATAGAATAGAATAGAATAGAATAGAATAGAATAGAAAGGGACCTTGGAGGACTTCTAGTCCAGCCCCCTGTTCAAGCAGAATAACCTATACTATTTCAGACAAGTGATTGTCCAGTCTCCAGTGATGGAGCACCCATGATTTATTTTTTTTCTTTTTTTTCCAAACAATTTTTATTAGTTTTCCATTTTACACCAACACATCTTAAGAGCCCATGTGGAAACATGGTGATCCATTTTTTAAAAAACAAACAATAACATAGTAAATATATACCCATTATTTCTTAAAAATTTCCCTCTCTATCTATATAGAATATTATAATCAAATTAATACATTTTCAAATAAATTCATTCATTACTATGTCTAACCATCAGCTGCCTTAATCAATAATAAATTTTTAATCTATAAAAACCTATATTTCTTCAAACATTTAAACCTAAGCTTGATAAACTCCATTCATTTAAAAACATTATAATCAAATCGATATCTTTCTAAAACCAATTCATTCATTAATATAACATTTCATCCAAATTATATAATTAAAGATAAACTAAAATTCTCTATCTATTTGTATTATTATAGGCTCATTAAAACCTTTCTGAAACAAATTTTCATTGCATATATCACTCTATATAAATTTCATTAATCAATAAAAGTTTACAAACTCTTTATCCATCCCAAAGATCCTGTATCATGCTTTCTTAATTTTGCAAATATTTAATCTTAAACTAACATATTCATTTACTATTCAGATGCCCCAAGTGTTTTTTTATTTAAGCATTATTAACTCCAAAGAAAAATTCTTCTCTTTCTCACCAATCTTCTATTTGTTTTTCACTGTTTCTCCAAATCTCCAATAATTAATTCCATCATTTCCCATATTTCAGTTCTTTTCTCATTATAACATATAAAACCTTTTTAACAAAGTCCCAAACCAAATCAATCCAGGTCACTATAAGGCCATTACCACGTTACTATAATCAGATTTAATATTTATATCTTATTCTGGATTTCTTTCTAGTCCAAACAGGTTTCTGTACTCGGGCCTCCGCCTGCCACACTATACACTCCAAAAAGAAAGCTTCCATTGGAGCAAGCTGTTCCACTGGTTAATTGTTCTCACTATTAGGAAGTTTCTCCTTAATTCCAAGTTGCTTCTCTCTTTGATCAGTTTCCAACCATTGTTTCTTGTCTTGCCCTCTGGTGCTTTGGAGAATAGTTTGACGCCTTCTTCTTTGTGGCAGCCCCTCAAATACTGGAATATTGCTATCATGTCACCCCTATTTCTCCTTTTCTTTAGACTAGCCAAACCCAAGTCCTGCAGCCATTCTTCATAGGTTTTAGTCTTCAGGCCTTTGATTATTTTAGTTGCTCTTCTCTGAACTTTTTCCAAAGTCTCAACATCTTTTTTGTAGTATGGTGACCAAAATTGGTAGCAGTATTCCAGGTGTGGCCTTACTAGGGTTTTATAAAGTGGTACTAATACTTTGCGTGATCTTGATTCTATGCCGCTGTTTATACAACCCAGGATTGTATTAGCTTTTTTGGCTGCTTTTCATTAAATTAGACATCCCCAATTCCTGCAAATGTTCTTCATATGTTTTAGCTTCCTAATCATCTTTGTTGCTCTTCTCTGCACACTTTGTAGAGTCTTAACATCTTGAGATGCTGAGGAGGAAGAGAAAGTCTATCAAAGGTTCTTGGCAGATGCTAGGAAGAAAGATGCTTCTTTCATTCATTCATTATGAACATTTCAGAAATATCCTTTTGCCCACTGTCGAAAAATAGGGAGAATGAATTGAGCAAATGATTGGGTTTAATCCATTCTTCCTCTGTTGGAGAAGAATTGCATAATGCAGAGGTCCTCACCTCTGGGGGTGGGGGGACATATGAGGTTTTGGATAAATATGAGTAGTGACAAGGTATCATCATTTCATCTGATGGTCACATTCCCAGACCAGGTACAATCTATGCACTGGGCTCTGAAAATAATCTTAAAGGAGCAGGAGGAACAGGTGTATAGAACAGAATAGAATAGAATAGAATAGAATAGAATAGAATAGAATAGAATAGAATAGAATAGAATAGAATAGAATAGAATAGAATAGGCTAGGCTAGGCTAGGCTAGGCTAGGCTAGGCTAGGCTAGGCTAGGCTAGGCTAGGCTAGGCTAGGCTAGGCTAGAATAGAATAGAATAGAATAGAATAGAATAGAATAGAATAGAATAGAAAGGGACCTTGGAGGTCTTCTAGTCCAGCCCCCTGCTTGAGCAGGAGAACCTATACCAGTGATGGCGAACCTTTTAGAGACCGAGTGCCCAAATTGCAACCCAAAACCCACTTATGCATTGTCGGGTGCCGGGTGGGTGTGGCCCATTGGCTGGGCGTGGCCCATTGGCTGGGTGTGGCCCATTGGCTGGGCGTGGCTGCGGTGGTAACGGCAGACTGGGTTGGACTAAAAAATTCAATCAATCAATTCCAACTTTGCAAGATCTAGCCAAACCCAAGCCCTACAGCCGTTCTTCATATGTTTTAGTTTCCAGGCCTTTGATCATTTTAATTGCTCTTCTCTGAACTTTTTCCAAGGTCTCAACATCTTTTTTGTAATATGGTGACTAAAATTGGTTGCAGTATCCCAAGTGTGGTCTTACTAGGGTTTTATAAAGAAATGTTGCACAGAGTGGGAGCTTGGAAGCCTCCCCCCCACATCAGCCAGCAGCTTCCCCCCCCTTTCAACTTTTAGCTTACCAGAAGGCCATCAAGACCAGAACTGAAGAATCTTCTCGGATGAGAAGTGAAATGACTTCAAGCGAAAACAAAGAAAGTCCGTTTGGCTTTTGAAAAACCACCTTTGGGACAACCATGATCTGGATGACTGAGAATCTCCATAGGCGTCAAGACCAGGCTTTTTACCTAGGTCAGGGGTAGGCAACCTTGGCTCTTTTATGACTTGTGGACTTCAACTCCCAGAATTCCTCAGCCAGCCATGCTGAGGGGAAAGGGAGAGGTTTCCAAGCTGAGCCATGCTGGCTCAGGAATTCTGGGAGTTGAAGTCCACGAGTCATAAAAGAGCCAAGGCTGCCTACCCCTGACCTAGGTGCTGGAATAGATTAACTCTGTCTGGAGTTAATCATGGAACATTCCAAGGAGATGACTGAGGTGCCCAATTTTTGTTTTATCTTTATGGTTGCATGGCTTGTGTTTTTTAAATAGCTCTGGGTTTTATTGCTCTTGTAAGCCAACCAGAGCTGTGCTTTAAGATAAGCAGCCATACAAATCTTTTAAATATATAAATAAATAGTAATTAGCCCTGACTAATACAGGCATCAATGTCTCATTTTCAATAGAATGATGTTAATTGTTACAGTAGCTATTGCAATAATTGCTTTTACTCATGCCTTAGTCATCTGGAGGCTAAAACATATAAGGAACGGTTGCTGGAATTGGGTATGTCTAGTTTAATGAAGAGAAGGACGAGGGGGGACATGATAGCAGTGCTCCAGTATCTCAGGGGCTGCCACAAAGAAGAGGGAGTCAAGCTATTCTCCAAGGCGCCTGAAGGCAGGATGAGAAGCAATGGGTGGAAACTGATCAAGGAGAGAAGCAACTTAGAACTAAGGAGAAACTTCCTGACAGTTAGAACAATTAACCAGTGGAACAACCTGCCTCCAGAAGCGATGAATGCTCCAACACTGGAAGTTTTTAAGAAGAGACTGGACAGCCATTTGTCTGAAATGGTGTAGGGTTCCTGCCTGAGCAGGGGGTTGGACTCGATGACCTCCAAGGTCCCTTCCAACTTTATTACTACTACTACTACTACTACTATTATTATTATTATTATTATTATTATTATTATTATTATTATTATTATCATCTCGCCTTTGGATGCTTGTGAGGTGCTGTCCTTGAAGAGCATCTGGAAGCAGCATTTGATCCAGAATGCAGGGATTCGGATACTTATAGGGGCTTCAAAATCTGCCCTTGGGCCACCCCTATTGTGGCTAGTCTTATGATGGATGGCAGTTTTTCCCTATCACAACTTTTCCTACTGAGTCAGGATAATTCTCAATATTTCTGATTATGTTGCTTTGGAATCTTTTTTTTTAAAGATTTTTATTGATTTTTTCCCCATACATTCAATAGTATTTATTCAACAAACGTGCTGTCTGAGTTTACATTCGCTAATAATATTTAGTTCCTAATCCTTTATTCTTTCCTCTAGCCATCAATAAATAAGTCCCAAGTTTGATAATATTCTGTTTTTTCTTTTTCTTTCAGTCTCAGAGTCAGTCTATCCATCTCCACGCATTCTAATATTTTTTTAATTATTTCTTCATCTGATGGTATTCCTTCATTTTTCCAATATTGCGCAAATATAATTCTTGCCGCTGTTATAACATGCAAAGTCAAATATATGCTTTGTTTACCAGTCTTTTTTAGCATTGTACCTAATAAATAAAGTTCAGGTTTAAAATCTACATGCTCTCCCAACATCTTTTCTAGCCAGGTATGTATCTTTATCCAATAACTCTTTGCTTTGGCACATGTCCACCAAACATGGTAATAGGTGCCTGACTTATGTTTGCATTTCCAACATCTATCTGACATGTTTTTAAAACATTTTTGCTAGTCTTGCTGGTGGCAAGTGCCATCTATAAAACATTTTATATAAATTTTCTTTGTAGGAAGTTGACATTGTCAATTTATAATTTCTTTCCCATAAATTTTGCCATTTTTCTAATTCTATATTATATCCAAAAAAAATTTGCCCATCTTATCATTGTTTCTTTAACTTGTTCGCTCTCCATTTTCAAAGTTAATAAAAAATTATAAATTTTCTTAATTAGTTTCTCATCAGAGGTTAACAATATCTTATCAAAGTTTGCTCCTTATAAAATCTATACAGTTTAACATCTTTATCATATCTAGCTTGCATTTGTAAATGTGCCCACCATGATATATTGATATCCTGATTTTCGATTTCTTGTTTAGATTTTAAATTCCCTTCAGAGTTTAGAATATCTCTATATGTCCAGATTTTTTCAAGGTCAGCTAAATTTGGGTGTACAAATGCTTCCATTGTTGACAACCACCCTGGAATTTTCAGATATATTTTACATTTTATTTTTCCCCATGTTGTTAATAATGCATTTCTTATATAGTGATTTTGGAAGTATTTATGAATTTTATTTTTCCCGTACCATAAGAAAGCATGCCACCCCAACTGTAAATCATGCCCCTCCAGATATAACAATCTTTTGTTTCTAAGAATTATCCATTCTTTTACCCATGTTAATACAGATGCTTGGTAATATGAAACCCACTCTGGTAAACCCAAACCTCCATTTTTCTTGGCATCTTGTAACATTTTCATCTTAATTCTAGCTTTCTTTCCTTGCCAAATAAATTTCAAAATTAATGAATTTAAATCTTCAAAGAATTTTTTCTCAAGTTTTATAGGTATTGTTTGGAATAAAAATAAGATTTTTGGTAATATATTCATTTTCACTGTAGCAATTCTTCCTAATATTGACAATTGCAATTTTTTCCATTTTTCCAAATCCACTCTTATTTGATTCAATAATTTTGTATAGTTATCTTCTTTTATCATTGAACATCTTGCTGTTAAGTATATTTCCAGATATTTGACCTTTTTGACTATTTGTAATTCTATTTTTTCCGACATTTGTTTTTTTGTTTATCTGAAAGATTTTTGACTATTACTTTAGTTTTTTCTCTGTTTATTTTCAGTCCTGCTATTTCTCCATACTGTTCTATCTTTCCCAGTAGTTTAGGAATCATTTCCAAAGGTTCTTTTAAAATAAACACCAAATCATCAGCAAATGCTTGTAATTTGTATCTTTCACCTTTTATTTCTAGTCCTTTAATTTCTGTATCTTGTCTAATATTTCTACTTAAAACTTCCAAGATCAGAATAAATAATAATGGAGATAATGGATATCCTTGCCTCGTACCTTTTCTTATCTCAAGATTCTCCGTATAATCTCCATTCACAATCACTTTCGCTGTTTGTTTATTGTATATTGTTTTAATCATATTTATAAAGTTTTGTCCAAAGTCCATTATTTTTAATTGCTGAATCATAAATTGCCAGGAAACATTATCAAATGCCTTTTGGGTATCTAAAAATATTAGTGCCAATTGTTTCCCTGGATGTAATTCATAATATTCCAATACATCCATTATCACTCTTAAATTATTTTTAATTTATCTCTCTCTTCGGGAAAAAAAAGCCCATTTTGGTCTGAATGTATAAATTCAGTTAAGAATCTTTTCAGTCTCTCTGGAATCTTGGAGCTCCAATCCTATCAAAGCTGGGTAGCACAAAAAAATCACAACTCTCAATTTAATAATAGAATAACTGAGTCGAAAGGGACCTTGTAGGTCTAGTCCAACCGTCTGTTCAAGCAGGAGACTTTATACCATTTCAGACAAATGGCTGTCCAGTCTCCTCTTAAAAACCTCCAGTGATGGAGCATGCACAACTTCTAAAGGCAAGTCATTCCACTGATTAATTGTTCTCACTGTCAGGACATTTCTCCTTATTTCTACCGTGGATCCCTCCTTCATAAGTTTCCATCTGTTGCTTCTTGTTCTGCTTTCAGGTGCTTTGGAGAACAGGTTGACTTCCTCTTCTTTGTGGCAGTCCCTTAGATATTGAAAGACTGCTATCATGTCACCCTTAGTCCTTCTTTTCCTCACACTAAATATATCCAGTTCCTGCAACTGTTCTCCATATGTTTTATTATCCAGTCTCCTAATCATCTTTGTTGCTCTTTTCTGCACTCTTTCTAGAGTTTCAGTATTTTTTATGTATCATGGTGACCAAAACTAGATGCAGAATCCCAAGTGTGGTCTTACCAAGGCATTATAAAGTGGCACTAACACTTCACATTTAGGAAGGGTTCCTGGTCTAATCCAGTGGGGTTTTTGATAACCACATTGATAACCACATGCAGTTTCCACATGCAGAAACAGCCTTCTATAAATACAAATTACTTTTGATGCTTTATTTGTGAGCTTCACAAAGGCCACCTGTTGGAAATAGGTTTGGACTTTAGATGGATAATGGCTCAGCAGGACTTCTCATAAATTTAAGAAAGGCAATCTTCATTTCCATATTTATTCATGATTATTAAAACATTATATGTGTATATACGCCTCCCTGTCCAGAGGCAGTTGATCTCTGAAGATCAAGTGTTAGGACAACAAAAGAGAGAACTGTCTGCTTAAAACTGTTTGTAGTCTCCCTCTACATCCCCTGGTTAATCATTGCTGGAGGCAACAGTCTCCAAGGAGTTACTTCCCATTTCAAAGCTGGAAAGTGCAGTAGACAAGAAAAGGGCAGCTGCAGAACACAAAACATCCTGCTTTCATACCTATAAACTGAGTTACGCACTTACAGAACCATTGCATTCATGAGCATCCACTTGAGGCTGTGTACAATGTTTTTATAGCATTAGTTACATACCTTGAAGCTACTCACTCTTGGGGTTGGAAAAAAAAGGAAGGGAAGAAGGAAAAGGAAAAGGAAAAGGAAAGGAAAAAAGAAAGAGAAGGGAAGGAAGAAGGAAACAAGGTTATTCCTTGTTGTTTTATTGCTCTTGCTTCTGTTGATATTATTATAGTACTTACTTGGTTTCTCATTTACAGAGCTTAGATCTCGATGTTACAATGAATTGAATAATTGTTATTGTTTAAGTATCACCATAGCAATGGTCTTTTGCAAAGTACAAGAGGACCAGTCCGTGTCCCGAAGGGTTTACACCCTTTAGACAGTACATACACTTGGACAGTTCGATAAAATGGCGTGAGAACGATCGTCCTTTGAGCAAGGCCATCCAAAGGTTAAAAGCAGCAGCACTTTGAGGATTTTCCGGGGACAGCTGGGGGTACAAAGTGACTTTCAAGAGTCCACTACAAAAAGATCTCAATTCATTCTGGTAGGCAGAGAAAGTTCACAAACTGTTTCTTCCTGATAATTTACTTTGATATCCATCCGGTGCTTTGCAAAGGCAGATTTTAAAATGCCTTATTTCCTTGGCATGGAATTAGGCATGTTGTCGTGATAGAAGTCATGGTGTGCCAGTGTGTGTCTGTGGGTGGGTGGGTGCTTATTTTTTGAAGTGTCTGTACTTTGCTTTCTTAAAATGCATATGCTGGACTCTAAGGATATGGAACTCTTTGTAGAACATGGTCTTCTCCCTCCCACATCTCAGAACCACTGACCTTTAGTTGTTGGTGTTATTTCAGAATAATAAGATCACTGAAAGAGGTTGTTTTTTTAAAAAAATATGGCTTAATTTCCAGGTGGCTTTAGAGAAAAGATGGCATATAAATTGATGCAAAGAATGACATCAATAAACAAAACAGTAATAGCAATGAAGAACAGGGATGGAGAAAACCTGAAGATAACAGCCAATGATTAAGACAAATTGTATCCAATCTTTAGAGAAGCACATAGATATAAGAAAAAAAAGGAAATGTCTCATCCCTGAGATTAAAATCAAAATAATATTGATCTTTTATATATAAAAAAATCTACCCAGATCTCAAGAGGCTCCCCATGAATGAGCCTCCAGCTGAACTCTCCCCAATGTGGCACCCTTTAAAAAGGGGTGAGAGTAACATGTGCCAAAATCCAAACTTGGTTTTTAATAGAAGAGAATATATGTAACTCAGGGTTGAATTTTGGAGCCCTTGATGCTCTCTGGGCTTGGTTGTTCGCTTGCAAATGTTTCAGGGCCAATGAATGTGGGTCTTGTTCCCTGTTTACATTCAGTAGCTTGCCGTGCAAGTGTGGTTTTCTTCTTGGTGGTTTCTTGATTGTTTTCTGCTTGATTGTTTGTCCGGTGTTAATCTCTGCTTATCTGGATGTTGTTTGCTGGACAAGATGCATTCTGGTCTTTTTGTTTCCTTCTTAGTTTTGAATGGTATGTAAATGTGGTTTATCTCTATGTGTCTATTGATGACTGATTTGTCTCAATGCCAAACTTCCAAGGCTTCTTGGAATATCCAGAATCATGGACCTTATCAACCTCTACCTCGCTACTGACTTTCAGTTTGATGGACAAATAGACCAGCATTTTTTTTTAATGGAAAGATCATTGTAATTGCATGTGTAGGTAAGCCTGCTTTGGGTATGTGGCTTGGATTTGTCTCCCGCAAATCCTACGCTGAAAGGTGCTTTTTTATTTTTTTGCTAACAGTTTAAAGACTTGTACCTGCCTGTTTGTAATATTATCTGTTTTTGTTGGTTTAATTAACTGGCTGATGAGTGAAAGCTATGCAAGAAAGTGCAGGAGGAAGAAATAAAGGATTATTTTGCTTGCCTTCTTCTCTTCCTTCTTCTTCTGAACTGCATTGTTAGCTTATCTTTCAGGCAATCAAGCTGTCATGGTTCTGCGAACATCGGATTTTTTTGCATTGACACAAGCTTAATCATGGAAACCTAAAGATGGCAATTATAATGATCTACCAATGAGTCGGTTTGACTCCTAACAGTCTCATAGATCAAGGCTTTTCAACCAGTGGTACGGGTACCATCTGTGGTACATTGGCACCTGGCAGGTGGTACGCGACCATTCTAGAAAAATGGTAGTGGGGGAGGGGAATGAGATGAACCGGTGGCAGCACCACACAAGCCTGAGCAAGAGATGGCTGGAGCTGCAGGGCTGTCAGGGCTCAGTAGAAGCGCCAGGATCAGTGCCAGGCTCCAGCTGGAGCTCGGCGCTGATCCTGGCGCTTCTGCTGAGCCCAGAAGAAGCGCCGATCAGCTGGAATATTGCAGCATCTCCAGGGTCTTGTGATTTACATTCAGATGCTTGGCAATTGATTCATATTTATGACGGTCACAGTGTCCCAGGATCATGTGAAGTGACCAAAACCTGCTGCAACCAGCCAGCAGATGGGGGGAATAAAAACCAAACACCCCCCACCCCACCCCTGCTGCCAATCCTCAACAGAAATGCTCACAACAATGAAAACCTCGGACAGGAGGAAGAGCGCCGCCGGGTGGGTAGGCAGGTGTCTTGCTCAGCACTTTTTTCAGTGCCATTGTAACTTCGAACAGTTACTAAGCGAATTGTTGTAAGTCGAGGACTACCAGTACTTCATTACTTTTTTCCTTTTGGGGGGGGTCATCAAGTTTTTGACACCTTGCTAGGCGACTGGTGGTACTTGGATATTGCCATATCCTAAAAGTGGTACAATGGGTGAAAAGGTTGAAAAGTCCTGACATAGATGGATAGATTTTCTCCACGAGAATCAAAGAATGCTCCTATCAACTCCATCTTAATTGAGCATTTTATTTCTCACTGTGGTCTTCCAGAGAAAGCCACCACGGTGAAGAGGTGAAAGTCCTGGAATAGAAATGAGAAGACCTAGGTCCTAATCCTGCCTTAGGCTGGGGTGACCTCTCAGCTCTGATCATCATCAGGCTCTGCAACAAACTGGCCAATCAGCAAAATCACTCATCACAACATGCATTGGTAGCTCTGGTTTAAAGCCATCTAAGAAGCCATCTCTGTGGTCTTGTGGTAATGAGTTCCACAGGCTAAACTTATATGATGCATACTTACAGGTAGACTTTGACTTAAGACCAGTTGCTTAGCAACTCTCTGAAGTTCCGACTTATCTGGGGATACTCACAGTATAACTTACCTGGGGGTACCTGTGACCCAAGATTCAAAGTTCCAGCAGCCAGACCTCCCCACTCTTTGCAGGCGTGTAACCACACTTAGAGCACTCAGCAACCAGACCACATTTACATCAATTGGCAGTCATGTGACTGTGTTTTATGATGATTTTGCTGAAAACTGGCATTTACTTCTGGTTTTCAGAAAAACCTTGCCTATAGCAAATCTTTAGTTCATTTAATGACATGGATTCACTTAACAACCACTGCAAAAAAGGTTCTAATAGCAGATCAGTCACATGACTGTCATTAGTTATGACTATAGAACATAGAATAATAGACCTGAAAGGGACCTCAGAGGTCTTCTAGTCCAACCCCTTGCTTGAGCAGGAGACCGATGATGAGCAGGCTCCGTAACGGTTGTAGGCCTCAGGTTGTCACAGAGAAGAGGGGGGTGAATCTCTTCTCCAGAGCCCCTGAGGGCAGGTCAAGAAGCAATGGATGGAATCTAAGCAAGGAGAGAGAAGCAACCTGGAACTAAGGAGGAATTTCCTGACAGTGAGAACAATTAATCAATGGAACAACCTGCCTCCAGAAGTGGTGGGTGCTCCAACACTGGAGGTTTTTAAGAGGAGATTGGACAACCAGTTGTCTGGAATGGTATAGAGCAGGGGTGTCAAACTGCCAGCCCGCAGGCTGGACGCGTCACGCAGAAGCCGCGCCCATCCCTTTGCCGGCAATGGCAAAACAGTCCAGATACGTTGCGTGACGTCATGTGATGTCGCAAGTTTGACATATCTGGTATAGAGTCTCCTGCCTGGGCAGGGGGTTGGACTAAATGACCTCCAAGGTCCCTTCCAGCCCTATGATTCTATGATCTATGACCCATTTATCTGCTCCTCCTCCTTTGTTTCAGCCATGCATCTTTTTTTGGTAGTGACAATAGAAATAGAGGCCACAGATTAAAGATTTCAGTACTATAGCTGTTTCCCTGCTGTACTCAGAAAAACCTTTATGAGAACTAGGAAGTTTTATAAACAACAGCTATTTTGCTGTGTGTGCTGCTTTTAACAGTGGCATTGCTTTTAATTTTGCTTCCCCCCTCCCTTTGGTAGCCATTAAGAATTAGAAGCTTTGGTTGTTGTGATAAAGCTAAATAGTTCAGATAGCTGACTTTTGGGTCCTGTAATAATGAGGCATGTTTACATCGTTCGCATAACTGGTTTTGTTCTGCATTGTTTGGTCTAGCTTTGGGAGTGATAATTCCCAGTCCACTCAGGTTTCTAAGGGCCTACTTCACAAACATTTTTCCATGCACATGCTCCTAAATAGTGAGTTGATTTAAAAAACAGAAGAGTAAGTTTCTGGGAAAAATATAACCCAGCAAAATTTTAATTTATAATTTACAGAGACTGCATTTTCTACAATTTCATGAACACAACATATTTTGAATAACCTTTATGCCTTTTACCTTTATGCCTCTTTTTCTGTTTTTCCTCCTCTTCCTCCTCCTCCTCCTCCTCCCTTGATGATGATTTTCCCTGCTTAACACCTCCTCCTCCTATCATTGCCTTCCTTTGACTGGATCCTCTCCGTTGCTACTCATCTGGAAACCCTCCAGATTGGATTACTCAGGATTTCTGTCCCATAGTCTGACAGACCTTTCTAAACCTTCCCAAGAGAACTCTGTGATGTTGGCATGAGTTCAAAAAATACAGGAATCCGCGTAATCTCAGAGGAGACTATTTCTCCAACTAGAAGTCGAAATAATTGCATTATTTAAATAAGGAGATGGGAAAAAGCCCTGTGGTTTCAACATTTGCCACTGCCACAGATTACTAGTTTAAAAGATCTCTGTTTTCTAAAATCCTCAAAAGTGTAGCTAATGAAGGATGACCACTTTACTACTATGGCAAACATAATATTTCCTGCAGGCATTTGTAAACATGTGAATGGCACCACTGGGTTCCTTACAGCATTTCTTAAATCAAGATCCCGGCCAGAAGGACGAATGCCATGTTCAGATGGGAAGGCAGCTGAACAGATAATATTCCAAACACATCTTTGAAGCTTATGGGTTGTCTGAATACATCCTAGCAAACCAGACAGGCCTGGTTATTTTGTATACAAACTTCCCAGGCAGGTGGCCAGCTCCTTGCAGCCTTGTGATGCTGCTAGCGGCTTATTCCATCCAACGAGGACGATTGCGCAGTCAGGATTAAACTAGCCATTGACGCCGTTCCTATGCTTGTGGTGAACTGGCGTGCCGGTTTCTTTTTCTAAGTTTGCTGATGTGGAAAAGAGATAAGAAGAAGGGTGAGCCTGTTTAAGCCCGTGGGAAGGAAGGCTGGTACATTTTATACTCCTAATCTACCCTTTGATGTGGGAAGGACTCGGGGGTATTTCCAAAGAGGCTTTTGCACTGATAGTTTGTCCTCATGATCAAACATCCTCAGGTAAACCCATCTGATTTTCCTCTGGGCAGGCTGCAACACTTTTGCAAGTTTGGAAGTGAACTGTTTTCCCGTCCACTGATCCTTGGTCCCCCACTGCCTCCTACCCCTGAAATCTGGTGTTACGTAAGAAGCCTTTACCCAGTCTTAATTCCTCTAAGCCAGTGATGGCGAACTTTTTAGAGACCGAGTGCCCAAACTGCAACCCAAAACCCACTTATGCATCGTCGGGTGCCGGGTGGGTGTGGCCCATTGGGTGGGTGTGGCCTATTGAGTGGGTGTGGCCCATTGGGTGGGCGTGGCTGCAGTGGTAACAGCAGACTGGGTGGGACTAAAAAGTTCAATCAATCAATTCCAACTTTGCAGGATCTTTTTTTTCCCCGCGAGAAGTTGAAATTGACTGATTGATTGAACCTTTTTTTTTGCACACGGCGGTGGAGGCCTAAAGCGAAAAGGTTTTATAAAACCCAGCTGAAGGCCTAGGACTGGGGCGACAGTGCACGTGCCCACAAAGAGGGCTCTGAGTGCCGCCTCTGGCATCCGTGCCATAGGTTCGCCACCACTGCTCTAAGCCATTTGACAATCCCTGTGGAAAAACAAATAAACAACCTCCAGGAAATCAAAGCATGTGATTTCCCTACTTTCTCAGCCAGAGCAATCAGGCTGAACGATAAGGACTGTGTCCACCACACACAGAGAGAGTCAAGAGTAAATGGGGATCTGAACCCAGCTCTCCCCTCATTCCAGCTCAACCATTCCAGGTCTGGCATCTTTCTGATCTGTGGGCTCCAATTCCCAGAATTCCCCAGCCAACCTGGCCCTTGATGAGATTTCTGGGGGTTGAAGTCCACACATCTAGGAGGCACCCAGGTTGGGAAAGGTGTGTTGTAAGTGCTACACCGTTCCTGGAAAATAAGTGCAAATTGCAGAATGGCTAAACAAGTATTGCAGCTGCAATGGAATATACAAGAAGTGAACAGATTATCCCGGACTGGTGCATCTATCAGTTACAACCACAATCATAAATGCTACAGATCCTCCTGGGAGCGTCTCCAAACGCTCTTGGGATCATAGCCAGCAAGGGCTAAGCTAACAAATTGCAGGAAGGTTAAATGACTTGATCTTTTTTGCTTTCTAGATTTCAAAATGCCAAGCCAGGATTCTCTCGGGAGTTACCAGGATGAGACTAAAACAGGACAAGGTAAGTACATGTGGGGATTTCTAGAATCACCTTTGGCCAATCACAGGTGGGAATATTTTTGTGGGGGGGGGAATAAAGATTTTTGAACCGTGAAATGTGTATAACTGAAGCAATTGTATTTTCCAGGCTCAGGCTTGTCCCCAGCTTTAGTTTAATCTCCAGCCGATTTAATCCAAAGCGGGGGGGAAAACACCTCAGAAACTTGAAAATCTTGATTGTGTTTTGAGATATGGTTTCAGCAACCTTGGTATTTTCTCCCTGGACTTGAGGTTGGCAGACTTTGTTGGCAAACTTTTTTGTACTGTGATCAATAACAAGGAATCCTTTGTGTCCTGTCTCATTTTATGTGACTCACTCACCCATCTAAGATCCCCAAGTGGTTGATATCTCTCTGAAAGGTGTGTGTGGATCTGCTCCTCACATAAGCTCCCATCTGTGGACCAGAGCTATGGAATTATAGAATCATAGGGATGGGAAGGGACCTCGGAGGTCTTCTAGTCCAACCCCCTACTCAAATGGACCTAGGTATTTGCAAGACCGCCTCCTACCAGACACCTCCCTTTGACCAGTCCGCTCCCACAGAGAGGGCCTCCTTAGGGTGCCGTCGGCCAGACAATGCCGGCTGGCGACCCCCAGGGGGAGAGCCTTCTCTGTGGCAGCTCCTGCCCTCTGGAATGACCTACCCCCCGACCTACGTACAGTTGCGGACCTGCACCTTTTTCGCCGAGCCCTGAAAACCCATCTATTCCGTGCGGCCGGCCTGGCGTAGTCTTAATTACGTTTTAGTAAAGGTTTTATATGGGGTATTTTAGAGCAGGCCTTTATTTAATTTGATTTTAGAATAGAAATTTGAGTATATTTATTGTGATTTTTATTATCGCCTGTTCACCGCCCTGAGTGCCGTAAGGGAGATAGGGCGGTATACAAATTTAAATAAATAAATAAACAAATAAATAAATAATAAATAAATAAATAAATAAAGTAGGAGCTTTATACCATCCCAATCAAATGGTTGTTTATGAAAACCTCCAGCAATGTAGCACCTACAACTCCAGGAGGCAAATTGTTCTCACTGCCAGAAAATTTCTCCTTACTTCTAGGTAGGATCTCTCCTGAACAAGTTCCAGCCATTGCTTCTTGTCCTGCCCTCCTGCCCTCTTCTCTGTGACGGCTCCTCAAATATTAGAAGACAATTATCAAGCTCCCCCCTAATCCTTCTCTTGAATCGGCTAGGCTAGACATACCTAGCTTCCTCAGCTATGTCTGCAGCTGTCTCCAGATGCCTGTTCCTGGCTTCTTCTGAGCTCAGAAGAGAAACAGATAGTAGGGAGAGATGGTTTTGCATGCTGCGGGGGTAGGATAGGGAAGACTGAGTGACAGTAAGTGAGATATTAAAATTAATGGAGAGTCTTCATTTATACATACTGGTAGCCAATGATGATTTTGCTGGGGGCAGATCCTTGCTCAACTGGACCACAGAGGGTGCACTATTTTTGAGGCCTCCAGAACTCACAGCATACACATATGGAAGATTGGGGTGATGATGAGATCCCAAATGTTAGAGCAGGGGTCTTCAAACTTGGCCCTTTTATGACTCGTGGACTTCAACTCCCAGAATTCCTCAGCCAGGCATGCTGGGTGAGGAATTCTGGGAGCTGAAGTCCACAAGTCATAAGAGGGCCAAGTTTGAAGACCCCTATGTTAGAGGTCTTGTGGTCTCTGAACTTCCATTGAGTGAAACAGTCATCAACAGGCAGAAAGGCATAAACAACATCTTCATACTTTTCAAAGGGGACAGTCAAAAAGCCAAAAGGGAAACAAAAAGACCAAAATACCTCCTTACCAGCATGAGATGAGCAGAGTAACACCAAGATTAACATTAGAATTACAATCAAGAAGCAAACAATATCCCAATCAAGGAACAGCCAAGCAAGCTAACAACAGCCTGACCAAGGAACCATCAAGACCACTCCTACCAACACTGACACGACAAGTCACTAGTATATAAATGAGAGCAAACCCCACTCCCTACTAACACTGGTGATGTTACCTAGTTTGGGTAATGAAACGTCTGCAAGAAAACAACCAAGCTCAGAGAGCACCAAGGACCCCACAGTTCAATTCTGAGCTACAAATATTCTCTTTCACTCTGGAAGACCCTGTGCAATTATCACTTAGCGTCCTTTCTGTGAGACTCCCATTGTTCCTCAGAGAAGCAATTTTAAATGCGTAGCTAAACTTCATAGACCTAGATTATCTCGCAAAGCCAATTGGTTGTACCCGGACTCAGGGATCAAGATATTAACAGTATTTTCTGTCCTTTTCTTCCAGATTTTACCTGGGTGGTTAAGGCTAATAACCGGGCTTATCATGCACAAATTCAAAAGAGGCATTTATGGTGTTTGAAGAAGAGAAAATATGCAGTAAGTCTTATTGGAGGCCATGGGAGGGAGGGAGGGAGGAATCAAAATGTCATGGATTTCAAATCCTCTTTATATTCTGCTTCTGTATTTGTGTGTCTGTGTATTTGTGTTTTAAGTTTAGTGAGTCTCCCAGAAGCTAGCTAGTTTTTTTCCCTTTCCTTTCCTTTCCTTTCCTTTCCTTTTCACATTTTAAAACTGTTTTGCTGTTTTCTGCTGGAAAAACAGCAACAATGTCACATATCTCGGTTTTGGTCTGGCCGAGAATACCTGCCTACATGTATTACATTCCATTTTTCAGACTTCACTTCACAAAGTGGATTTTGATTTATGAAAATTTATATGTGATAATAAATTAAGTTTCATGTGAATCTTTGCTGATTTATCGTTTGCAGGACAATGCCATTAAGACGGCTAAATACAACGTTTTCACTTTTCTCCCTTTCAACTTGTATGAACAATTTCACCGGTTGGCTAATGTATATTTCTTGTTCATAATACTTTTGCAGGTAAGAGGGGCCTTTATTCCATTCTCGATTAGCAGCAAAATTAGGACCTTTCTACTTTTTTATAGAGAAATGTACATAATTTGTTCTGAGGTACCAAAGCCTGTCAGCTCTCTAAAGAGATTCTATTCCCTGCCTATTTTTTTTTTTACATGGCATCCTTTGGGGTGGGGCAAAAGAATCAAGATGGATGCTGCAATCACACAACTGAAGACTGTCCCATGTTAGCATGCATCACGCATGTGAACAAGAGGTAGACCTGTCAGCCTTATGAGGTAGACCAGTCAGAAAACACATCTAGATGAGCTAAGTCTAATTAGAATTAAGTAAAAGTATAAAAGTGTATTTTACAAGTTTACAGGTACATTTCTTCCCCTGTCTCTTCTACAATCCAGAAACTAGGGTGAGTCTCTTCTGAGCTTCTTGCCCACACAGATTTGTGCTGAGGGCTAAGTTGCCTTTTACCTGACATTCCCTTGGTGGTACCTCTTGCTCTGTCTTCCAAGGTCGGATGTCTTCTAACATCGAATGTTTTTGCAGATGGAAATGTAGCCATTTTTTACCTTTCCCTTTTAGAGTTAGATGATGCTGGGGAGGGAGGATGTGAATGAGAGTCCAGCTAGACATAACAACACTGAGCTTAGTGTGAGAATCAAGGTTATTGAAATCAGAGCTGATGAAGAATTGGCGGCTGGAGGGCTGGAGAGGAAGCCCACACTTCAAGCTAATTGGGGGATGTGATTTATGACTGTAAATTGGAGGAGGGAATTGTGCTTTGATACTATGTGTCCAGGGGAGGGGAATTCAGTTTTTGGCTTCGATTATGTAAGTGCCGATATTATGCTACTCAAATAAAAGATCCTTTAAGGTAAACAATGCCTCGAAGTTCTTTGAAGAGTTTCATCTGTCAGAACCATGACACATTTCCACATAACATTACGAAAGCTTCAATCTCATGGGCAAACTTGCCATCCTGACTTTTTGGATTCATTTTCCAGAGCACTCCTGGTGGGAGAAAAAAAACAAACCCATGAGACATTACACCACTCAAATTTGGCCATTTTGCCACCAAAATTGAGGAGTATGAACTTGAAGGTCTGGAAGCTGGAAGTAAGGCTTCCCTGTGGCTTGATGGCATTGATGCTCACCAGACTGAAGTTTGAGGTTAATGGGGGTTTGAAGAAGATGAACAATATTCTTGTGTAGGTTTTCACGGCTTGTATTTATTGGGCAGGGTTGAGCTTCAGGGTTTAGTAATTAGGATTGTTGTCTAGACCAGTGGTTCTCAACCTTTTTAATGCCACGACCCCCAACCGGTCGTAAATCGAGGACTAAACCGGTCGTAAGTCGAGGACTAAACCGGTCATAAGTTGAGGACTACCCAACCGGTCGTAAGTTGAGGACTTTCCCTGCCCGGGAGCGCCGCGCATGCCGGCCGAGGCGTAGCTGGCAAGCGGCAGAGACGGAGCAGGCCGACCACCAGCTGGCCCAGCTCAAGGGAGGTAAGGCACCCGCCGGAAAAGGGGGAAAAATGGTGGACAGCCTTGCTTGGCGACCCCCGTGAAATGGTCGATCGACCCCAAATGGGGTCGCGACCCATAGGTTGAGAACCGCTGGTCTAGACCATGGTCACTAAACTCTGAATCTTAACACTGTCTAACAATATTCCATCATTGGAGGTTTTAAAGAAGAGATTGGACAAGCATTTGTCTGAAATGGTATAGGGTCTGTTGCTTGAGCAGGGGGTTGGACTAGAAGACCTCCAAGACCCCTTCCAACTCTGTTATTCTGTTACTAAAATTGGCTTCTATTTTCCCCCTCACCTTTAATTAACCCTATTCTATCAGGGATGCAAGGAAAATTGCATTTATTGTTTTGTCATGTCTCATGAGTTGCCAAGGTATTTTTCAAGGGTGACTCAACTTGGAAAGTCAGAGTGCTCAAATTACTTTTTCCCGATTCTTATAATGCATTACGGCTTGTAAATTACAGAGCAAACAAAATAGAAGCTGGCATAAAGAGTTTGTATATTTAATTTTGAAGACAAAGGATCCTTGTACTGGTAACTTTTTCAAACTTCCTTGTTTCCCGTTCCTTGCCCGCCTCCCTACCCTGCTTGGGTACCATAATATATAGATCTAAGTAGAACAAACTTCTACATCAATGAAGAGGGCGGGATTCTATTTAATCTTACCAGATCTACCTTCAGATCTACCTTGGGGTAAGAGCCTACTGTGCCTGTGAACATCAAGGCCCCTGCTTTGCCTAATTGTCTGGCCCTGCTTGTACAACAAGATAACAGGTAGCCCTCGATTTACGACCTCAGTTGAGCCCAAAATTTCTGTTGCTAAGCAAAACATTTGTTAAGTGAATTTTGCCCCATTTTATGATCTTTCCTGCCAACAGCTCTTAAGTGAATCACTGAAATTGTTAAGTTAGTAACAAGATAGTTAAGTGAATCTGGTTTTCCCATTGATTTTGCTTCTCAGAAGGTTGCAAAAGGGAAATCACTTGACCCCGGGACACTGCAACTGTCATAAATATGAGTCAGTTGCCAAGCTTCTGAATGTTGATCACATGACCATGGAGATGCGGCAACAGTCGTAAGTGTGAAAAACGGTCACAAGTTACTTTTTTCAGTGCTGTTGTAACTTTGAATGGTTGCTAAACGAACTGTTGTGCATATACCCTGTTTTGGTTCTGCTTTCCCCAAAGGGGCAGGGATGCCTTGTTCCCACTGAAGATACTAATGCAAAGTTCTCTCTTTAAGCCTCCTTTATAATAAGAAAATTTTCCGCTTTGCCTTCTATTACAGACCTTCCCACAGATCTCCACACTGCCTTGGTTTGCACTTCTCTTTCCCCTTGGTATCTTGCTCTCCATCAGAGGCGTCCGTGATTTAATTGATGATGTTGTAAGTATTTGTTTTCAGCACCTGCAAAGGCATCAGTCTAATGGGATGACTGGCTGTAATCTCCTAGAGGAGGTTAAGAGGATCACTCTGTAGCAGATGAGTTTATCAGAGTCACTTGGGGGACGAAGGGGAAGACAACTCAGCAGTCTAGACCAGTGTTCTTCCAGTTTGACAACTTTAAGATCTATGGACTTCATCTTCAACTCCAGCTTCAACACGGGCTGAATGTCTATGGAGATTCTCAGTCACTCAGGTCATGGTTTTCCCAAAGGTGCTTCTTCCCAAAGGCAACTGGACTTTGTTTTTCCTTGAAGACATTTTGCTTCTCATCCAAGAAGCTTCTTCAGCTCTGACTGGTGAGGATGGAAGGATTTATATTCCTTGCAGTCACCTGGTCGTTAGCACTCAGAATGATAAGATGAGAAGCGAAACATCGTCAAGGAAACACAAAGTCCAGTTGCCTTTTGAAAAAGCACCTTTGGGATAATGCATGGACTGCCAAATTCTGGGAGTTAAGGTCCACACATCTTAAAGTTGCCAAGATTGAAAAACACTAAAGTAGCAAACAGGTCATTCTTTATTCTAAGATCCCTCATTGGCTCTATATCACCCAGGGAAATTAAGGTTTTTGGTGTTTTTAATCAATGACAAACCCCTAAGGCAGACATGTCAAACTCGCGACGTCGCGCAACGTATCGGAGCTTTTTCGCCATTGCCAGCAATGGGGTGGGCGCGGCTCCGGTATGATGAAACCGGCCCGCGGGCTGGCAATTTGACACCCCTGCCCTAAGGCCTCTGTGTGTTATTTTGAAGTGGAACTATAGAGGAAACTACTGTAATAAACTGCCTGGTTGAAGGCAAGGATTCTGGTTCATTTCTCTTTACTTCTTATTTGAGCATAACTAGAACAGGAGAAATTTGTTTTAAGCTCCTAAGTCACCAGGATTCAGACTGAAGGTTTTAAGGGCTCCTTCTCATAGCCCAGGGGCAGGCAACCTTGGCTCTTTTATGACTCGTGGACTTCAACTCCCATAATTCCTGAGCCAGCATGGAATTCTGGGAGTTGAAGTCCACAAAGTCATAAAAGAGCCAAGATTGCCTACCCCTGCCATAGCCTTACAGTTTTGACTGTACGCAATAAGGACGGCCTATCTTCAGAAAAGTCTACCTGCATTTTTGGTGTTGCACCATATAGTTAGGTGTCACCTGTGTTTAAAGAAGCCCAGGGCAAGAAAAGAGCAAAGCAAAGCAAGCAGGGTGCTTTAAAATTATATTATCCTTGCTCAACTGGAGAACTCCAGTATTAAAATATAGCAGTTAACTCTATTCTTTATGCCCCGGGATTCTTGGGTTGACCAAAGCCAAATGAACCACATCTTACAGCACAGAATTATTTTCATCCAGAAAAGGCAAAAGAAGACCAGGGACTTACCTAGCATTGCAAAAGCCCATTTCCTGTATGCGTGGTTTGTATAAATTTTTCACGATTTGATGGAAGTGTTTCACATTCCACGTTTAATATTTCACATTCCAGATTTGATGGAATGTGAGATAAGAATTTCTGGTCAGAGGGCTGGCAATTTTTAATATTGGATTAAAGCAGCATTTCTCAAACTTGGCATGGATTCTTGGATGAGTTTGGGAAACCCTGGATTAGATGAACAGAAGCTCAGTGTGCCAATGCTTTTCATTCATTCCTTTTTGCGTCTCAGGCACGACACCGAAGTGATGGGGAAATCAACAACCGACCTTGTGAGATCTTGACTGGTGGAAGGTAAGCCAGCCTGGAAGAGGCTTTCAGAAACATGTTTACTTCCTTTGAAAAGTACTATGTTTTTAAGTAAGAGAATAAAGTTGGAGAACAGGGGGACAACTCATGCTTTCTAAATACATATATTCTTCCTGGAAGTTATTAATAGTAATGGGCTTCCTAGAATGGAATATCAACTCTTGGCCAAATATGGAGACCTTCGTGGCATTGCCAAAAGACCCATATTAGAATAGGTAGCCATGATAAATTTGGGATGTGATCTTCTACCTGACTGGCAATTGGCTGGAATCACCCAAAGAAGATAGCATTAGCATTAGCAATAGCACTTAGACTTATCTACCATTTCACAGTGCTTTACAACCATCTCTAAGTGATTTACAAAGTCAACATATTGCCCCCAACAATCTGGGTCCTCATTTTATTGACCTCGGAAGGATGGAAGGCTGAATCAAACTTGAGCCGGTCAGAATCGAACTCCTGGCAGTGGGCAGAGTTAGCCTGCAATACTGCATTCTAATCGCTGCACCACCAGGGCTCATAGGGTAGATGGTTTGACTGATTTGATTATTATTATTTTTTCCAATGGCGCTGAATCATCAGGCAGCAAATGCCCAAGGAAACCACAAGAAACAGGGAGAATGGAAATCTGTGGGCATTTATCTCCCACAATATCACAATTCATGCTCAAAATGCTTGCTTGCAAAAAATGAACTTGGTGTCGAATATTGACCTACAGTGTCCAGAGGCATGTGCAAAGAACATCTGTCACTTCACTTGTTTGCAACTAAACTAGGGAAAGCTGACATGAGGGCAACTTGGAGTAAATTTCTTCCGAGGGGGGAAACATTCTCCAACAACACTTTTAAAACTTTTTCCAGTTTTAAAACTTTTTTAAATTAAAAAATATATAAAATACAAAGAAAAAAAAAGAAAGTCAAAAAGGGGGAAAGGAATAACAAACAAAAAAATTGCAGAGTGCAAGCAACAACAAAAAGCTATAAAAAAGGATCTTCTGACTTTCTTTGATACAGATAAAAACCTGTAAATCAAGGACCCTTTGAACTACAATAAACCATAACAAAGAGTATGTCTATCATCATAAACATATTTAATCATCAAGACCCACGTCTCATTTTTTTTTCAGGTTCAGTCAAAAAATCCAAGAGTTGGCTTCCAGGTAGAAATGAAACTGGATAAAGACTTTTCTTTAATCAAAGCAATCAATTTTGCCATTTCTCCAGTCGTTCTTGAGAGTGATGGAATTCACTACAAATTCCCCTTTTTTCTTTCCCGAGCTTTTTAGTTTATTGACACAAGTGCTCCAGCCTTTCCATTGGTCCCACAAAGTGGATTTATTTATTTTATTTTTTTATTTATTTATTAACTTGTATCCCACCTTTTCACAAATAACTCAAAGCAGCGAACATATCCAACACAGCTTCCTCCTCCTATTTTCCCCACAACAACCCTGTGGGGTGGGCTGGGGCTGAGAGAACGTGATTGGCCCAAAGTCACCCAGCTGATTTTCATGGCTAAGGGGGGACTTGAACTGGTGATTTTACCACTAGACCAAACTTTTCTTATCTATTGTCTTTCCCATATTCCTAGTTTCTGCAAAAAGAAATGGTCTGATATTCAAGTGGGTGATATTGTTTGCCTTCACAAGGATAGCTTTGTACCGGTAAGAATTTGTCTTTTCTTGTCTTAATCAAGGCTGCCACTGAATAAAATTTAAATTCTCAAGAGACATAATCATGGTTCAGCTTCTATCAGGACTTTTTTTTTTATTTTGGCTTTTCCAACAAGCTGTCTAGGTCAGGGCTTTTCAACCAGTGGTACGGGTACCACCTGTGGTACATTGGCACCTGGCAGGTGGTACGCGATCATCCTAGAAAAGTGGTAGCAGGGGAGGGGAATGAGCTGAACCAGTGGCAGCACCACACAAGCCTAAGCGAGAGATGGCTGGAGCTGCAGGGGTATCCGGGCTCAGCAGAAGCGCCAGGATCAATGCTGCTTTCCAGCTGATCGGCGCTTCTTCGAGACTGTCAGGGCTCAGTGGAAGCGCCAGGATCAGTGCCAGGCTCCAGCTGGAGCTCGGCACTCATCCTGGTACTTCTGCTGAGCCCTGAAGCACCAATTAGCTGGAAAGCAGCACTAATCCTGGCACTTCTGCTGAGCCCAGAAGAAGTGCCGATCAGCTGGAATGTTGCAGCATCCCCAGGGTATTGTGATTTACATTCAGATGCTTGGCAACTGATTCATATTTATGACGGTCACAGTGTTCCAGGGTCATGTGAAGTGACCAAAACCTGCTGCAACCAGCCAGCAGACGGGGGGAATAAAAACCAAACACCCCCACCCCCCACCCCCCGCTATTTTTCTTTTTGGTCATCAAGTTTTTGCCACCTTGCTAGGCGACTGGTGGTACTCGGATATTGCCATATCCTAAAAGTGGTACAATGGGTGAAAAGGTTGAAAAGCCCTGGTCTAGGTTGAAATGAAAGATGAGGATTAGAAGCAGGTGCTAAATTTCCTTTACATACTGAACAAACGAAATGTTTTTGGCCAGATTATTTCAAGCGCAGTCAAAATATTGCGATCCTAAAAGAAGCTTCTGCCTCTTCTAATTTTGACCGCTCCGTTTCAGTTCAGAACAGAAGGCCAGAGTTTTGAAAACTTTTGTGTTTGCAGATCTCCCTCTTTAGATTGGATCCAGGGATTGGAAGGGAATGTCTTTTGTCATGCAGAGGCTTGTGTGAAATTGCTGGTGGAAAAGGGCAGGTTTTAACATGCTTCCCCTTCATTTGCACAGTGATGCTGTTTTGTGTATAACTAGACCTGGAATCTTGAAATCCATCCAGAGCTGCATTCTAGATGGCTATAATCTACTTTTTAAAAAAAACTTCCCCAAAGAAGGCAATGGAAAACAATATTTATTTAATTTATTTATTTGAGTTTTGTTTGCCTATTATTTTATTAGTAATTCACAGTGAATTACATACTGTAATATTCCTTCTTCCTCCTATTATCCCCCTAACAATAGTATGAGGTGGGTTGGGCTGAGAGAGAGAAATTGGCTCAAAGTCATGCAGCTGGCTTTTATGCCTAAAGTGGGACTAGAACTTCCTGTCGCCTGGTAATTGGCCCAGGGTCACCCAGTCAGTTTTCATGCCTAAGATGGGACTAGAAGTCATCCAGTTTCTAGGCCAGCATCTAACCATCACACCAAAATGGCTCTCATATTTCAGTCTCAATTTACCTAATTTTTTATTTTCTACAAATTCATAAACTATAATTTTGGAATCATTTAATATTCTCACTTTTCTGAATTTCACCCTTGTTCTGCAGTTCACCCTTGTTTTAAAAAAGTATATGATGGAAAAACTGTATGGAAGCCATTTATTTATTTATAAAATGTATAGGCTGCCCATCTGACCTCACGGTAACTCACACCAACATATCACAAGCATTAGGCCAGGGGTAGGCAACCTTGGCTCTTTTATGACTCGTGGACTTCAACTCCCAGAATTCCTGAGCCAGCATGGCTCAGCTTGGAAACCTCTCCCTTTCCCCTCAGAATGGCTGGCTCAGGAATTCTGGGAGTTGAAGTCCACGAGTCATAAAAGAGCCAAGGTTGCCTACCCCTGCATTAGGGGAAATGGTTTCTTAAAACTGCATTATGCAAAATTACAAAATTAAAATCTGTCTTTGGGGAATTGTGGACAATTGAACCGATGGTAATCCTCGACTTATGATCACAGTTGGAACTGGAATTTCCATCGTAAGTCATTGCTGTTATAAGTTGAATGAGACCTGATTTTATTACAAGTTTTAGTAGAGCCATTAAGTGAATCATTGCAGTCGTTAAGTGAATCATGTGGTTAAGGGCGTGGAGAATCCATTTACATTGTCCAGTTGTCATATCCCATGAATAGGTAGCCCTCGACTTACATCCATAAGGGAGCGGGGAGTGGGCTGCATCAAAACTTTGTAACTCTGTCATAAATACTTTTGGGGGATCCGTCATAACTTTAAACAGTCACTAAGCAATGTTGTAAGTCGAGACTACCTGTATTAGGTATGTAATTTAAGAGAACTTTTTTAAAGCTTTATTAGACTCCATCATGCCCATATAGAAAAAGGATTGTCTAGGACAGCATTTTGCTGGAGATGTAATAAAGACGATGCTTCTATAAAACATGTTTTTACAAAGTGTTATACTTACTAAGCTTTGAAGCAAAGTAATGGATAATACTGTATAAATGTGATTGTGTGACAAAAACCAACATTTTCAAAAGATGGATTGGTAGTTGCTGGCTATATCTGGATCTATCAACAAAGCTCTCTGCTTTTTTCCCCAGGCTGACCTCCTCTTACTCTCCAGTTCAGAACCAAACAGCCTCTGCTACGTGGAGACTATGGACATCGATGGGTAATGTCTTTGCTTGTTATTATTATTGTTATTATTATTATTTGCTCTGTCATTATACATAGAACATGAACCTTCCTCAAATACTGGCTGGGGAATTCTGGGAATTGAAGTCCATACCTCTTAAAGTTCCTGATATAGGAAACACTGATATCGGTTTTTCACATATCAAAGGTGCTCTTGAATAGTGGCAGAATAAGGGCAAAAAAAAATATTTTGATAACAGGGCTGTATATCAACTATTGGAACAGCCTACCCCCAGAAATCGTGGGCACCCCATCACTGGAGATCTTTAAGAAGAGACTGGACAATCACCTGTCTGAGATGGTGTAGGTCAGTGGTGGCGAACCTATGGCACGTGTGCCAGAGGCGGCACTCAGAGCCCTCTCTGTGGGCACTTCTCTGAATTGCTGATGGCGGGCTGTGGAGCCCCAGAGTGCACCGGTCGAGGGACCGGCAGGCTTATTTATTTATTTATTTATTAATTTGATTTATATACCGCCCTTCTCCCGAAGGACTCAGGGCGGTGCACAGCATGTTAAAAACAAGTAACAATAAAATACCAAAATAAAGTTAATAAATACCAAAATAAAACCCCTCTAAGACCAAATTAAAAGCCAAATATTAGTAGCTGTGTCGTAATTAAAATTATATTAAAAATCATCCCTAACTAAAATCCTCCCTAGGTCAGGCCCGCTTGCTGGAAAAGCCATGTCTTGAGGGCGCGGCGGAAAGTAAGGAGATCCGGAATCATCCGGATCTCGGGGGGTAGTTCGTTCCAGAGGGTGGNGTTTTAAAGGTGGTAACTAACACCTTAAAACGCACCCGGAAGACCACTGGTAGCCAGTGCAGCTCGCGCAAGAGCGGTGTTACATGGGAGCGACGAGTCCCTCCCATCACCGCCCGCGCGGCCGCATTCTGGACCAGTTGGAGTCTCCGGGTGCTCCTCAAAGGGAGTCCCATGTAGAGAGCATTACAGTAGTCCAGGCTTGGCTGCTGACGGACACTGTCGGCCTCCATGTGCTCACTGGCCTCTGTATGCGGGGGCCGATGGTGTCAGGCAGCAACTGCCCTGGCCCCTGCCTTGCCTTGCCCTGAGATAATGGCACCCCCACCCTACCTCACCCCACCCCGCAGGACGAGCCTCCTACCCACCACCCCACCTGCCAGAGACCCCCTGGATCTCCCCCAACCCTGCCCGGCCCCCACAGGCATCCCTCCCCACGAGGAACATCGAGGTGACCACGTCCACCTTGGCCACACCCACTCAGTCTGCCATGACCACAGCCACGCCCACCCAGTGGGCCACGCCCACCTGGCACCCGGCAATAAATAAGTGGGTTTGGGGTTGCCGTTTGGGCACTCGGTCTCTAAAAGGTTCGCCAGCACTGGTGTAGGTTCTTCTGCTTAAGTGGGGGGGCTGGACTAGCAGACCTCCAAGGTCCCATTCTATTCTATTCTATTCTATTCTATTCTATTCTATTCTATTCTATTCTATTCTATTCTATTCTATTCTGTTATAAATTTCTATTCTATTCTACTCTATTCTATTCTATTCTATTCTATTCTATTCTATTATTCTAGTCTAGTCTAGTCTAGTCTAGTCTAGTCTAGTCTAGTCTAGTCTAGTCTTATTTCATTCCTGGCATAGGGATAAATGAAGACAATGTAGGAAATAATTTTGGCAGGAGTCATGCTCCAGTTAAGTGCCAGTAGAGCAACACGTTCAATTTATTAATTTAAATAAATTAATTTTGATGAAATGGCATTGGTTTATTTGTGAAATATGAATACAGGTAATCCTTGACTTAAAGCACAGTTGAGGCCAACATTTCCACTGCTACGCAAGGTGGCTGTTGAGTGAGTCATGTCTAATTTTATGACTTGTTTCGCCACAGTTGTTAAGTGAATCACTGCAGTTGTTAAGTGAATCACTCATCTTTAAGCGATTCCAGCTCCTCCCATTGACTTTCCTTCTCAGACACTGGCTGGGAGGGCCACAAATGGCCATCCCATGACCCAATCATAGGCTCCATTAACAGAGGGATAGAATCAAGATCACGTGAAGTATTAATACCACTTTACAATGCCTTGGTAAGGCCACACTTGGAATACTGCATCCAGTTTTGGTCACCACAATGTAAAAAAGATGCTGAGACTCTAGAAAGAGTACAGAGAAGAACAACAAAGATGATTAGGGGACTGGAGGCTAAAGCATATAAGGAACGGTTGCTGGAATTGGGTATGTCTAGTTTAACGAAGAGAAGAATGAGGGGGGACATGATAGCAGTGTTCCAGTATCTCAGGGGCTGCCACAAAGAAGAGGGAGTCAAGCTATTCTCCAAAGTGCCTGAAGGCAGGACGAGAAGCAACAGATGGAAACTAATCAAGGAGAGAAGCAACCTAGAACTAAGGAGAAACTTCCTGACAGTTAGAACAATTAACCAGTGGAACAACCTGCCTCCAGAAGTGGTGAATGCTCCAACACTGGAAGTTTTTAAGAAGAGACTGGACAGCCATTTGTCTGAAATGGTATAGGGTTTCCTGCCTGAGCAGGGGGTTGGACTTGATGACCTCCAACTGTCAAAAGTGTGATGATTGTGATGATTGGTTGTAAGCAGTGGTGGGATTCAGCCAGTTCGCACCAGTTTGGCAGAACCGGTAGCTAATTTTTTGTTGCCCAGGCCGGTCTTCCACAAGCGGCATCCACACAGAAAACTGGTTGTTTGCATATTTGAATCCCACCACTGGTTGTAAGTTCCTTTTTTCAGTGCCATGATAACTCTGAGCACTAAATAAATGGTTGTAAGTCAAGGACTACTTATAGGAATCCAAAGAAAGTAGTACCTATTCCCGTCCCGGCCTTCCTTTAAGAAATGTTCTCCATTCAATTTAAATTGAAACAATACAATACAATACAGGTAGTCCTCAACTTACGACCACGACGGAGCCCAACATTTATGTTGCTAAGTGAGAAATTTGTTAACTGAGTTTTGCCCCATTTTACAACTTTTCTTGACACATTTGTTAAGCGGATCACTGCAGTTGTTCAACTAGTAACACAGTTGTTAAGTGAATCTGGCTTCCCCATTGACTTTGCTTGTCAGAAGGTCGCGAAAGGGGATCACCTGATGCTGGGACACTGCAACCGTCATAAATGTGAGTCAGTTGCCAAGCATGTGAATGTAAATCGCGTGACCATGGGAATGCTGCAACATTCGTAAGTGTGAAAAATGGTCATATGTCACTATTTTCAGTGCTGTGGTAACTTCGAACCATCACTAAACAAACTGCTTAAGTCGAGGACTACCTGTACCAAACTACAATAAAATAGGGCCACTCACTTTCCAGTTTTGAAGCTGATTCCACTCTGCTTTTTTCAGAGAGACCAATCTGAAATACAGACAAGCTCTCCTGGTAACACATGAGCAGCTGACCTGCATGGAGAACATGGCTGCCTTTGACGGTGAGTGTTTCTCACAATCCTTTCTTTTCATTTTCAGAATTGGTTCCACAGGATTGGTAATTTCATTTATTATTAGGCTGGTTCTACTGGGGTTTTACATGATTTGAAGAATGCTGTAATTGAATTCTCTTTCCTTTGCTATTTAAGTTTTGATTTTATACATATCTTATATATAGCATTTTGACTGCTATACTGCAGTTCTACTTTTTTTTATAATCACTTTTGCCTTGCAGCCCCCCAACTAGGGGCGTTAAGCAGGCTCAAGTCGCTACTGCGATACATTACAAATTCAGATTTCTTTTTGCTGACAAAGAGTTAAAGAATTAAGTGGGAGACTAGAATACTATTTCGAGCTCATTATGCTCTCATCAGCTAGCCACACTCTTTATGGGATTCAAACCCTTGACTCGGCTGACAAAGAGGGGAGGAGAGCCGGTGGCCTGGTGGTTAATACAACTGCCTAGCATGTAGGCTGCCTAGGTTTGAATCCCATAAAGGGTGTGGCTAGCTGATGAGAGCATAATGAGCTCGAAATAGCTATTCTAGTCTCCCACTTAATTCTTTAACTCTTTGTCAGCAAAAAGAGTTCCCCCTTACTGTATTACTCAAAAGGGTAATACAGCTGCCTAACATGCAAGCTGCCCAGGTTCGAATCCCTGAAGGGTGTGACTAGCTGATGAGGGCAAAATGAGCCTCCCACTAACTCTTTCTCAGCCACAAAATTTTGAATTTATAGTGTTCATAGTTTGTGAGGTCTGCCTCCAAAACATGCTCCTAGATTGGAGCGAAACGCAGAACAGACTGATTTATATTTGGTAGACCGGGTGCCTCACCTCTTCATTTTTCCAATGTTGAGCGAATACAATTCTCACTGCAGTTAATACATGTAAAATTAGATATATACACTCTTTCTCATAATTTCCTACGATTATGCCTAACAAAAATAATTCTGGCTTAAAATCTATATGTTTTTTAGTCATTTTCTCTAACCATATGCGTATTCTTGACCATACATATCTTTAGAGATACATTTCATGGAAGGAAATGTGCTTGATAAATAAAAATAAAAATAGTAAAAATAAAATAAAAATTACATAAATAAGTACATAAATAAGTACATAAGTACATAAATATATATATATTGATATGTAACCCCAGTTGGAATAAATGTACCATTTTAAGATAAATGCTAAAAGAGATGTGGGGTTGCAGGGAAAAAAAGGATATTTTGGGGGGCAGGAGAGGAGAAATAGGTGAACCAGGTTCCCATCTCTTCTTTCAATTGTCCAGGTGAGGTGGTCTGCGAAGAGCCGAACAGCCGGTTGCACAACTTTATCGGCATCTTAGAATGGCACGGAGAGAAATACCCTCTTGACTATGAGAAAATCCTGTTGCGTGGCTGCAGAATACGTAACACAGAGGTTTGCTACGGCCTTGTTATTTATGCAGGTGAGTGAGAAAGATCAAGCTTGCCTTCCATGGAATCAGGGTTGGAAAGGACCTCTGAGGTCATCTAGGCCAACCCTGCTGTACATGGCAACCTTAAAATATGATGCATCTCTTAACAGTGGAACATTTAAAATTCAGTGCTCTTGTGGCAATTTGTCATTGCCATCTCTCTCCAGCAAAAAATCTATCTATCTATCTGTCTGTCTGTCTGTCCGTCCGTCCGTCCGTCCGTCCGTCCGTCCGTCCGTCCGTCCGTCCGTCCGTCCGTCTGTCTATCATCTGTCTGTTTGTCTGTCTGTCTGTCTGTCTATCTATCTATCTATCTATCTATCTATCTATCTATCTATCTATCTATCTATCTATCTATCTATCTATCTATCTATCTATCTATCATCTCCCTCCCTCCCAAGGCAGAGTATTCAATCATCCATTAAGAAGTATTTCCTAAGGTTTTCCAAATCCTGCTTCTCTGTAAATATCTCTTTTCCTGCTATCTAGAGAAACAGGAAACAAAATTGCTCTATCTTCTCTTCAGCAGCTGGTCAGAGACATCTGAAGGGAGAAAGAGCAGTAATCAGGTGCCACAGAAGCCACTTGCCATCTGGAGATGGATTGCCCAGATTTATGTAATAATAATAATAATAATAATAATAATAATAATAATAATAATAATAATAATAATAATAATAATAATAATAATAATAATAATAATAATAATAATAATAATAATAATAATAATAAAAAAGTTGGAAGGGACCTTGGAGGTCATCTAGTCCAACCCCCTGCTCAGGGAGGAAACCCTATACTATTTCAGACAAATGACTGTCCAGTCTCTTCTTAAAAACTTCCAGTGTTGGAGCATTCACCGCTTCTGGAGGCAGGTTGATCCATTGTCTCTAATCCAGGGTTTTTCAACCTTGGGGATTTTACGAAGCATGGACTTCAATTCCCAGAATTCCCCAGCCAGCCATGCTGGCTGGGGAATTCTGGGAATTGAAGTCCATACATCCTAAACCAGTGGTGGAATTCAGCCAGTTCGCACCACTTCAGCAGAACCGGTAGCTAATTTTTTGTTGCCCAGGCCCAGAATGGACTTCTGGAAGCGGCATCCACACAGAGAACCGGTTGTTCACACATTTGAATCCCACCACTGTCTTAAACTTCTCAAGGTTGTCAAACGTTGCCCTAATCCTTTCTTCTCCAATCTAGATTTCTCCATAATCTTTTAACCAGCGCCAGCCTACTTCTTCCAAATGAACTTTTCTTTTGGATCACATGCCAGTCACTTTTCTGGCATATTATTCTTCCTTGCTCTTTTTCTACATTTCCTCAGGCAGGAAACCTTAAGAGAAACTGACCATACCAGTTCATGCTTTTTCAGGCTCAGGGTAATCATAAATAGGATCTGTTTTGCTTCACTTGAAACAGCTGCGCCCACACCTGGGATGAGATGAAAGCCTTAGGACCAGGTCTGAAACTGTTTTAAGAGTTTTTAAATTAAAAAGAGCTAGATAAGTAAAGGAACCCAAGCACCAAGCACTCAAGATCAAATAATGTGCCAGCTCTCCGCATTATTTCATAATGGAAATTGGAGGCAGCCTGTTTCCGCCTATGCCCATCTGCCCTCAAACATCAAACCTTAATCTGAGGTGACCCAGAACGCTGAGCCGACTCAGTTTGACTTTCAAACCTACAGGCATTTGGTGACTGGTTTCTCCCACAGAGGCAGCTGTGTTTATTTTGCTTTAAAATCCAACCCTCTCAAATGTCTCTTTTCCAGGTTTCGATACCAAAATCATGAAAAACTGTGGAAAGATCAAGTTAAAAAAAACAAAACTCTGCCATCTGATGGATCGTCTTGTGCTCCTGGTAAAAGCTCTCTACTATTCAAGGTTTCTAAGGCCAGGAGGAACAAGAGGGATATAAGAAAGGGGAGGTGATTCTACTTTGAGCAGCAGGCAAACGGGCTGGGCTGGGGTCAAAAACAGCAAGATGGCAGTAGCAAAGCCCCACCGCTTTGCACACGAGTGTGACATTGTATAGAAGGGATAGGGTTCCAATTGTATGGCCAAAGCCACCATTTTGCTTTATTTGACTCCCCCCCCACACCGCAAATGCCATATTACCTTCTCAGAGGTTAGAAATATTCAGTTTTGTTATGCAACATCTGCTTGTCACATCCCTGAGAACTGAATCTACAAAACTATTTTCACAAGCCTTGAGGTTCTTCTCTCTTATGTACATGGTAGTCCTTGACTCACAAGTACAATTGGGGTTAGATTTTTCCATTACCAAGGAAGGCAGTTGTTAAGTGAGTTGCACCTGATCTTATGACCTTTCTTCCCACGGTTGTTAAATGAATTGCTGCAGTTGTTAAGTGCATCAGGCAGCTGTTAAGCAGATCTGATCTCTGCATCGAGTTTGCTTGTGGGAAGCTCCCTGGGAAAGTCGCAAGAGGTGATCACGTGACCCCGGGATGCTGCAACTGTCATTAAGTACACGCTGGGTTGCCAAGTGCCCACATTTTGATCACATGACCGTGGGGACGCTGCAACAATTGTTAAGTGTGAGGACTGGTCATAAGTCACTTTTTTCAGTGTCATTGCAACTTCAAATGATCCCTAAATGCAGGGATAGGCAACCTAGGCTCTTTTATGACTCGTGGACTTCAACTCCCAGAATTCCTCAGCCAGCCATGCTGAGGGGAAAGAGAGAGGTTTCCAAGCTGAGCCATGCTGGCTCAGGAATTCTGGGAGTTGAAGTCCACAAGTCATAAAAGAGCCAAGGTTGCCTACCCCTGAAGTAGGGAATTCCCAATCTTGATTAAATCTAGATTAAACTAGGTTTAACAGACATACCTATCTTAGAACATTATAAGTGACAGTAGTTTCTTTAAATTAAGGGATGGTTTTAAGTTAAGGATTACTTGTGTAGATCAGATTCTACACCAGCCACTTTCTGTGGACTTTGCATTGTACTGAATGCATCCAGAGAGCATTGGGTTGAGAAGGGCCTGGCCTTCTCTTTTTTGATTTAAGTGGAATTTTCCCTCACTTTTCCTTGGAGATGTGAAGCTGGGTCCTGAGTTTTTCCTTCACAACCCTTCTTCAAACTAAGCTAATTCCATCCTTATTGTTCCTTGTTTCCATAGATCACAGTCACTCTTCTTCTGATCTCCTTCGGCCTTGCCATTGGCTCAGGGTTATGGGCCACCAGGTTCTTCCAGGAACACAGCTACCTTTCTGCCTTCTACCGCCATACCAGTGCACTCAGTTATGCCTTTTTTGCATTTTGGGGATTCCTTATCCTCCTCAGCCTGGTCATCCCCATGTCCATGCTCATCACGTAGGTTTCAACTCTTATCTTTTCTTACTCTAGAGCAGGGGTGGGGAACATGGCCCTTTTATGACTTGTGGACTTCAACTCCCAGAATTCCTGAGCCAGCCATGCTGGCTCAGGAATTCTGGGAGTTGAAGTCTACAAGTCATAAAAGGGCCAATGTTCCCCAACTCTGCTCTAGAGCACCTTTAATCCTCTGAATGATGCAGAGATACATCTCTTGGTGGAATTGTTGAGAACAACTGCAACTCAGCCATCCTAGAAGTCCATAAGTTCCCACATGTTTCCTGCTTGAATTTGATTGGTCCACTGTGGAGCAATGGATTGGCTTTGATTTTTAGTCAGATAATGGGATCTTTCATGGAAATCCTTTTCCTGGAAAACTGCAGTATCTTATTGGCTGAGGCTCTATTTCTGCTGGGCAGTGGCATTGAGGTCCACCTCAACTGGAAACTGGTGGGGCTGGACTTTGTGCTGCAGAATTGATTTGCAGTTGAAAATGTTTCTGATAATAGTATACAGGTAGTCCTTGACTTACCACCACAATTGGGATGAGAATTTCCATTGCTAAGCAAGGCAGTTGTTAAATGAGTCTTACCCAATTTTATGACCTTTTTTGCCATAGTTATTGAGTGCGTCACTGCGGTTGTTAAGCGAATCACATCGTTGTTAAACGAATCCTGCTTCTCACATTGTCGGAAGCCCCCCTGGGAAAGTTACAAATGGCATTCACATAACATCAGGATGCAGCAACCATCATCAATATTTGCCGGCTGCCATGTGCCTGAATTTTGATCACATGACCATGGGGATGGTGTGACAATTGTATGTGCGAAGATCAGTTCTAAGTCACCTTTTTCAGTGCCACTGTAACTTTGAATGGTTGCCAAACAAATGAGTATGAGTCAAGGACTACCTTTATATTCCTTTGATTCAATGATTTAACAAAATAACAGAGTAATAAAGTTGGAAGGGACTCTGGAGTTCTTCTAGTCCAACCTCCTGCTCAAGCAGGAAACCGTAATGCCATTTCAGACAAACCGTCATGCAATCTCTTCTTTAAAAAACTCCAGTGATGGAGCACCCACAACTTCTGGAGACATTCAATTTATGGAAGAGGCAGCCACATGGTACCCCAAAATAACAAGATTGTCCTAAATGGCAGCTACAAAGATCCCACAAATATAAATATATTCTTAATTGTCCAAATCTCTCAGTGGGTCAAATGTCATGAAAGTTTGGGTTCTTGTTAAGAAATCCTGTGGGATCTCAGGTAAGAACATAATAAGCTCATAAAATTTTGCCTGCAAGGGTAATTTCATATATATAGTTTTTATAGGATTAGGAATAAAGTGGGGTTGGGATTGGGGTTGGGATTGGGGTTAGGGTTTTTTCAAATAACATTCTCAATATTTAGCAAACAGCATAATGTCTGGGTTCATGTGTTTAAAAAAACAATGAGTAATAGTTAATTATCATAAACAATATGTTAATTAATTGCTCGATGATCTTCTTCTTCTTGCTAATATATATTCAAGATTACATATCACATTCCTTTCTCTCTAACTCTTTTTTCTAGCCATTGCTAAAAATTATCCCATGTTCTAAAATATACTGAGTCTTCTTTCTCTTTTATCTTTAAAGTCAATCTATCCATTTCTGCACACTCTAAGAGGCGATTTATTTCTGATTGTAATGAAGAAACATATGCTGTGGTTTAAACTAGAAGTTTACTTAGTCAACAGAAACATTTTAAAGTAATAATATATATTTACTATATAATAATATAGTTAATATAAAATTTTAATCTCCACAATTAAGGAATATTTTCTCTTATTGTTACACAGTAATGTAAACAGATGTGTTTTGAAATTAATAATCGATAGCAGGTAAGAGTGGAAGAAGATTAACAAGAGAATTACATAGCCTGAGAACATCTGAATCTTCACTCTCTGCCTCCTATCTCTACACAAGATATGCAATAATATTAGCCATGCCTATTCTTTATTTCCAACACTTCTACTTAATGGGTTTCCCGCTACCTTGGAAATCCCAGAAGGGAGATTGAAACTTGACAACTTGTGGTCTCCCATTCCCAAACTGCCCAATTAAATTGTGGAAACAGATAAATAACTGGGACATGTGAACTTGAAGAAGCTGATAAGCCATATGGACAGCCCCATAGCTAAAGATTTCTCAGCTTTGATTCATTGTGACTAGCATTAGTTCTCCAGGGTTTGAAATGCGAATCTTGCCCAGCCCTTCCTGGAGATTTGAAGGGTTGAATCAGGACTCTTTGCACCCAAATCTGCTGGCTAGATTTCCTTGTCCAGAGAAAAGAGAGTGGAGCATCTCATCGGCCTTCCTGATCATCAATGTCCTTCTTCCCTAGGTTTGAATTTATCTATCTGGTCAACAGCTGTTTCATCAACTGGGACACTGAGATGTATTATGCAGAGAAAGACACACCGGCCAAAGCTCGGAGCACAAGTCTGAATGACCAGTTGGGGCAGATCGAATATATCTTCTCAGACAAAACAGGCACTTTGACTCAGAACGTCATGACTTTCAAGAAATGTTGTATCAATGGAACCATCTATGGTAAGGTTGACTTGGAAATGAACGCAGGCAAATGGACCAGTCATTTTAGAAGGCTGAAATTTGCAAACACTTGAATTAGTAGGAGGATTCAAATGAGATTGTATCTTGCCGATAGATTCTTGTTTACATGACTGAGTAGTCCTTGACTTACAACCATGACAGGTCCCATGACAGTGTAAAAACTGACTTATAACAGGTCCTCAGACTTACGACCAATGAGCATTCCCCACAGTCCTGTGATCAAAATTCGGGTGCTTGGCAACTAGCATATATTTTTGATGGTTGCAGCATCCCGGGGTCACATGATCACTATTTGAAACCTTACCAGCTGGCTTATGACAAGCAAAGTCGGTGGCTTAATTTAAGTGTGATTTACTTAACAATCAGAGTGATTCACTTAACAATTGTGGCAAACAATGTCGTAAAATTGAGCACAATTCTGCAAATGAGACTGGTGCCCACTTTAGCGAGGCTCTGAAGACCTGGTTTTGCCAACAGGCTTGGGGAACCCAGAGTGGGATGGAACCCATCAAGTGGCTGGTTTGATTGCTTGATCTCGCATGGATTGTATTTGACTATAACTGTTGACAAATCCTTAAAGCAGTTATTCTTTTCACAGGGTTTATTATGGTTGGTGCAGATTCCCTGAAAAACCTCAAACCACCCAGCTATCATGTGCATGCAGAAAAAGGAGTGATTCCTTAAAGGAGCTACTGCCAATACAGCAAGGGGGCCCATGCTTAGCAGTTTCAATCTGAATATTTAAATTCAGTTTAACTTGCAAAATACATTTTTGCTAATTTGCAAAATAAAAATATTTATTAAGAGAAACTACTTGAAAGCCAAAACAAAGCAAAAGCTTCAAAGAAGCATTTTTTTGCACGGCACACAAAGGAGATGGAAAGGTAGCTGATCCCAGGCAAATATAAACCCCCTCCTTCCACATTTTCTACCATGAGGAATATTTTGTCTATGAAGGAATTTAGTAGAAACATTAGGTTTGAACTGCCAATGCGCAATTTACAATCTCCCTTAGAAATCAGGATTCCTTGAACTACGTGCACATTAGCTATCCTAGGGATGTGCATGTGCTTAACTTCCAAGCATTGTTTCCTTAATATTCTCTTTTCAACAATTTGTAGGTTCAAGCAACAAGAGTGACTGCAGCTCAATGGTACGTCGCATGTTCCTGCTGTAGATCTGCCTGTTCTTGTGGCCATAGGAAAGGGGATTGCACACTAGGAATCAAATGAATCTCCCACCAGCTGGTGGCAGGATTGTACCACTACATTTATAGAAGAAAAAGAATTTTCTCAATCAAATGTCTTCCGGAAACTCACCACTCCCAGTCGTTTAAGCATTACAAGGCAATTGGATGTACCAGGCTGAAGATTCTTTATTGTGGATGCACAGCAAGGTTTCACAACCCTGAAAACTTTAAGACTTGTTGATTTCAATTCTCAGAATTCCCTAGCCAGCCAGGGAATTCTGGGAGTTGCAGTCCACCTGTGTTAAAGTTGTCAAGGTTGAGAAACCTCTGTGTACAAGCTCATACTATTCTTTTGAGATCAGTGGGGTTGGATTAACGTCTGGTAGAGACTTGTGTTAAGAATTTGCAGGGATAATCATAATAATAGAAATCATTTTTCTTCAAAATGTTCATTAAGCCCTCTTTAAAAGAATGGCATTAGAGAACACAGTATAGGTTAGTGATTTATGATTTTAAATTGATCCATCTGCTTTTATGAGTGTTGGGGGAAAAAATTCTGTATCCTGGAGATGTTGTTGAACTATAGTTCCTGACCAGGAGTCTATGAAATGAAGAACCATGGATATTGAGAGCAGAATTGTCTGAAATGGTATAGGGTTCCCTGCCTGAGCAGGGGGTTAGACTAGAAGACCTCCAAGGTCCCTTCCAACTTTATTATTATTAACAATGGTTGACACAGTCAGAGCCAACCAATATAAATGGGGAAATTATCTTGGTGGTTTCCAAGCTCATTGCTAACCCTTGTTTGTCTTTTCCCCAAGGATTTGAGCTGGAACAAATACATAGACAAGAAACTGGAATTTCATGATCAGTTGCTTTTGGATACCATCCGGAGTGACCAGGACCCGATTGTGAGGGAATACATGCGGTTACTTGCCCTGTGTCACACCGTCATGGTGGAGGAGAAAGAAAGTGAGTAGACTTAGTAGTTGATTCTACTTTTAGTCATCTCAGTTTTGCAGGAGTTGGTCATGAGCGAAGCTAGAACAGGCCGGGACTGGAGGTAACAGAAAAGCTTATCTCTAGCACTTGTGGGGGGTTTTAAAATTTGTATCCCGCCTTTACTGTTTTTACAAATTACTCAAGGAAGTGAACATATCCAACACACCTTCCTCCTCTTATTTTCCCCACAACAACAATCTTGTGAAGTGGGTTGGGCTCAAAGGGAGTGACTGGGCCAAAATCACCCAGCTTGCTTTCATGGCTAAGGCAGGACTTGAACTCATGGTCTCCCGCTCTCTAGCCTGGTGCCTTAACCACTAGACCAAACTGGCTCTCATCTTTGGATACTGAGTCCTCTTGCACCCCAAAGAATAGAGTTTATGTGGGCTTCAGGTTCTGCTGTGATCTTCAGGAAAATGTTTAAGTTGATCTCAGCAGAGAGACAGCCTGTACTCAAACAGAAGTTCAGATGGGAACTGGAAGGACTGGAATGTCTAAGCCAGGGGTCTTCAAATTTGACCCTTTTATGACTTGTGAACTTCAACTCCCAGAATTCCTCAGCCAGCGTGCCTGGCTGAGGAATTCTGGGAGCTGAAGTCCACAAGTCATAAAAGGGCCAAGTTTGAAGACCCCTGGTCTAAGCTATGTCCCAGAAAGACTTCGGACATATATTTGCCACTTTTCCAAGAAGCCAGTTGCCTCTGATAACCAATGCAATGCCTAATCTTTCTAACATTACTCAGGCAGGCCAGCTGTAGGTCTTTTGAGCATACTGGTGAGAGGCAGAACCCATTCCACTGAAAAAGATATGCCCTGTTTTGGTTGTTGTGTTGGCATCTGAACCATCTGATTTGCTTGACAGCATTTCATTGCCAGTGCTGGTATTGCTTGACATTAGATATGAAGATATTAAAATCTTCTTTTGAAACTTCAATTAATTCAATGACACTTGAGCCTCCCTTTCTCTTTCTAATCTGATTACCTGTGCAGCTGAAGTATGACAAAAGAGGGTGCCTCCCCAAGTTACAAACAATGCTGGCGCTAATCTGACATCCCATCATCAATGCTGAAAGAAATAAAATTTTGTTTTGAGGAACAAAACAAGTGTTGGCAACAGATATGGTTATTGTACCTGTGTCAAGAACAGTATTTATGGCATGTCATTATAACACCTCTGCACCAGCAGAAATCAAACTTCAAAGTAACAGAATATGCTATTGTGAAGTTTAGAATCAAAGGGTTGGAAGGGATCTTGAAGGTCTTCTCGTCCAACTCCCAGCCCAGAGTCCTCCTATCTTTTCTTGAAAACCTCCAGTGATGGAACCCCCTCAACTTCAGGAGCTAAAGCTTAATAACTCTCACAATCAGGAAATTCTTCCTTCGTTCACGTTTTGATCATCCATCCACTGGTTCTTGCCTTGCCTTCAAGTATTAACACTTCCCATGATCTTGGTGCTGTATCGCTGTTCATGCAGCCTAGGACTCCATTGGCTTTTTTGGTGGTTGCAACATACTGCTGATTCATACTTAACAGAATAACAGAGTTGGAAGCGACCTTGGAGGTCTTCTAGTCCAGCCCCCTGCTCAAGCAGGAGGCCCTATACCATTTCAGAAAGTGGTTGTCCAATCTCTTCTTTAAAACCTCAAGTGTTGGAGCATGCACAACTTCTGGAAGCAGGTTGTTCCACTGATTATTTGTTCTAACTGTCAGAAAAGTTCTCCTTAGTTCTAGATTGCTTCTCTCCTTGATTATTTTCCATCCATTGCTTCTTGTCCTGCCTTCAGATGCTTTGGAGAATAGCTTGACCCCATCCTCTTCTTTGTGGCACCCCCTTAGATATTGGAACACTACTATCATGTCATCTCTAGTTCTTCTTTTCATTAAATAGACATACCCAGTTTTTGCAACTTAAGTTATTATCCACCAGGACCTCTAAATCCCTCTCCAGTTATTACTGTTAAGCAAGGCATCACCTATTCTGTACCTGTGCATTTGGTTTTTCTTGTCTAAGTTTAAAACATTATTTTTCTCACCACTGAATTACATTTTGTTGGATAGGGCCCAGTGTTCAACTCTGTCAAGATCTTTCTGAATCTTAAGCCTATCTTAAAGTGTTAACTATTCTCCCCAGCTTGGTGTTATCTGCAAATTTGATGAGTTCTATCCCCTCATCTAAGTCATTTATGAAGTCAGTCATCCAGGTCATGGTTGTCCCAAAACTGCTTCAGTTCTGAACTGAAGAAGCTTCTTGGATGAGAAGCAAAACGTCTTCAAGGAAAAACAATGTCCAGTTTCCTTTTGAAAAAGCACTTTTTGAATGTTTATGAAGATGTTTATGAAGAGGATAGGACCTATGACAGAGTCTTGGAGTACCCCACTGCATGCTTCCCTCCATGTAGATGTAATATTCACGGTCCACCTATCTCAGCATTAAAGCCTTCTACAGACAGCTGAGCCTAGATTGCTTCTCATTTGAACCTGGTCCTTCGTGTCTTGAGAGAGATTCGTTCAACGAACCATTTGTTTATTTTCTTGGCTGTCCACAAAATTCTCAGGAGCCTTCCACAACACCAAAGTTCAAAAGCGTCAATACTCTTCCTATCCTGCTTCTTCAAAGTCCAACTTTCACTTTCATGAAACATTGCAGAAAATACTAAGGCTTGCACAATTCTGATCAGGGTCGTTATGGACACATCACAGCATCTGAAGAATCATAGGATGGCTTCTATTTTTTTATTCTATTATCAAAGGCTCCGAGAGCAGCATAGATGGCTTCCCAATCACCCCCCACAACACATAATACACACTTTTTATGTTTGGTCTAATCCTGTGAGGGTTTTTATTGCCTTTCAACTAAACATTTGTGAAATGGTTTACAAGACGCTATAAAGGAGCAATAATAAAAGCAACAATTCCTGGCAACCGTTAATAGCCTAAGAACAGCCACCGCAGAAATAATAATAAAAAAAAATACACTCGAGTTTTTGAAAGTCAGGAAGAATAAAAGCTAGGATATCTAAAGATGCTAGCATAAACCTCAAGTGGGTTTCCTTGAAAAAAAAGGTTGCTAGCCCAGACCTTTTTTTCCCTCTAAGACTTAAAATGTTTTACAAGGTCAAAATATTTCAAGTACACTTCATTTGTTATAATGGCAAGCCAATAGTTTCTCCATATTTTCTGCTGTATTGTGGTGAGCACAGAAAGGGGAGGTGTAGTAAATACGTAGGTGCTGGTGAAATTAACTCTCTTGCTTATACCCATCTAACGCAGAAGATTACCCAAGATACCCCAGGAAGCAGTAGGATGATTAATTGATTGATTTCATGAAGGAAGGCAAATATACGTGTCCCGGGATAATACAGGTAGTCCTTGACTTATGACCACAATTGAGCTCCAGATTTTTGTTTCTAAGTGAGATATTTGTTAAGTGAATTTTGCCCTGTTTTATCACCTTACTTGCCACAGTTGTTAAGTGAATCACTGCAATTGTTAAAATAGTAACAGGGTTGTTAAGTGAATCTGGCTTCCTCATTGGCTTTGCTGGTCAGAAGGTTGCAAAAGGGGATCACATGACTCCGGGACACTGCAACGGACATAAATGCGAGTCAGTTGCCAAGCATCTGAATTTTGATCATGTGACCATGGGGATACTGCAACAGTTGTAACTGTGAAAAATGATCATAAGTCACTTTGTTCAGTGCCGTTTTAGTTTTGAATGGTCACTAAAGGAACTGTTGTAAGTCGAGGACTACCTGTATTGTAGGATCCAATCTGGGTCGGTCAAGGAACCAGAACTTTAGTCTTCTGAGCTTTCAGACTTATGTTGAAGCCCAGCCTCAGGGAACTTCTCTCTCTCTAACGGATGGAAACTAATCAAGGAGAGAAGCAAGATAGACAAGATAGAAAAATGAGGATTAGACAGCATCCCCACCAGATGGATCCGTAGCTGGCTGACCGGCCGTACTCAGCGAGTGGTCCTCAATGGAACTGCATCTACATGGAGGGAAGTGTGTAGTGGGGTGCCCCAGGGCTCTGTTCTGGGCCCAGTGCTCTTCAACATCTTCATCCACGATTTGGACGAGGGGATAGATGGGGAACTCATCAAATTTGCAGACGACACCAAGCTGGCAGGAATAGCCAACACTCCAGAAGACAGGCTTAAAATACAGAAGGATCTGGACAGACTTGAACACTGGGCACTATCTAACAAAATGAAATTCAATGGTGAAAAAAGCAAGGTTCTAAATTTAGGCAAGAAAAACCAAATGCACAAGTACAGCATAGGTGGCACCTTGCTCCATAGTAGTAACTGTGAGAGGGACCTCGGACTCCTAGTGGACAATCACCTAAATATGAGCCAGCAGTGTGCTGCAGCTGCCAAAAAGGCCAACACAGTGCTAGGCTGCATTAACAGAGGGATAGAATCAAGATCACGTGAAGTGTTAATACCACTTTTCAATGCCTTGGTAAGGCCACACTTGGAATACTGCATCCAGTTTTGGTCACCGCGATGTAAAAAAGATGTTGAGACTTTAGAAAGAA
>NW_015386393.1:5278245-5288645 GCF_001527695.2 Protobothrops mucrosquamatus
CAAAGATGATTAGGGGACTGGAGGCTAAAGCATATAAGGAACGGCTGCTGGAATTGGGTATGTCTAGTTTAATGAAGAGAAGGACGAGGGGGGACATGATAGCAGTGTTCCAATATCTCAGGGGCTGCCATAAAGAAGAGGGAGTCAAGCTATTTTCCAAAGCGCCTGGAGGCAGGACAAGAAGCAACGGGTGGAAACTGATCAAGGAGAGAAGCAATCTAGAACTAAGGAGAAACTTCCTGACAATTAGAACAATTAACCAGTGGAACAACCTGCCTCCAGAAGCGGTGAATGCTTCAACACTGGAGGTTTTTAAGAAGAGACTGGACAGCCATTTGTCTAAAATGGTATAGGGTTTCCTGCCTGAGCAGGGGGTTGGACTAGATGACCTTCAAGGTCCCTTCCAACATTATTATTATTATTATTATTATTATTATTATTATTATTATTATTATTATTATTATTATTATTTCCCTGAGGATGGGCTCCAGCACGAGTCTGAAACCTCAGAAGAATAGACCTCTGGTGACTGACCCAGATTGGATTCTGCAATTTATTTATGTAGAAGTTTTATATGGCTGCCCACTCACTCTCAGTGACTCTGGGTGGCTTGCAAACAATAAAAAAAGCAATATAAAAAAGCAAAAAAAAACCAATAACCATCTGCATTATCTTTAAAGAGGAGCTGAGGTGGTGCAGTAGTCAGAATGCAATATTGCAGACTTACTCTGCCCACTGCCAGCTGTTCGATCCTTACGGGCTCGAGGTTGACTCAGCCTTCCATCCTTCTGAGTTTAGTAAAATGAGGATCCAGATTGTTGGGGGCTAATAGGCTGACTTTGTAAAACACTTAGAGAGGGCTGTAAAGGACTCTGAAGCGGTATATAAGTCTAAGCGCTATTGTCATTGTTATCTTGAAAGGGTGTTATGGAATTCTCTTAAGCACTTGGGTTCAACATCTGTGTCTGCTCTAGAAGCCTCACTAATAATTTGCACTGTCATCCATTTTCAATGCAAAAAAAAAAAACAGCTATGGAGAGCATCTAATGGTGTTACATCACCAGCACAAACATTTGCATTAATCCGTGAAGCAGTTTTTGACATTTCTAATAAGATTCAGAAGAGACCTTCAGTGTGGTTTGGGCTCCAGTTCTCAAGAGCTCCAGCCAGCTGCCTTGGTCAGTGACAATGATATGCTTTTAATGCCTGGGTTTCATAAGTTTATCTGGTTTATAAGCTGCTCCGAAACCATTGGGGATGGGTTGCATATACTGTAGATTTACAAAACTTACATTAGGCAAATGTAATTGGAATGCAGTACACGCAATTCTCAATTACAACAGACTGTTCAAAGTTGAAAACAGTGACTTACAACTGGTCCTTGCAGCACCCCCATGATCAAAATTCGGATGCTTGGCAACATGAATACATTTATGATCGTTGCAGGATCTCAGGGCCCATGTGATTGCCATCTGCGACTTTCCCAGCTCTCTTCCAACAAGCAAAGTCAATGGGGAAAGCAAGATTTGCTTAATGACCACATGATTCAATTCACAACTGCAGAGATTTGCTTAACAGCCATGCCAAAAAAATAACATAAAACTGGGTATAACTCACTTAACAACTGTCCCTTGTTTAGCAACAGAAATTCTGATCCCAAGTGCGGTCGTAATTCGAGGACTACTTGTAATGATAGATTCTGGTGTGTTTGCAAACAAAAATGTCTTTGTTTTAAATCCATCGTTTACACTAAAATATGTACAAATATTAACACAAAGACTTTTTTCTGTGCAGAAGTTCCCAAAACTGAACTTAACATGTTTGGGGGAAAAAATGTTCAGATTCCTAATCTGCACTGAACTTAACAGAATAACAGAGTAATAATATAACGGAGTTGGAAGGGACCTTGGAGATCTTCTAGTCCAGCCCCTGCTCAAGCAGGAAACCCTAATATCATTCCAGACAAAGGGTTGTCCGATCTCTTCTTAAAAACCTCCAGTGATGGAGTACCCACAACTTCTGAAGACAAGATTTTTCTGTTATTTAAATTGTAATTTTTTTTTTGTATCTCAAAAATATCTCAATTTTTCTAATTTTTCTCACTGTTAGGAAATTTCTCTTTAGATCTAGGTTGCTTCTCTCCTTGATTAGTTTCCATCCATTGCTTCTTGTCCTGCCTTCAGGTGTTTTGGATAATAGGTTGACCCCTTCTTCTTTGTGGCAGCCCCTGAGATATTGGAACACTGCTATCACGTCACCCCTCGTACTTTTCATTAAACTTCTGGGACACTCTTTTGATTATGGTCTAATCTTTTTGTTCTAAGGTGAGCTTGTTTACCAAGCTGCTTCGCCAGATGAAGAAGCCCTGGTAACCGCTGCCAGAAATCTGGGGTATGTCTTTCTCTCCCGCACTCAAGATAGCATCACAATAAGTGAGCTGGGCATACAACGGACTTACAAGATGCTGGCATTGCTAGATTTCAACAGTGTAAGAAAACGAATGTCTATTTTAGGTAAGTATGAACTCTTCTGATACTATTTCTGTGCATATTTGTTGAGCTGCAAGGCAGTTTCTCTAATGGGTATTTGGGCAAATGTGCAGGATTGGAAAGAAAATCTTTTTAAAAAGTGGAGAATTTCTTTTTAAAGAGGATTAGGCAGACGCATCTATTTTATTGAAAGCAGCTTAGAATCATAGGAAGTGGTGGTGTATAAATTAATGCAACTAAGTAAATCTGGTGAGAAACAAAAGTGCCTTAAAATCTGAGCCAAAATTGGCAGAGGAAAAGTGAAGGCAGCAGATAAGGGTTGGGTTTTTTTTTGTCTGTGCTTCCATATTCACTCCTTACCTGCTGCTGAATTAGGATAAATTAAAATTAAATTTAACTTAATTGTTTTAAGACAAAATAAGCTGGGAAATATTCCAAAGGTGCTTTTTTCAATAGGCAACTGGACCTCCTTGGTTTTTGCTTTGAAAACATTTCGCTTCTCATCCCAGAAGCTTCTTCGGTTCTAACTGACTGGTGGGGAGATAGAGAATTGTTGCTTTTTTGTTGGAGATGGGTAGGTTGTGTGACATGCCAGCAGAGTCAAGTTAGGCGTTTTCTGAATTTTTGACACATTGAGCCCAAAATGTTTACCATCACTGGTCTAGGAGCAGAAAGACCCAAGTTTGACTTCAACCATGAAAGCTTATGTATAACTTGGGTCAACCTATCCTAAGAACCGAGTGCTTGGAGGGAAAATGGAATGTGAATCTAACAAGCAAGCAAGCAAACCAACCAACAGATAAATGCAGGGTTGCATAAATATCCTTATCACTCTTTCTCAGTGCAAGACCCTGAAGGCTGCATCAAGCTTTATACCAAAGGAGCAGATTCTGTGATCCTAGAAAGACTCCACAGTGACCAGATCAACAAAGGTTCCACCATCAAGGCACTGGATGTAAGTTTTGTATTGTAGAAAAGCCAGGATGGGGGTCATGATTATCTAGCTCAGGGGTCTTCAAACTTGGCCCTTTTATGACTTGTGGACTTCAACTCCCAGAATTCCTCAGCCAGCATGCCTGACTGAGGAATTCTGGGAGTTGAAGTCCACAAGTCATAAAAGGACCAAGTTTGAAGACCCCTGATCTAGCTGAAGCTCCACCCCATTTTTAGGTGTATCGATGTGTGTTAAAGGGGGCGGGGCTTCAGTCTTGCTGTTCAGCTGTCATCTTGATGGCTTTAATTACAATCAACACCACCTAACATCTCCATTTAATTTTGAGCCAATCACTCTTCGCCCAGGGACCTTGTGGGAAAATCCTGAGCTAAGAAGAGATTGGACAACCATTTGTCTGAAATGATATAGGGTTTCCTGCTTGAGTAGGGGGTTGGACTAGAAGACCTCCAAGGTCCCTTCCAACTCTGTTATTTTGTTCTTCTGCAATGTACACTGCTGAAGTTCCTGGAGGACAGTTTGGATGAGAAGATGATTAGGAGACTGGAGGCTAAAACATATAAGGAACGGTTGCTGGAATTGGGTATGTTTAGTTTAATGAAGAGAAGGACGAGGGGGTGACGTGATAGCAATGTTCCAATATCTCAGGGGCTGCCACAAAGAAGAGGGAGTCAAGCTATTTTCCAAAGTGCCTGAAGGCAGGACAAGAAGCAATGGATGGAAAATAATCAAAGAGAGAAGCAACCTAGAACTAAGGAGAAGCTTCCTGACAGTTAGAACAATTAACCAGTGGAACAACCTGCCTCCAGAAGCGGTGAATGCTCCAACACTGGAAGTTTTTAAGAAGAAACTGGACAGCCATTTGTCCGAAATGGCATAGGGTTACCTGCCTGAGCAGGGGGTTGGACTTGATGACCTCCAAGGTCCCTTCCAACATTATTATTATTATTATTATTATTATTATTATTATTATTATTATTATTATTATTATTATTATTATTATTATTATTATTATTATTATTATTATTATTATTATTATTATTATTATTATTATTATTATTATTATTTTGCCATAAATGGACACACAAATTCATAGCAAATGCTACCTCCTTAGAAACCCACACTTGTCCTCTCCCTCAGAGTTTTGCAGCAGAGACCTTAAGGACTTTATGCCTGGCTATGAAAGAGTTGGATAAAAAGGAGTACGCTCTGTGGAAGAAGAAACACCATGCAGCGAGCATCTTATTACAGGGCCGGGCCCAAGGGTTGGACACAGTATATGAGGAAATTGAGCAGAATCTCAAGGTAAATGTTGGTTTTGGTCTGGACTGACAGCCGAGTCAACGTGAGATCTTGGATATTGTTCCATTCCTGAGAGTTGACATTATTTGGTATTGATTTGGCTGAAAAGAGCTTTGCAGGTTGTCCTCAACTTATGTCCACAACTGACCCCAAAATTTCCAATGCTAAGCAAGACAGTTGTTCATTGAGTTTTTCTCCATTTTACAGCCTTTCTTGCCACAGTTGTTAAGTGAATCACTGCAGTTGTTAAGTCAGTAACACGGTTGTTAAGTGAATCTGGCTTCCCCCATTGACTTTGCTTCTCAGAAGGGGGATCAACAGTGCAACCATCATAAATACATGCCAGATGCCAAGCATCCAAATTTGGATCACATGACCACAGGGATGCTGCAATGGTTGTAAGTGTGAATAATGGTCATCAGTCACTTTTTTCAGTCATGTTGTAACTTTGAACGATCACTACACCGATGGCTGTATTTTGAAATGTTGGGCTCAATGGGGGTCATAAGCCAAGGCCTACCTGGACTGTACTATGAAATTTGTACTGTTAAGTTTGGATTGTGAAGTTTTCAATCGACTCTTGTTTTGTTCTTTCAGCTTCTGGGTGCCACGGCCATAGAGGACAAATTACAAGATGGAGTCCCTGAGACCATTCATCTTCTCAAAAGGGGGGACATCAAAGTGTGGGTGCTAACTGGAGATAAGCAAGGTACATCAGCCAACTCATACATTTTTTTTAGTTCCGGAGAAATGAATTCTTTTCTAGGGAAAAAATGATTTCTAGGCATCCAAATGATTTCATTCTGCTTCAAGAGACATGCCCACAGCTATGTACAGAATCTGAAAAATTAACTGTATAAACCAGGGGTCTTCAAACTTGGCCCTTTTATGACTTGTGGACTTCAACTCCCAGAATTCCACGTGTGCCTGGCTGAGGAATTCTGGGAGTTGAAGTCCACAAGTCATAAAAGGGCCATGCTTGAAGACCCCTGGTATAAACAAACTGAAAGGCATTACTCATCATACCCTTAACACATTTAGATAGAGATATCCGTATTTTCAGATATACAGGTAGGCCTTGACTCACAACAATTCATTTAGTGACCGTTCAAACTTACAACAGCACTGAAAAAAGTGACTTATAACCGTTTTTCACACTTACGACCGTTGCAGCATCCCCATGGTCATGGGATCAAAATTCAGACACTAAGCAACTGAATCATATTTATGACACTCGCTGTGTTCCTGGGGTCATGTGATCACCTTTGGCGACCTTCTGACGAGCAAAGTCAACGGGGAAGCTAGAGTCACTTAACAATCTTGTTACTAACTTAACGACTCACTGATTCACTTAGCAACTGTGGAAAGAAAGATCTAATATAGGGCAAAATTCATTTAAAAACTGTCTTGCTTAGCAACATAAATTTTGGGCTCAGTTGTGGTCGTAAGTCAAGGACTACTTGTATGTTCATCTTTTCTGAACAAATTGGATTGCAAAAAAAAGATGTTTAAGAAGCAAACAATTCATATATGAAAGATTGTGGAGGCTGGGAAAGGAGTGGAAGAGAGAGAGAGGCCTCAATAATTGAGAGACTCGGAGTGAGGCCATTAACAGCTTACCTCATAAACTGCAACTTAGCCCAGGTGGAAAGAAATCTGGGAAAAAGAATTTCACATCATTGAAAGAGATTAGATAGTGAACCGACCACTAACTCGGAGTTAGGAAATTCCTGTTAGATCCCAAGACTCTTTATGTACTCCTAAAGAGCTTTAAATCGATGCAAAGAAGTTGTTGCTGTTTTTGTGGAATTCTGTGCAGCTTTCTTGATCTCGTTTAATTGTATGAGAGACTTGATATTAGGCATGTATGTGTATTGCAAAACCATTTGTTTTAAGTTACAGCTAGTCCTTGACTAACAACCATTCATTTAGAGACCATTCAAAGTTACAACAGCATTGAAAAAAAGTGACTTAAGAACATTTTTCACAGTTGCGTCCCCGTGGACACGTGATCAAAATTCGGGCGCTTGGCAACTGGCATGTATTTACGACGGTTGCAGTGTCCCCGGAGTCATGTGATCCCCTTTTGTAGCTTTCTGACAAGCAAAGTCAATGGGGAAGCCAGATTCACTTAACAGTTGTGTTATTAACTTAACAACTGCAGTGATTCATTTAACAACTGTGGCGAGATAGGTCGTAAAGCGGGCCAAAACTCACCTAACAACAGTTTTCCTTAGCAATAGAAATGGAGCAATAGACTCCATTGTGGTCATAAGTTGAGGACTACCTATAGTCTTTTTTTAAAAAACTTATTTCAGGGATGGAAGCGGAAATAGAAGAGAATGTGTCACGCTCCAGCTTTTAATCCCATTTCTGGTCTTCGTTATTGATTTGCAGAAACTGCTGTCAATATTGGGTTTGCTTGCCACCTCCTTTCCGAGGATATGACCATTCTGGAGGAGAGCGAAATCAGGTACGGAGATACGACAGGTGTCTTTGGTTGTCTGTGGTTGGGCAAGGGAAAGGAAGTGACTCAAACTGAAAAATAATCAGGTGTTGTTTGGAAACCCCAGATTAAGTTTAGATCTAAGTTCACTGAAGCCAATTGGAGTCAAGGGGAGAGCTAAAACTCGTAGTAGCCCTGTTTCTAGCCCATAACACCAAACTAGCTCTCCCTTACGCTCAATTCATTGGGTACTGAATCCCTGTCACCCATATTACTGTGTTTGTTGAATAATTCTGGTACAGTTCATGCAGAAGTTTTCCCGCCAAAACTGCATGATCCCGTAAAACAGGTAACCCTCAACTTATGATAATTAATCAGTGGAACCACCTGCCTCCAGAAGCGGTGAATGCTCCAACACTTCTTTTTAAGAAGAGCTGGACAGCCATTTGTCTGAAATGGTATAGGGTTTCCTGCCTAAGCAGGGGGTTGGACTAGATGACCTCCAAGGTCCTTTCCAACTTTATTTTATTATTATTATTATTATTATTATTATTATTATTATTATTATTATTATTATTATTATTATTATTATTATTATTACTGGGGCCAGAGTTTCCATTGCTAAGCAAGGCAGTTGTTAACTGAGTCAAGCCCGATTTTACTACTTTTTTGCCAGTGTTGTTAAGCAAATCACTAGTTGTTAAGTGAACCATGTGGTCATTAAGCAAATCCAGCTTAACTCATTGACCTTGCATGTCAGAAGCTGGCTGGGAAGGTTGGCAAAGGTAAACACATGACCCTGTAACCCTGCATCCCATCATAAATAGATGCTGGTTCGCTAACCACCCAGTGTTTGGTCACATGACTGTGGGAAATCTGTGATGGTTGTAAGTGCGAGAACCAGGTGTAAGTCATTTTTTTTCTGTGCCATTGTAACTTCAAACAGTCACTGAATGGTTATAAGCTGAGGACTAACTATATCTGAAAATATCAGGGACTGATCTTGAACCTTCCCTTTCGTTTTATCATCACATTCATCCAAATAACGTTGACATCTGGAGAGGCAACTTCAACTGCCTAATACTGTACAAGTAGTTCTCGACTTACAACCACAATTGAGCACTAAATTTTTGTTGCTAGGTGAAACATTTGTTAAGTGATTTTTGCTCCATTTTATGACCTCTCGTGCCACAGTTGTTAAGGGAATCACTGCAGTTGTTAAGTTAGTAACACAGTTGTTAAATGAATCTGGCTTCCTCGTTGACTTTTCTTGTCAGAAGGTCACAAAAGGTAATCACACGACCCCGGGACACTGCAAAAGTCATAAATATAATCTGGTTGCCAAAAGTCCGAATTTTGATCACCTGACTATGGAGATACTATAACGGTCGTCAGTGTGGAAAAACAGTCATAAGTCACTTTTTTTCAGTGCCATTGTAACTTTGAATGGTCACTAAATGAACTGTTGTAAGTCAAGGACTACCTGTATTTCATTTGTTCTTTTGCTATGAAATTCTTTGTGGGGCCCACTAGTTTTTCATAGTCCATCTCTCTATCTTGTAGGAAGGATGTCTGAGTACAGAGCAAATGCAGACTCTGTGCCTGAACTTCAGCTTTTCTTTGTCTTTATCTCGGACTCAGAAATTAAACTTTCCATGAACATCCTGTAGATTTGCAATAGTGCCAATTATCTGTAGCTCAGGTGTAGGATGAGGGTGAAGGTTCGTTTTCCGAGCTTGTGGCTTGGTTTCTGAACGTTTCGTTACCAGGCTAGGTAACATGTTCAGTATTTAGGGGATGTCAGTGTCCGTGTTGTTCTGTTTCAACAGACACATTGACCTACAATAGTGATGGCGAACCTTTTAGAGACCGAGTGCCCAAACCGCAACCCAAAACCCACTTATTTATCGCAAAGTGCCAGGGCCGCATCAGCATTGTGGGGCCCTCGGGGGGGGGGCAGGAAAGCGCCTCTGAGTGCTGCCTCTGGTATGCAAAAACCGGGGCACAAAAATGGGCCACCGCGTTGCAAGGTGCAAAAATGGCCGCTGCCGTGCCGCGAGGTGCAGATACAACGTGCTGCACCATGCAAGAATGGGGCAGGGCTAGTGAGTATCACGCAGGCACTAGCCCCACCCCATTTGCAGCACGTAAAATGCTTCCCCCTCCCTTTTCTTCCAGTCCACCAATCGACAATGGTTGGTGACCTCTGCTCTACCACCTCTACTCAAGCTTGCTAGTTGGCCGCTTTGCCTCCTTTGTGCTGGGTGGGGCTCCTGCTCTGGGCAGCAATGGCGGCCTGATGGACTTGCTGCTGGTGGCGGTGGCGCGCGTGCCAACAGAGAGGGCTCTGAATGCCGCCTCTGGCACGCGTGCCATAGGTTTGCCACCACTGACCTACAACCAGCCTAGGAACCCCTCAGAATCCAAATCAACCACACAGCCAACCAGAGGCAGCACTGACCCTAACCAACCCACGCAAGGCCCCCTCCCACTAGCAGTTCACCTCCCAGTGACCCTGACCGAATGTAACCTCCCCATCACAAGACTCATCACAAGCCCCTCACTGATGACTCACACCTGACCCATCACGAGACCCATCACGAGACCCTTACTCAACACTCCCACACCTGAAGCCCTTGTAAACAGAACACTGACACCCCCTAAACACCGCTGAAGATGTTACCTAGCCTGGTAACGACACGTTTGGCAACCAACCCACAAACTCGGAGAACGAACCAGGAAATCCTGTAGATTTCCCAACTGTGGGATGGGAGGCTTAGATGTTGCAGGTACAACTTGGGGAAGTGGCTCAACGCTTGCGATTTCAACCTGTCTGAGGCCTTGTGCTTCCGGGTTAAAAGAGAAATGCTCTCGTTTCTTCCCCCACCTTGTTTTGCAGTGAGATTCTTGAACCAGCCTGGTGCAGCAGCAACAGTTTGACTGGCAGCGGTGAAGCCCTTTGCAACGTCAATTCTTTTCTTCCTTATCAAGCATCCGAAGCGCAGGGCAAAAAAGCCTTGGTGGTCACTGGGGATTTCCTGGTAAGATAACATTTTTTAATGGGTCCCTCTGTAGTACAGGTGGCCCTCGACTTACGACCACACAACTGAGCCCAAAATTTAGGTGGCTAAGTCAGAGCTTTGTTAAGTGACTTTTGCCCCATTTGCCGACCTTTCCTGTCACAGTTGTTAAGTGAATCGATGCAGTTGTT
>NW_015386393.1:5288745-5315153 GCF_001527695.2 Protobothrops mucrosquamatus
TGTTCCTAATGTATCACAGTGTGTATTTCAATGTGTAGTCCTTTGTTCTTTAAGGAGGGGAGTATAAAAACTGAAGTCTAATCACGCCCTCCTCGTTCAGAATTGCCTATCTCTAATATGCTCTGGACCTTGCGCAATTAAACTTCTCTGCTAACCCCTCCGGAATTCGTAAGAGTTCTTTCGTTTTCCACAAGAATTTAGGTAAACACACGCGGTTGTTAAGCGACTCTGGCTTCCCCATTGACTCTGTTAGTCTGCTGGTCACAGGACACCGGGACACTGCAACCATCATACCTATGAGTCAGTTGCCAAGTGTTCTAATTCTGATCACGTGACCATGGTGATGCTGCAACGCTTGTTAAGTGTGAAAAACGGTAATGGAAAAGTCATTTTTTTTCAGGGTGGTTGTAACTTTGAACAGCCACTGAATGAACCGTTGTAAGTCAAGGACTACCTGTAACCAGTTTTTGTTTGTAGAATATGGGATACTTTCCTGCACATTGATAGGAGAAATTTAGAAGAAGAGGTTTCTATCAAGCTGGGCAAAAGCCTATTTTTTTAATTAAGGGTTCATTGACTGCTCTAATGACTAAGGTAGGGCACCTATACTCCTGGTTAAGGAAATCAGACCCCTGGGTTGTAAGTCTGGGCTTCATCTCTCCCCAGGAAAAAATCTTTCACACGGAGGAGGACAAGAAAGCAAAGAAGAAGAAGAAAGGCCTTTTGGAGTACCTGCCCTTTCGGACTGCGGACACCAGCAAGGACCACAAGAGACTCATTGAAAAAGCGTTTGTGGAACTGGCCACCACCTGCCAAGCTGTGATCTGCTGCAGGGTCACACCCAAGCAGAAAGCCCTCATTGTGCAAATGGTGAAGAGACACAAGAACGCCATCTCCTTGGCCATTGGAGATGGGGCCAATGATGTCAACATGATTAAAAGTGAGTCTCCTGCCCTTTTCGGTCTCAGAGATACAGCCTCGAGTAGCCAGGTTATCATCTTAAATTGACTTTCCTCAGGGCCGGCCACAGGCTGTTATCTATGCTAGTTATGGGTCACAAAATTATAGTCCAAAACATTTGAATGCTGCCATGGTGGAGAAGGTGGGTTTAAATTTGCAGTTGATTAGATTTGCCTGGGTAAAGCAGAGGGCTTGGGGCTTGTCCAGGGGACAGTAGAACTGTCACCATGGAAATATAAGTTTAACTTTTATACACACAGGGACTTCTTTTTCCTGTGGAGAAAGAGCTAGATTGGTCTTACAGGTGGGAAAGAAAAGAAAGTGTGCTAGAGAGAGTTTGGACATTTGGAGTTGAGGACGTGTTAGATTTAGGATACTTTAGCAACCTTTTTTATAACTATTACCTTTCGACACATTGAGAGACATTTTTTCTTTAGAAAAGCTTCTAAGGTGGATGAATTCCATCCAACTAAGTTTCTTTAAAACAGTGGTTCTCAACCTTTTTAATGCCGCGACCCCCAACCGGTCGTAAGTCGAGGACTAAACCGGTCGTAAGTCGAGGACTACCCAACCGGTCGTAAGTCGAGGACTTTCCCTGCCCGGGAGCGCCACGCATGCGTGGTTCTGCCCCCTGCGCCGGCCAAGGCGTAGCTGGCAAGCGGCAGAGACGGAGCAGGCCGACCACCAGCTGGCCCAGCTCAAGGGAGGTAAGGCACCCGCCGGAAAAGGGGAAAAAAATGGCGGACAGCCTTGCTTGGCGACCCCCGTGAAATGGTCGATCGACCCCAAATGGGGTCGCGACCCATAGGTTGAGAACCGCTGCTTTAAAAGAACCAGGCAATGGAATCGCAACATCAACCATAAGGGGTTTAAAAAAAAGATTAACAAGATGGGCAGGACCCGGCAATTGAAGCCCCATCCCTTTTGTGTCCATGGGATGAGTGTGACACACATGAAAAGGGGCGGGGCTTCAATTGCCTGATCACTCCTCCCATTTTGATATTGACCTACCCATGGATGTCATGATCAGCCTATTAGATTTCATCATGTAATGTTCCATGAGCCCTTCAGTTGCAACTCGGTCGTTACTCTCTCATAGTTTGCCTTGTTTGCTTACCTATTTATTAAATTTATAGGCTACTCATCTCACCGTCAAGTGACTCTTTTGATATGTCAAAAGACATATAGCTAGTGCTATAGATATGTCTATAGTACTAGCAATAGCTATAGCACGTAGACTTATATACCGCTTCACAGTGTTTTACAGCCCTCTCTAAGTAGTTTAGAAAGTCAACATATTGCCCCCAACAATCTGGGTCCTCATTTTTCCGACCTCGGAAGTATGGAAGGTTGAGTCAACTTTGTGCCGGTCAGGATCGAACTGCTGGCTATGGGCAGAGTTAGCCTGCAATACTGCATTTTAACCACTGTGCCACCATTGCTCTATACCAGAGATGTGCATTTTTACCCTATTAAAGCTCACATGAGTACAGAGAAGAGTACAGAGAAGAGCAACAAAGATGATTAGGGGACTGGAGGCTAAAGCATATAAGGAACGGTTGCTGGAATTGGATATGTCTAGTTTAACGAAAAGAAGGACGAGTGGGGACATGATAGCAGTGTTCCAATATCTCAGGGGCTGCCAGAAAGAAGAGGGAGTCAAGCCATTCTCCAAAGCGCCTGAAGGCAGGACAAGAAGCAACGGATGGAAACTAACCAAGGAGAGAAGCAACCTAGAACTAAGGAGAAACTTCCTGACAGTTAGAACAATTAACCAGTGGAACAACCTGCCTCCAGAAGCGGTGAATGCTCCAACACTGGAAGTTTTTAAGAAGAGACTGGACAGTCATTTGTCCGAAATGGTATAGGGTTTCCTACCTGAGCAAGGGGTTGGACTAGATGACCTCCAAAGTCCCTTCCAACTTTATTATTATTATTATTATTATTATTATTATTATTATTATTATTATTATTATTATTATTGTTGTTGTTGTTGTTGTTGTTGTTGTTGTTGTTATTATTATTATTATTATTATTATTATTATTATTATTATTAAGATAAAGACTTTTACCTTTCAGAAGTCACATAATAAGTGGGGCCAAAGCAAGAGAGTGTGAGATCATGGAAGGTCCCCCCTTTCCCCTCTTTTTCTAACAATCCTTTTTTACTTTTGTAATAAAAATGCTTTTCTTTTAAAGTCCTCAGGACCAATCTTGAAAAGCCACATATAATTTTGGTTAGTATTTGGATGGAAGACTAAAGAAATCCCTGGCCTATAGGTTAGGTTTGGAAGTTGTGACTCCTTCAACTTGAATTTGATTGGACACTATTTTTAGCTTCTTTTTTTTTTAAATTTCCAAGCATCAAGCAAAGGAGAACTATCCTTTATAAGAAATCTAAACAGATTTCTTGCTGAGGATGGTTAAGAGTTGGCCAAAGTTGACTTCAACTTCACTATCACAGGATTATCTACCTGGTTCATTGGGGCAGATGGTGGTTTTCCACTCCTTTGGGCCTCTGTTTGAGAACTAAAGTTGGGGTGATTCGCAAACAAGACTTGCAGTCCTCTGCAAGGATCTTTCCTTTCCCAATCTCAATTACAAACTTCTGAGCTTAGCATCCAGTTTTGGTCACCACAATGTAAAAAAGATCTTTGAGACTCTAGAAAGAGTGCAGAGAAGAGCAATGAACATAATTAGGGGACTGGAGGCTAAGGCGCATGAAGAACGGTTGCTGGAATTGGGTATGTCTAGTCTAATGAAGAGAAGGACGAGGGGGGTGAAATGATAGCAGTCTTCTAATATCTCAGGGGTTGCCACAAAGAAGAGTAGGGTCAACCTATTCTCCAAAGCACCTGACAGAAGGACAGGAAGCAACGGATGGAAATTAATCAAAGAGAGAAGCAGTCTAGAACTAAGGAGTAATTTCCTGACAGTTAGAACAATTAATCAGTGGAACAACCTGCCTCCAGAAGTTGTGAATGCTCCAACACTGGAAGTTTTTAAGAGATTGAACAACCATTTGTTTGAAATGGTGTAGGATTTCCTGCCTGAGCAGGGGGTTGGACTAGAAGGCCTCCAAGGTCCCTTCCAATGCTGTTATTCTGTTAGATAATTGCTGGAGTCAAAATTGAAATGTGATCTAATATTAGCCCTTCCTCGCGTTCTCTCTAGCTGCAGACATAGGGGTTGGAATCAGTGGGCAAGAAGGCATGCAAGCAGTGCAATGCAGTGATTATGCACTGGCTCAGTTCCACTACCTTCAGAGGCTCCTCTTTGTCCATGGCAAGTGGTCCTACCTCCGGATCGCCAAATTTCTCCGCTACTTCTTCTTCAAGACATTTGCTGGCATGATGGTGCAAATCTGGTTTGCTTTCTATAATGGCTTCACGGCACAGGTGGGTGTTAATTCCCCTACCCCACCCCACCCCAAATCCCCAATTCTAATGTTTTCAGTCCGACTTTCATTTCTGAGCTCATGCGGTGTTGGGAAGCTCCCAGCCAGGCAGGGAGGAGGAGTCAAGCAGAGAGGTAGGCATGAATCCTTGCACAGCTACAAGAGGCATAAGCCTAACCCTCCCTTAATTTCCATGAAAACTGATCAGCTTGTTCCCAAGGGAAAACAAGCAGTCTGGGGAGATTCTTGTAATACAGGTAGAACACAATAAAGTTGCTGACGTGAACCATTCACGAGTGGATCCGGTTGCTTGTTTATTCCCGACATGTCCGTCCATAGCATTTCTCTGGTTTAGTAATTTTGTCACATTGCAAAGAATGCAGTAAGATTTGTCTAGCACAAACTGTTCTTGACAAACCTATGTTGGCTTCGGCTTGTGACTTTGCTTGTCTCTAGGTGTTCACGGATTCGTTACTTGATTATCTTTTCCAGAATCTTCCCAGGTATTGATGTTAGGCTGATAGGTCTGTAGTTTCCTGGATCCATTCCCCCCCCCTTTTTTTTTTGAAGATGGGAACCACATCCGCCATTTTTCAGTCCCCTGGTAGTTCCCCAGTGTTCCAGGATCTTTGAAAAATATGGTTCAGTTGTTCTGAGATCACATCTGCCAGTTCCTTGAAAACCTTGGGGTGTAATCCATCTGGTCCTGGTGATGTGACAAGGTTCTCAGCGTAAATTTCTTCTGAACTCACACCATGGCCTTAAAACAACCATGATACACCAAAGTATTTTACCTTTGCTTCAAAGAGGCAGCAAAGCTTAGATCAGGGGTGTCAAACTGCCGGCCTAGTGGCCGGACGCATCATCTGGAAGCCGTGCCCACCCCATTGCCGGCAATGGCAAAACCATCCCGATACGTTGCGTGACTTCATGTGATGTTTGACATGTCTGACTTAGATAGTTTGGTTAGGAGAAAGAGAGTTAAGAAGGCTCCTGCCTAGAAATTCTCAGAGTATTTTTTTGTACTGCAAATAGTTGCTTTAGTTTGGCAAGGGGTACGTCTATAGGAGAGGAACAATAAACGAAACTGCTCAGAAGTAATTCCGTGTGTATTTCTTGGTTCTTGGGGCCTGATGCTGTGCATGCTTATATCAGTCACTATTATGGGGAAAGGGCAAGGCAGAGGCACAGTTAAACAGAAGGAAGGAAACATTGTGGCATTTGTGTGTACAAAGCATGGTGCATATTGTATTGAAGGATCAGCTGCATTGGAGAGCAAGGCTGGGCAAAGCATTTAAAGACACACTGCAAAGTGTGCCAGCATAAAAACAGCTTCCTCCTTGATGCCCAGAGGCAACCATGGTTTGCAGGGCTCCTGGCAGGATTTTTTTTCAGATTGTCTCCCTATGCAGATGCAAACATAGCTACATCTTCACTAGTAGCTGAATTGTTGTTGGTGCTCACACATACCTCCAGAGACAAGGCCCTTGCCTTGATTAGTTGGCTATGAAAATCAACACAGGGAATCTTATCTGTCTATCCTGTAATTTGTAGATTGACTACTAGTGATTATTCACAAGGACTGTGGGCTTTCTCCGAAATAATTGGTGTTCCCTGGCATAATGCCTTCCCAGAAAAGCCACCCAACTTTAGGAATTTTTGTGAGTGCAATGCACAAATGTGTTTTTCTTCTTTACATTCTCCTTCCTTCTATTGATAACCCCCCCCCACACACACACACACACAATCTAACAGACTCTCTGCAGTTTATAAGCATACATTAATAATCTAGTGCAAAGAGCCCCAGTTTGGTTAAAGCGAATCAGCGAGAGCTCCTAAAAGCATCATACCAGTGATGTATGATGTCCACTCCTTCATTTAAGCCCTCCAAGATAATTCACATTTTAGCATCTTCAAGCACAATTTCCACAGGGAGGCTGTTCCACAAGATAAGCACAGCAATTGAAAAGCTGCCTCCCAATTGCACAAAAGCTGAAGGCACCCAGCAATTTGTCCTAGGATGCAGATCCATTCCGATTAGGAGAGGCATTTCTTGAAATCAAGGTCCTTAGACTTCCTTTTCCCATTTATATCTTTGCATGTATCATATATAGCAGGGGTCCCCAACCCCCAGTCTGTGGCCTGGTAACGGTCCACAGTGTGTTGGGAACCAGTCCTTGGCCCATTGGGAACTGGTCTGCACAAGCATCAGGCAAGTGAGCAAGCACACGACAATCCATTTGTGCAAGCAGTGGACGCACGTATAAAACCATCTCCTCTTTCCCCCCCACCACCACTGCTGCCACCATTGCTGGTCTGCTGAGCCGGAAAAGTTGGGGACTATATATGGGATGCTTTTAATTTATTAGCAGCCCATCTTACATGCATGACTCTCGACAGCTTACAGGTGCTCCCTGACTTAAAACTGGTTGCTTAGTGACCATTCAAAGTTACAGGGGATCCCACAAAAGGTTCTTGCAACCTGGTTCCAAAGTTCTGATGGCCCTCAGTGTCACATGAACACATTTCAGGTGCACAGCAACCAGCCTGTTTGCCGTGTCTCAAAATCATGTGACCTTGGTTTACGACCTTTTTGCCAAAAACTCACGTTTAGTTCCAGTTTTGGGAAAAAATGCCCCATAGCAAACAATAGGATTCATTTAATGACCAAGGTTTCGCTTAATAACTATGGTGACTCGCTTAACAACTGCCACAGAAAGGTCATAAAATCAGATTGATCAAATGATGATCTACTGGACAACCCTCATGATTTACAACCATTATGGGCAGAATCCATTAGGGTCCTAAGTTAAGAACTTAGGTGTCCACTCTCAAATATCGTATTTAGGATATGATAAGCTATGAATTTCCCTTTTTCTTTTAAAATATATTTTCTGTGCACTGCACTGAGATATTTTAGCCCAGGAAGTGTGCTAAATAAATAAATAGATATTTCAGAATGGTTGACAGAATGGAAGAAGAGCAAAGTGCAAATAAAACTGGTTCACTTTAGAAGCATAATCGTAGCTGTGTTCAGATTTTAAAGATATTTTTTTTCTGTTCTGATTCTGGATAATGCTTTCATATAGAATTTGCTGAGGAAGAAAATGATAGTCCTGGGCATGGATTTCAAGATATCTCTTTAATGTTCTCTCTTTTTTTTCTCTTTCCATTCAGCCTCTGTTGGAGAGCTGGTTCCTCGCTCTTTATAACGTTGTCTACACCTCGATCCCAGTCCTGTGTTTGGGCTTGTTTGAACAGGTAAGTAAGTATCTTTGCATTGTGCAGTGTTTTACACCAGAGGTCCCCAACCTTTTGGGCACCAGGGACTAGTTCCGTGGAGAGAGATTTGTCCGCGGACTGGAAGGTGCATGGTTTTGTGTGCTGCCTGCATCTTGCGGATGCGGCTTTGCTTGTTTGTGTGGCCCGGTTGCTGGCATGCTGTGGCTGTCATGTGTCTGAGTAACGAAACACTTAAAAGGACTTTCAGGCATGTTTTCTCCTAAAAGCATTTATTAAGGTTACAATACGTCAGTACAGCATGGTGGAAATGCTTAGGTCTGCTTCTCTTCCGTTACGCATAACATTCCAAGCATTTTCCACTCCCTTATTGTAGGGTCATGGTTCATATCTTCCAATCAACTTGGAAGATGTGATTTACTTCCGGTTTCTTTCTCCCGGGCTATCCTTATGCTCCTCCCTCTTTCCCAGTTGCTGGTTTAACTATATATATACCAGACAGTTCTGCACATTGTCAAAGCACGAATATACAGTATTTGCAGCGTTGACAGTGGCCCGGTACTGGTCCATGGACCTGGGGTTGGGGACCCCTGTTTTACACTGTATCATTTTAACTGTAAATTAAATCAATGGTCACTTGTATGTTCGTAAATATCTTTTACCTCCCTAATGCAAAATAAAAATGAAAATGTGCATCCCTGATTTAAAGACAACCAAGAAATATCCCACTTAGCCAGAACCTCAAATAGCGCAGTCAGTTCCACTGTTCCAAGCAGCCTTTTCCCTTGTTCCTGATTGCATTTGCTCTTTCTCCCATTAGGATATGAATGACAAGAAAAGTCTGCAGTTCCCTGAGCTGTACAAGGCAGGTCAAAAAGACCTCTTCTTCAATTTTGGAGTATTCTTTGTGTCGTTCATCCATGGATCCTTTGTCTCTTTGGCCAACTTCTACATCACCATGTGGGCCATGGGGGACAGATCGGGCACCCGGGTCATTGGTGATTATCAGTCCTTTGGCATGATTGTGGCAACCTCTGCCATCTTGACAGTTATGGCTGAGGTGAGTAGCTTTGTGTGGTGGTGGGAAGGTTGAGCGCGGTAGAATTTCTCCATGAATTCCTCTGGGAGTAGATTTAGGAGCAGATGCCTCCATAAACATCCCTAAAGATACTTCCCAGAGATTGTCCAGAGTTAGCACAAAATCAGATGAATAAAGAACTGGCTCAGGATTGTGCATGGTCATTCCAGGAAGTGCTGAGAAAGGGAAGAAATCCTTCTAGAAATATCCTGTCTCTACTATAAGCACATCACGGTGCTTTTTTTAAAAACATAAAATTAAGAAAGCTTTACATTGTTGTTTTTTTTAATCCCCTTTGTTCAATCTTATCCAATTTGTTTTTTCCCCAAAATTTTTATTCTGAATCTTATGTTTATTGCCTCCTGAGAGAGGAGGGGAAAAAACACTTTTGGGTCTTTCCATTCTCCTCTACTAGTTTGTTTATTGTTTGTTTGTTTATTTGTTTATTTCCTGCCTTTATCATTTTTACAAATAACTCAAGGAGGCGAACGTATCCAACACACCTTCCTCCTTCTATTTTCCCCACAACCCCCAAATCCATCATTTGTCCCAGCCGCAGTGCAATTCTGACAGTGTCTTTTTTCCCCTTCCTTCCTTCCTTCCTTCCTTCCTTCCTTCCTTCCTTCCTTCCTTCCTTCCTTCCTTCCTTCCTTCCTTCCTTCCTTCCTTCCTTCCTTCCTTGCATAGATCATGCTGGAGATGAAATTCTGGACCTTCGTCTCTTTCCTGGCCATCTTGATCAGTCTGGGGCTTTATTGTCTTTTCACATACATCACTCAAAGCTTCCAAGCCTTCAGTACCTCTCCCCAGATGTTCCCCTTTCCTGGTAAGTTACCTCCAGATGTAACTATTAGGTGTCTTCTCTTGCATATGCAGATCTAAGCTGCAAGCTTGATTGACTCCTGGGAGGTCTTGGGTCATATTTACAATCTGGTCCCAAGATGTTAAAAGAAAGAGAATGAGTAAAGTAAATTGGATCCCTTATTTACTTTCTCCCAACTTCTCCTGCCTTAAAACCATAATGTTCCTATTAAAAAGGCATGGCAACCTAAGAAAGAGGTTGGTTCACCCTAGTAGCCAGAACAAAGGCTGGACCCTTTGTGGTCTATTGCAGGGCTTTTCAACCTGTTCACCCATTGTACCACTTTTAGGATATGGCAATATCTGAGTACCACCAGTCGCCTAGCAAGGTGTCAAAAACTTGATGTCAAAAAAAAAATGGCACTGAAAAAAGTGCCCCCTAAACCACAGCTGAGCAAGACACCTGCCTGCCCACCCAGCGGCGCTCTTCCTCCTGTCCAAGGTTTTCATTGTTGTGAGCATTTCTATTGAGGATTGACAGCAGGGGTGGGGTGGGAGGGTGTTTGGTTTTTATTCCCCCCATCTGCTGGGTGGTTGCAGCAGGTTTTGGTCACTTCACATGACCCTGGGACACTGTGACCGTCATAAATATGAATAGGTTGCCAAGCATCTGAATGTAAATCACAAGACCCTGGAGATACTGCAACATTCCAGTTGATTGACGCTTCTTCTGGGCTCAGCAGAAGCACCAAGATCAGTGCCGAGCTCCAGCTGGAGCCTGGTGCTGATCCTGGCGCTTCCACTGAGCCCTGACAGTCCCGAAGAAGCGCCGATCAGCTGGAAAGCGCACTGATCCTGGCGCTTCCGCTGAGCCCTGATAGCCCTGCAGCTCCAGCCAACTCTCGCTCAGGCTTGTGCGGTGCTGCCACCGGTTCAGCTCATTCCCCTCCCCCGCAACTACTTTTCTAGGATGGTCGCGTACCACCTGCAAGGTGACAATGTATCACAGGTGGTACCTGTACCACTGGTTGAAAAGCCCTGGTCTATTATGATTAATCTATTCTCTGTCTTATTGTCATCAGATTGGTCCCTAAAACAGCATGCAGGTAGTCCTTAACTCACAACCATTTGTTTGTGACCATTTGAAGTGACAAGGGCACTGAAAAAAGTGACAGGGCCGATTTTCCCACTTAACATCCACTGCAGCATCCCCATGGTCACATGATCAAAATTCAGATGCTTGGCAACTGGCATGTATTTATGACGGTTACAGGGTCCCGCGGTCATGTGATCCCCTTTTGGGACCTTCTGACCAGCAAAATCAATGGGGAAGCCAGATTCACTTAACAACTGCTTTACTAACTTAACAACTGCAATGATTCACTTAACAACTGTAGCAGGAAAGGTCACTCCATGAGGCAAAACTAACAATTGTTCTGGCTTGACAATGGAAATTTTGGGCTCAATTATGGTCGTAAGCCGAGGACTACCTCTTTGTTTGCACAGCACACTGTTATGCAAACTCAAGTTGAAGGTTTAGCAAGTGGTATGAATTGGCCTCCTCACAGCATCCTCCTTTCTCTTCCAGAGGCCACCAAGAATGCTCTGACTGACCCAACTGCTGTGCTTGTCATCATGCTGTGTATTGTGGTGAACATCATCCCCTCCCTTGCAGTCCGTTTTGTGTACAGTACCATCAGCCCTCCGACTATGTCAGAGGTGAGTCCACCCTTGCAAGTTCAGCAAGCATCAGAAGAGACTGGTCCAGTTGCCAGGAATGATGGAAGGAGAGTCACAGATGAGGGACTTTGGCTTGATGAATTGGCTTAAAAGGCAGGCTTTTTAATGATTAGTGTGTTGGATGATGCTGTTCTGGTTTGATTCTGATTTCGTGTATTATGTGAACTCAGAAGCTAGATAATGTCAGTAACCAGTTAGGGATAATGTGCAAATCTAGCCTTGATTTCTCTGGATTTGGGGCAAAAGTTGGCTAATTGGGTAAAAGTTGGAGGCCTTTTCACTTTGGTGCAGTATTTCTCAGCTGTAGTAACTTTAAGATGTGTGGACTTCAACTCCCAGAGTTCCCCAGCCAGTCATGCTGGCTGGGGAATTCTGGGACTTGAAGTCCACACATCTTAGAATTGCCAAGGTGAGAAATATTGTTTTGGTAGTAGAGAAAATCAGATAACCCCACAACATAATGTACCAAGAAGAAAACTACAACTTAGGTAATAGCCAGACATGCCCTTGACACAGTGGTGGGATTCAAATATGTGAACAACCGGTTCTCTGTGTGGATGCCACTTCCGGAAGTCCATTCTGGGCCTGGCCAACAAAAAATTATGGTGCGAACTGGCTGAATCCCACCACTGCCTTGACAGAATAAGTTTTAATCTTTAATGATATGTTTCACTTTTAATCATGCTTGTTTTATATTTTTTATAATGAGGTTTTTTTATGTATTGTTGTTTTATTTATTTGATTATTGTATGCTGCCCAGTATCATTTCTGGCAAGATGGATAGATAGATAGATAGATAGATAGATAGATAGATAGATAGATAGATAGAGAGAGAGAGAGAGAGAGAGAGAGAGAGAGAGAGAGAGAGACAGACAGACAGACAGACAGACAGACAGACAGACAGACAGACAGACAGACAGACAGACAGACAGACAGACAGACAGATAGATATAGACAGACAGACAGACAGACAGACAGACATAGATAATAAATAAAATATAAATATTCCTTTGCATCCCTATTCCCTTTTTTCATTCGCTTACATCCCAATCTACACTGGACAAGAAACAAATTTTGGTATTCCCATTTTTAGAGGTTCCCCAGCCTTCCCTAGTGTGTGTTTTGTACTTATGTACTTTTGTACTTACTTGTACTTTTGTACTACTGCATAGGTACAGTAGTTCTTGACTTATGACCATTTGTTTAACAACCATTTGACAGTGCTGAAAAATGTGACTTGTGACTGGTGCATTTACAACCATTGCAGCATCCTTATAGTCACATGATCAGAATTTGGTTGCTTGGCAACCAGCATGTATATAAAATAGTTGCCACATCCCAGAGTCACATGGTCGCCATTTATGAGCTTCTCAGGGAGGCTTCCAACAAGCAAAGTTAATAGGGGAAGTCACTTACCGACTATAGATAGTCCTCGACTTACAACCAGAGTTGAGCCCAGAATTTCCATTTCTAAGTAAGATAGTTGTTTAGTGAGTTTTGCCCCATTTTACAACCTTACTTGCCGCAGTTCTTAAATGAATCACTGCAATTGTTAAGTTAGTAACAAGCTGTTAAGTGAATCTAGCTTCCCCATTAACTTTGCTTGTCAGAAGTTTAGAAAAGGTGATTACATGACCCCGGGGACACTGCAACAGTCATAAGTATGTGCCAGTTGCCAAGCATCTGAAGTTTGATCATGTGACCAGAGGGGTGCTGCAACAGTTGTAGTATGAAAAACGGTCATAAGTCACTTTTTTTCATTATCATTGTAACTTTGAACAATCACTAAATAAATGTTGTAAGTCAGGGACTATCTGTAGAGCAAGAAGAGTTGTAATATCAGGAAACACTCATGTAACGGCCACATTGCTTAGCAACAGAAATTCTGGTTCCAATTGTGTTCATAAGTTAAGGGTTATCTGTAAGGTGCAGGAAGTAGCAGCATCAAATAAACTTTGACTGATCTCAAAACTCTATGCAAAGTCAGATAATAATAATAATAATAATAATAATAATAGTAGTAGTAGTAGTAGTAGTAGTAGTAGTAATAATAATAATAATAATAATAATAATAATAATAATAATAATAATAATAATAATAATAATAATAATAATAATAATAATAATAATAATAATAAAGTTGGAAGGGACCTTGGAGGTCATTTAGTCCAACCCCCTGCTCAGGCAGGAAACCCTATACCATTTCAGACAAATGGCTGTCCAGTCTCTTCTTAAAAACTTCCAGTGTTGGAGTATTCACTGCTTCTGGAGGCAGGTTGATCTGAGTAATAATACAAGGAAACCCCAGAGTTGTACATTAGACTGGGAAGTTTGCAAAACATTTAAAAGTTAGCAATGGAAAACCACTATGATACTATTGCTGAGAAATTGTCACTGTCCAGAAAGTCAACAGGAGATGCGTTTGCAGGGAGGGGCTCAAAAAAGTCAAGGTGATAACCACATCCATATGTTCGGAAGCTGCCAACTAAGTTGAAAGGAGAGGGGTCAAATGTGGGCTTAGCTTAGCATCCTTGTGCAGCCACAAATGACATAAGTTTGACATCCACCAAGATCCATGAAGCCTTATCTGGTCATTCCTAGGGGAAGGCAAGCACTCTCGGGAGATTCTTGTAAGTTATGCAGAGAGAATAGAGTTGCTTACAGTAGTGGCCAAAATTGTGGAAACCTTTTGGGAAAAGTGTATTTTTGAGGTTTGATGGCTAATAACACCACTTTTTTGGGAGTAGTACCATAATCCTATATATCAATGGAAAGATAATTTAATCAAGAATGTAATGCAACATTGTTTGTTCAATTATCTGTACTATATTCTATGAAAAAGTTATAGCCAAATAACCAGAAAAAGGAAGCACAACTTGCTTAGGTTGATATCAGGTCACTTTCTTTCATCTGATTGTAGCCAGTGAGCATGAGTGTTTAGAGAGCCAATCAGATATCATCTTGTTTTGGCAATGAGCCAATTAGATCACAGTAGGATTCAGTTATTGATGTCATGTATTGAAGCTGAGAGGAGGACGTTTGTCAGTGTGTTATGTGATCGCTATCAAGTTGGTTGGGGTTTTTTTGTGTTCTTTCATTTAGTGAGCTTGTAAAATGTAATAAAATTAAAGTAATGGTACAAAGAGTTGACTGGTTGCCCAGAAAGCAATGTAAAATAGTATTATTAAGTGAACAAGGCTAAAGTTATAAAGAAATTAGAAGAAAAAATGGTGGAAACTTAACCAAAGGTGGCATTTCTACTGGACACTTTTCCCAAAAGGTTTCCACAATTTTGGCCACTACTGTACTTTAGCTAATTACGAGTGGCTCTGGTTGCTTACACCTGACATCATGTGACACCTATACAAAAGGGTGGGGCTTTGGCCACGTAGTTATGACTGCTATCTGATTTACTTTGAGCTCCTGCCTGCAGACATCCCTGGTTACTAGGCTGATCTGGACTCGAAGGAAAATTTACTTGCTAGGGTAAATCTTTGGGTTCCCCCAAAAACCTGCTCATAACCTTGTTGTAGAGAGAATGTTCTATTTTAGCCACAGCAAAACCTGCATTTCCAGAAAGTACTAACACTTAGTAAGTAGACCCTTTCCAACTTGGAAATGTCCTGACGGAGTGAGATGCTCGGATTTGAGGGCGTATGGGTGCTGTAGTTCATCCCAGAGGGAGGATCGCAGAATCAGGAAGACTGGTACATAAGTTTTATGCCAATCCATCTTCCTTCTTCCTTTCCTTTCAGATGTTTCAAGTCCAGGAGATCCAGAAGAAGCAATCCACGGTGGAGCTGACATCTCACAACAGTAGGAATTCGCTCCTGAGGCGTTCCAGCTATGCCTTTTCCCACAAGGAAGGGTACGCCCATCTCATCTCCAAGGGAGCCAGTCTGCGGAGCAAGGGTGTCCCTATCCGTAGCCAACTGAACGTTTTCCACAGCACCCACAGCCCTGGAAAAGAGAGCCCACTGCTAACTCAGATCAACGCTGCCCCTAAAGAAGTTTCTACTGAGTAGAAGGCCCAACTCAGTTGAAAGAGACATAGCCTATTACTGATAACAGGAAGGGCCATCGCTGGGCCTGTATTCCCTGTCCTGCACAAGGGTGACTTTTGCCTGAATGCTACAATTTTTCCTGAGACTGAGGATTGCACTTGGCAGAAGCTTTCCATGGACAGTGTCTGTCTGTCATTCATGAAATTCTGAGTTCGAACCTTAGAGACATCTGTCTCAGACTTCATTGACCAGATCTTCTCGTTCTTTTTTTCTGCCATATCCGAAAGTTTACTTCTAGTCTGTGCAATATTCTTGCGAGTGATAACCCATCTTGGCTAGTTTACATAGAGACTATGTTTACATAGTCAGTGTCTACTGGTATTGGCCTGTGCCATCCTAACAAAACAGTGTTTGCTCTGGTTTCAAATCTGGAAGGCTTTGCAGATCTCAGTCTGAGGTTCTTGTCTCTAGGTGGCCTTAAAAGCCTCTGAACTGTGCAGGGTAGCTCCTGATAAAGGAAAAAATCCTTGCTTGCAGAAAGCCACCATTTCAGGCTGGAGGTCTTCCAAATTCCAGTTATGGAAAGGGCAGATAGTGAATGCCGGGAGAAAGGCCTGCAATAACCTTAAGAGGGTTGAACTTCAACTCCCAGAATTCCTCAGTCACCATGTCTCTCATGGTCACATGTAGTGTTTCCGATATATGAGCCTGAACAGTTAAATTGGTTTACAAGGCCAAGGCCAAGTATCGCTGTGCCAAAAAGAAAGTTTCTCTCCCAAATCAGAGAAAAGGCTATATGCCAGTGATGGCGAACCTTTTAGAGACCGAGTGCCCAAACTGCAACCCAAAACCCACTTATGCATCGCCGGGTGCTGGGTGGGCGTGGCCCATTGGGTGGGTGTCGCCCATTGGGTGGGCGTGGCAACGGTGGTAACGGCAGACTGGGTGAGACTAAAAAGTTCAATCAATCAATTCCAACTTTGCGAGATCTTTTTTTTTCCTGTCAGGAGTTGAAATTGATTGATTGAACCTTTTTTTTTTGTGGAGGCCTAAAGTGAAAAGGTTTTATAAAACCCAGCTGAAGGCCTATGACTGGGGCAATGGCACGCATGCCCACAGAGAGGGGTCTGCATGCCACCAGTGGCACATGTGCCATAGGTTTGCCACCACGGCTATATGCCATCCAGCACACTCTTCATAATGATTACCATTCAGAGGTCTCTGGAAAGTCCATAAATAGGTCACCATTGCAATAGCCTTATTCTGTTTGTTGTCCCCGGTGTCTGGTATTTAAGTTTCATTTCCTTAACTTGTGAAATGCCAATTAATATAATTTGAGAAAGTAAGAGAAGGGCAGCCGGATCCGACAGAATTACTATTCAATTTAGAACAAACATGCAAAGAGCAGGTTGGGAACTCTGTGGAAGTTCCCCAACGATCAGTCCTCATGCCAGCTGCCTATTACCAGCATTTGGTGTCTAGAGATAGACTGCTCCTGTTTACGGATAGCTTCTACTCAGCTATCATGTCTTTACAGGCAGGGGGCAGAGAATCAAAGTAATACGATGGTGTAATTTTCAATCTACTTTTTAAGATTTATTTTAAAAAGTAGGCCTTCGCCTAGCTTTTCTGGCTGTGAGAAAGGTGAACAAGATGTATTTCACATTTCTTTTAAAAATATAATAAACATATTTTTTTTAAAAAAACCACCCCCTTTTAACATTGAATTTGTTCATAAAATCCTTCCTTCCTTCCTTCCTTCCTTCCTTCCTTCCTTCCTTCCTTCCTTCCTTCCTTCCTTCCTTCCTTCCTTGTTGCATACTAGAAGATAAAGAACCAGCATCCTTTCAGAAGTTGCTGAATAACCACTTCAAATACCCTCAGCTGCCATACGTAGTTTGTTGTTGACTCTGCTGGGAGTTGTAGTCCAATAATTTCTGAAAGGTTATTGTGTACATATCTTGTAATATATTATTTAGTTTATACTGGGTGTCACATTGAGTGGATCCTCCATGTTGAGAGAGAGAGAGAGAGAGAGAGAGAGAGAGAGAGAGAGAGAGAGAGAGAGAGAGAGAGACCTAAAATGGGGCATCCCTGCTCCTTAATTACTACCCCACATTGGCTCCGTCCACAAATTCTCATTCTCCAAATGTTCACAAAGTGAGCTTTTTCAAAGGTGCTGTCTTCTAAAAGTAAATGTGAATTATTTCTTTGTATTTAAAACAAACACACAAAAAACGGGTTTTCTATTAGGAGCATGTGCAGCAAGTTTATTACATGTGTAGGTTGCAGGAGCGAAGGTGAATGACAAAAATAATTTATTAAAGAACCTGAAATTTGTAGTAACATACAACATAGTTATGGAACAGTATATAATAGTATGAACACAGAAGTTTTTCTGCTTGTCAGATTTGGTTTGATTTGATTTGGTTTCCTTTCAAAAATCAGTCAAGAAAAGGTAGCCTGGCAACTGGATGCTACAAACAATACAAAATAAATTTATTATTACTATTTGATAAAGTGCCCAACATATATCTTCTTTTTATAAAATGGTTGCTAAAAATAAGCAAAAAGAACCATAGAATAGAATTAGAAAAAACAGAATAAAACAATAGTGTGTCACTCAAACACTGAAAAACAAAACTTAATTCTATTCATTCCACACACAAAAAAAGAAAAAAAGAATGAAACTATACAGTACAATCTCTACTGGAAAGAAAAAAACTATGTCAGATTTTGGAATTGGGCAGTTACAATTTTAAATCCAGATCCCCCCCTCTTAGTTACAAAATTTGAATTGGCACAACTTTGAAAGACAAAACACAAAATGCTGATACTGAAATTCCAGATCATACCATGGGTTCAGCACAAATCCCACAAACTGGATGGCTAGATTCAGTTTTTCACTATCCCTTTCCAGATCACAATGAGTCGTCTGGGAACTTAGTCATTTAAAAATGTAAATATTCAAGAGGTTTCAAAAGGGAAATTTTATTGCCAAATAGGAGCAACTGACCATGGTTTATCAAATTAAAAAAAAACCCACTGATTGCATTCACAGAACAACCTCTAAGCCATCAAACCACTGGAAATGGATTCACATGGCACACTAAGCTATAATCAAGGAAAACACTATGGCCTGGTGTTTTGCATTCATCCAGTCAACTTGTTAAGAAGGGGGCTATCCTAGACTAGTTGCTTCAGAAAAGGCATTGCATGGCCAGCATTAGTCAAAACGCCATTTTACTTCCCATAATCTCCACAACTGAGCAATAAGAGCCACATCCTCATAACAAATAAAAATCACTCCTTCAAAAGATCAGGGAAAAGAATAAAGCAAATGCAATTATTCCTTTAAAATCAGAAATATTTACCAACAGAAAGAAACATGCAAAAAAGGTGGATTTGGATTTATTTGGATTTAAATTGCATTTGGATTTAGTCCTCTCCCATTCCAGAAATATATGGTGTAGAATGGACGTAATATTTATATCCAATGAAGAAGTGGGATCCGGATTTTCTCTTTTGGAGTATAATAAAAATCACAAGAACTTTTTGATGCAAAAATCATGACCTTAGTCAGACTTTGCTGATGAACGGGTACCCAAACAGATAAGGCATTCACCACCTTGAAGGAATTTAATTGATCATATTGAATCTCTGTTTTTTTATGAAATTCCTCAAATGTTTCCTGTGAGTTAAAAAAAAGTCTTTTGCTCCAGGCCAGGTATATTTCCCTAAGCACTTCCGTGCCTTTCTTGGTTCATGGCCAGAAGAAAGATCTTTATAGCATTGGTGTTGTATTGTATCCACACTGGGGCTTTCTATATAATTAATATGTGCTCTGTCACTGAAGATACGACCTTGTCAGAAGATCTTGCTGTTCACTATAATAATAATAATAATAATAATAATAATAATAATAATAATAATAATAATAATAATAATAATAATAATAATAATAATAATAATAATAATAATAGTAAAAAGTTGGAAAATACCCTGGAGGTCATCTAGTCCAACCCCCTGCTCAGGCAGGAAACCCTATACCAATTCAGACAAATGGCTGTCCAGTCTGTTCTTAAAAACTTCCAGTGTTGGAGCATTCACCGCTTCTGGAGGCAGGTTGTTCCACTGGTTAATTGTTCTAACTGTCAGGAAATTTCTCCTTAGTTCTAGGTTGCTTCTCTCTTTGATTAGTTTCCATCCGTTGCTTCTTGTCCTGCCTTCAGGTGCTTTGGAAAATAGCTTGACTCCCTCTTCTTTATGGCAGCCCCTGAGATATTGGAACACTGCTATCATCTCCCCCCTCGTCCTTCTCTTTCTTAAACTAGACATACCCAGTTCCAGCAACCATTCCTTAATCCAATAATCTCCAAGAAAGTATAATTAAGCTTCATAAATAGAAGCTAGACAGTCAACTTTAATACATATAATAAATAAAATTTAATAAATTAATATTAATATAGTTAATAACTTTAAGGGATTCTTTAGCTGGCATGTCCTCCATCAAGAACAAGATTGGTCAAGCTATTTCTTAACATCTCTGTTTATTCAAGATCGGAATTTAACATAGGGTTTCTGACAGCCATTAGAAAAAACAGGAAGCACCAGTACAATGATATCTGTAAAAACATCAAGGATGGAAACAGATACAGAAAAAGAAACTCTTCTAAAAGTTCTCTAAACCTAGAAGAAAATTCCAAACTCACACTAGTATGCTAAAGGTGCCAATGAACAGATAATAATTGATTCAAAGAAGATAAAAGATGGGAGGCAGATACTGAGGTTCTGTACAGATAGTCCTTTACTTACGACCAGAGTTGAGCCCAATATTTCCATAGCTAACCAAGACAGTGGTTAAGTGAGTTTTGCCCCATTTTATGACCTTTCTTGCAACAGTTGGTAAGTGAATCACTGCAGTTATTAAATTAGTAGCACAGTTAAGTGAATCTAGCTTCCTCATTGATTTTACTTGTCAGAAGGTCGCAAAAGGTGATTACATGACCCCAGGACATCGCAAGTGCCCTAAGTATATGCCAGTTGCCAAGCATCCAAATATTGATCACGTAATCACAGGGATGCTGCAACGGTCATAAATGTGAAAAATGGTCCTTTGTAACTTCAGTCACTAAACGAATGGTTGTAAGTTGAGGACTATCTATACCAGTGGTGGCGAACCTATGGCACGGGTGCCAGAGGCGGCACCCAGAGCCCTCTCTGTGGGCACGCGTGCCGTCGCCCCAGTCCTAGGCCTTCAGCTGGGTTTTATAAAACCTTTTCGCTTTAGGCCTCCGCCTTGTGCAAAAAAAAAAAAAAAGGTTCAATCAATCAATCAATTTCAACTTCTCGTGGGAAAAAAAAAGATCTTGCAAAGTTGGAATTGATTGATTGAACTTTTTAGTCCCACCCAGTCTGCCATTACCACCACAGCCGTGCCCACCCAATGGGCCACACCCACCCAATGGGCCACACCCACCCAATGGGCCACACCCACCTGGCACCCGACGATACATAAGTGGGTTTTGGGTTGCAGTTTGGGCACTCGGTCTCTAAAAGATTTGCCATCACTGATCTATACCACAGAGATGTCAATATCCAAGAAATTTTGGAAGATAGTTCCTATTTACAAGAGCACCTGGTACTATTAGATCAACACTCAGCCACTACCAAGTTGGGAGGCTACAAGAATTGATGAAATATTTAGAGAAATATGGCAAATGATCAATAACATTTCTGACCAAAACTATGCCAGCAAACCTGAAGAATGATATGATGGCCAATAGGCTGGAGGAGCTCAGTCTACATAGCAATACCAAAGAAAGACTTAACAGAGCGTGCAAACTATCATACAATATCCTTAATTCCACATGTTACCAAAGCAATACATAGAATTGTCCAGTATACATTAGATCTCTACATGGAAATGGAAATGTTCAAGATGCTTTTAGAAAAAGCTGAGAAACAAGAGACTTTACTGCTGATGCATAATGGATAATTGAAAGAGCTAAAGAATACTAAAAAGACATCAAATCTGCTTAATTGAATATTAAAATGCCCTCAATTCTGTCAAGCACATTGAGTTGTGGAATGTCCTTAGGAAAATGTGAAGCTCAGAATATGGATGTCATGTGTCTGATTAACGAAACACTTAAAAGGACTTTCAGGCATATTTTTCCTAAAAGCATTTATTAAGGATACAGAGACGTCAGTACAGCATGGTGGAAATGCTTAGGTCTGGCTTCTCTTCCATTACGCATAACATTCCAAGCATTTCCCACTCCCTTATTGTAGGGTCATGGTTCACATCTTCCAATCAACTTGGAAGATGTGATTTACTTCCTGTTTCTTTCTCCCGGGCTATCCTTATGCTCCTCCCTCTTTCCCAGTTGCTGGTTTAACTATATAAATACCAGACAGTTCTGCATATTGTCAAAGCAAGAATATACAGTATTTGCAGCGTTGACAATGTCATTGTTATTATTCAAAACTTATATACCAATCAGAAAGCCATGGTCAAGATGAAACAGGCTGAAACAGATTGGCTCCATGTAAAAAGAGGTGTGAGATATAGCTTTATGTTATTTCCATATTCATTCAACCCAAATGCAGAATATAAATATAGAGGGACATTTGACTAGAATAAGATGAATCTGGATTTAAAAACAGAGGAACCAACAATAACCTGTGCTATGCTACTGACACTATGATAACTGAAAAATGTAATTAATCTGGAAATTCTAGTAATGAAAGCTAAGGAGCATGGTGAAAAAAATGGGACTACAGTCAAATATTATGAGGACCAAACTAATGTCAACAGTTATACCACACTAAACTGTTGGATAGCTTCCGCCTTGTAAAATTGGAACCAGCTATCAGAAAATATGTCATAGGAATCAGCTGTCAGAAAATATGCCACAGGTTAGCACTTGGTAAAGTAGCAATAAAGACCTTGGAGAAAAATATTCAAATGCTGTCATATGTCTATACCTATGAAGAATCATGCAGGTAATAGATTTTCTATGGAAGCAAAAGTTGAACTGTGAGGAAGGTTAAAAGAATATTGATTAAAATAATTTTAGACTTTAGTATTGGAGAAGTTTTTTGAGACTATCATGGATAGCCAAGAAAATAAGCATGTGGATCATACAGTAAACCAGTCTGGAGTTCTCACCAAAAGCACAAATGACCAGGCTCATAATTATCATTGTGGGAAGATCCAAATCTTTTCAGAAGTTCATAGTGGTGAGAAAAATGGAAGAGGACGACCGCAGCAAAGTGGATGGAATCAATTACAGCAGTCCTGGGTGCATCATTGAGATACTTGAATAACCAGATTGGACATAGTCATCCTGGAGAACATCTATCTATGTAGGCACTAATAATTGACACTGAATTGATGTTATATAATCAGTCAAACCATGAACTTCAAATGACTGCTCCATCAAGGAGTGGTTTGGAAGTATGAACAAGCGGTTGCCTATCAAATATACCACACCAGACCTTTTATATTGCCTCAGAATGCAATGCTTATTTATTCAATGAAATTGTGAGGCGGCAATCGGCACAAATGTGTGAACTATGTTCTAATGCACTAGATCAGTGATGGCAAACCTTTTAGAGACCGAGTGCCCAAACTGCAACCCAAAACCACTTATGTATCACTGGGTGCCGGGTGGGCATGGCCTGCTGGGTGGGCGTGGCTACAGTGGTCATGGCAGATGGGTGGGCGTGGCCAGCTTGATGTTGCTCCTGGGGAGGGATGCCTGTGGGGGCCAATCAAGGTTGGAGAGATCCAGAGGGTCTTTGGTGGGTGGGGCGGTGGGCAGGAGGCTCGTCCTGCGGGGTGAGGTGAGGCAAGGTGAGGCAGGGCAGGGGTGCCATTGTCGCAGGGCAAGGCGAGGCAGGGGCTGGGGTGGCTGCTGCCTGACACCATTGACCCCCGCACACAGAGACCAGCGAGCACACGGGTGCTGGGATGCATCCGGCCATGTGGGACCTCTGCGAGTTAGCGGACGGCTGGTTGAAGAGGATGGTTGCCATCTCCGGGGCATGGCGCACATGCCCACAGAGAGGGCTCTGAGTGCCACCTCTGGCACGCGTGCCATAGGTTCGCCACCACTGCACTAGATAAATGCCAATATTTTATCACCTCTAATAATCAGTCACTAGATGATAAACCTGACCTGGCTGATTTTAGAACAGGATTAAACCTCACTAATACATGGAAGGTAGCCATGGCTGAGAAATTAAACAAAAATCGGAAGAAGGCAACTGTTTCTGTATTGTTGGCAAGAAATATGTATCCTTATATTCAGCCAGAATCAAGCTCAGAAAAAAGCTTTACTTTTATTATTCCTAATAATTAGAACCTAAATTTATCTTCTTTTTAAATTTGCATTTTTAAAAAATATACCACTGGTTCTGATTCTCAGATTGACACTGCTGAATTATCATGGTAGTCCAGATTCCATGCCATGTACTTCCTGGATGGATCTTCAAGCAAGGAAGCAGAAGAAGAGCAAAGGGTATATTAGGTCCTAGATAGAATAAACATTGGGGAATCAAGCCCAAGTTTACTTGTTCCAAACGCCACACTGTGGATTGTGATCTTAAAACAGATTCAAACTCCAAGATTCAACACTATTATTGTCACCACATTGAGAGCACAGAGAAAAAAAGTATTAATCTAAAGTTGCTCAGGAGAAATGGTTTATTCTAGATCAGATTATTGATCCTTATTAATCAGTTCTTGCATCAGGAGTGTTCAGGACTCTCATCTTTGTCAAGACTTTTCTTGACAACTTACAACACACCAGTCAACTGAGCCAGTGCTTACTCACTTAACTAGGCAAAGGCAGGATTAAGGTGTTTGAAAACAACAAAACCTAGATAGCAACAAGGCAGAGTTAATTACCAAATGTACAGGTATAGTATAGGGGGTACTATGCTCAATAGTAGTAACTGTGAGAGGGACCTCGGAGTCCTAGTGGACAATCACTTAAATATGAGCCAGCAGTGTGCTGCAACTGCCAAAAACGCCAACACAGTGCTGGGCTGCATTAACAGAGGGGTAGAATCAAGATCACGTGAAGTATTAATACCACTTTACAATGCCTTGGTAAGGCCACACTTGGAATACTGCATCCAGTTTTGGTCACCACAATGTAAAAAAGATGTTGAGACTCTAGAAAGAGTACAGAGAAAGCAACAAAGATGATTAGGGGACTGGAGGCTAAAGCATATAAGGAATGGCTGATGGAATTGGGTATGTCTAGTTTAACGAAGAGAAGGATGAGGGGGGACATGATAGCAGCCTTCCAATATCTCAGGGGCTGCCACAAAGAAGAGGCAGTCAAGCTATTCTCCAAGGTGCCTGAAGGCAGGACAAGAAGCAATGGATGGAAACTCATCAAGGAGAGAAGCAACCTAGAACTAAGGAGAAACTTCCTGACAGTTAGAACAATTAACCAGTGGAACAACCTGCCTCCAGAAGTGGTGAATGCTCCAACACTGGAAGTTTTAAAGAAGAGACTGGACAGCCATTTGTCCGAAATGGTATAGGGTTTCCTGCCTGAGCAGGGGGTTGGACTAGATGACCTCCAAGGTCCCTTCCAACTTTATTATTATTATTATTATTATTATTATTATTATTATTATTATTATTATTATTATTGTTGTTGTTGTTGTTGTTGTTGTTGTTATTGTTATTGTTATTGTTATTGTTATTACCTTTAACTATCTTGGGTTTGGAAGAGAATAGTCTTACTGGTCAGCTGTGTTCTACCAAGGCCAACATTCAGCCAATAGTCAAAACTGCATAGAAGGTTCTCGAAGAAGAGTGGGAGACACAGAACAGTTGAAAAAGCAATTCTGTCCAGTAAAGAAGTCAGTATTAAGGCAGTATGAAACATGAAATACATTTCCCAAATGGTTGCAGTGTCCAAACTACATGTTTTTTTTTATTCCTGCCTAGTCAGTGGGGAAGGGAGCAGACTGAAGTATTATCAATATTTGTCTACTGGGGCATGATCTCAAGGCATGGAGATATGGGTGAAGATTCTGTATTCCTTATTATAAAGAAAACCTAACCCTGTTACTGTGTCCTGCCAAACTCATTGATAGTAAGATATAACTGGTTAGTGGCTTCCTGGGTTCTGCATGTTGTGTGAAGAGATCCAGTGTTTCTTTAACCCAAGACTGGCAGTTACTGGGCCTTCACCTAGTGGTTTTGCAATTATTGTCTCAAGCATTGCTGACCTTGAAAGGACAGGCATTCCAGTAGAAGTCAATTCACGGTGAAAAGTCAGAATTATCACCACACTAAAACACAGTGTCACTTTTTAAACTTGAGGGAGAGCATTAAAAAGTGTAACTTTTTAAATGTGAGGGAGGACATTAGAATAATTGCAACGCAATTTGCACAGGTGGTCTCGACCGGTGTTTCTCAGTCATTTTAAGATGTTTGGATTTCAATTCCTAGAATTCTAGTTGACATCCCCACATCTTTAAAAGGCTAACGGTGAGAAACACTGGTCTACATATTGAGGAATTCTAGGAAATGAAGTTCCCCACTTTAGAGTGAAAAGGATTGTGACTTCAATTTCATCCTTTAAGACGGGTGGAGAACTATGGCCTTTTTATGACTTGTGGACTTCAACTCCCAGAATTCTGGGAGTTGAAGTCCACAAGTCATAGAAAGGGGCCAAAGTTCTCCACCTCTGCTTTAAGAGAACCCATTTGGCTTCCCTTCCCATGCGCCACTGAAAGATCCTACAAAGAAGAAAGCCCTTTTCATAGGATTTCAGTGAAAGATTTCATGAAAAAGTCCAACACTATCTAAGTTTTATGTTATGTATTGAATATATATAAAGTTGTGTTAATCCCTGCTAAAGTGAAACTAACTTAACTCCAACTGCTTGTGAAGCTAAAATGAAACTAACCTTTAGATGACCCTGACTGTTAACTGCAACTGTTTTGGAGGGAAACTTTGAACAGTCATACTTGGGCAGGTTTTTCAAGTAGTGTGATTGGTTAAGGCCCTGTGAACTCAGAGTATAAATTACAGGCAATTGCCTGCAGTTCTCCAGTTCTAGTTTGAGTCAATAAATAACGTTGTAACTATGCTGGTCTTCTCCTTACCTACTGAAGCCTACTACACAATATTTTATATATCATCAGCAACAAG
>NW_015386393.1:5315253-5370818 GCF_001527695.2 Protobothrops mucrosquamatus
GTCCAGTCTCTTCTTAAAAACTTCCAGTGTTGGAGCATTCACCGCTTCTGGAGGCAGGTTGTTCCACTGGTTAATTGTTCTCACTGTCAGGAAGTTTCTCCTTAGTTCTAGGTTGCTTCTCTCCTTGGTTAGTTTCCACCCGTTGCTTCTTGTCCTGCCTTCAGGCGCTTTGGAGAATAGCTTGACTCCCTCTTCTTTGTGGCAGCCCCTGAGATATTGGAAGACTGCTATCATGTCCCCCCTCGTCCTTCTCTTCATTAAACTAGACATACCCAATTCCAGCAACCGTTCCTTATATGCTTTAGCCTCCAGTCCCCTAATCATCTTTGTTGCTCTTCTCTGTACTCTTTCTAAAGTCTCAACATCTTTTTAAGTAGTTCCCTCAACGTCTGTCTGCCATGATTTCCAATGGTAGATCTACAATTATAATTGTTCTCTTGTGCTGCTCCATGGGGAGCATCGTGCAGGAGAGGTTAGACTTTGGTTTTTATCCTAGGAGTCCACAACTTGTGCTTTTTCCAGGCCAATGGCTACAATTAATGCAGCAGCAGACAGCTGTGACCAGAGCAAAGAAATGGAAGTGGCCAAGATCAAGATTTAATATGGTTTAATTTAATTTGCATTAAATGTAATTAAAATAACTAACACAGATAAGTGAATATTTGCAATGTATTTAATCATTACCTCTTTGGTCACATTAAGGCTGGGTTTGCACATTTAACCTTAAACCTGGGTTAAGAAAATGTTATAGTCATGTTTACGAAACATGCTGAGTTCAAACAGACTAATCATATATTATGGCTTAATGAGAGGGATGTTTCACCCCAAATGTTGAGAGAATGGCAGGGTTCCCCCAGTACATCAAATCACAAATGAACCAACATTTTATTTGAATATTTATAATTGAAAGTATTGTGTAAGTCCAACCTCAGAGAAGATTTATGTACTGGGAGATACACCCAGGACTGAGAACTGCATGTGTCTCTCCCAGGATGGTGAAGTTGTACACTCCTGACTCATATTAAAATACACTCTCAGCCAGGTGTGTCTTTAGTGTAAACACACCCCCCGCTCCCCCCAAAAGAAAGCCATTTGCAGTGGTTCTATACTTCAAGATGGTTATGTAACCCTAAACCTAACCATCATTGGATGACTTTGGGAATTGCCATGGAGAGGGATCTCAGTTTGAAGTTCTACCCACTAAATGTTCTGTACTTTCTTAGAGAAAGAGAATAATTTGCTCTTGGTCTGTATTGGTCTGTGGTGCAGTGTTTTAGGGATTTTCTGTTTCCACCTCACTGTTCCAAAAATTTACAGCACTCGTCTTATTGTTCAACAGAATTATCTAGAGCAAAAAAAGTGGTTTGTCAATACCTCTGTTTGGAGAGGAAGGATGTTTTGCCTAGGCCAGGAGTGGGGAACCTTGGCTCTTTTATGACTTATGGACTTCAACTCCCAGAATTCCTGAGCCAGCCAAGTCCACAAGTCATAAAAGAGCCAAGGTTCCCCACCTCTGGCCTAGGGGAAGATTGGTTCTTTACACTGTTTGAGAATGGCATGAGATCATAGACTAGAAACACAAGCCAGAAGAAGCAAGGGATCCTTGCTGTGTTTCCTAAGTTCTCTTCATACGTGTCTGAGGGATTTGTTTCTTCTTCAGGTAACCCAAATATAGTCCTCAACTTACGACCAGAATTGGGACCAGAATTTCTGTTGCTAAGCAAGGTGGTAGTCAAGTGAATCGCACCCGATGTTTATCACTTTTTTTGCCACAATTGTTAAGAGAATCATGTGGTTGTTAAGTGAATCCAGCTTCCCTCTTTGACTTTACTTGTCCAAAGCCGACTAGGAAGATTGCAAACGGCGATCACATAACCCCATGATGTTGCAAACATTGTAAATATATGCACGAATTTTGATCATGTGACCGCAGGGACGCTGTAACAGTCATAAGTGCAAGGACCAGTCGTAAGTCACCTTTTTCAGTGCCCTTGTAGCTTTCAACAGTTGCTGAATGAATAGTTGTAAGCAGTGGTGGGATTCAAATATGTAAAAAAACAGTTCTCTGTAGAAGAGAAGCTTCCAGAAAACTGTTCTGGGCCTGGGCAACAAAAAATTAGCTACCAGTTCTGTCGAAGTGGTGCGAACTGGCTGAATCCCACCACTGGTTGTAAGTCAAAGACTACTTGTAATGCTGAATCCTTTTCTTTTTTCCTGATTTGCTTTTTAGTGTCGCTGGTTCCTTCGTATTGTGCCTTTAAAAAATAAACACACCTCATGAACCAGGAACATTTCTGGAAGAACAACACACGTGTCGCTGTGGACCCCTGATTTAAGGGGCCAGTGATCCCTCCCTCTAGATCAGCTTTTATCTCTTCAGGTAGTCATTGACTTACAATCACAGTTAGGACTAGTGTTTCCATTGCTAAGTAAAGTGGTCTTAAGTGAGTCAGGCCCGATTTCATGACTTTTTTTTTTTTGCCATGATTGTTAAGCAAATCATTGCAGTTAAGTGAATCACAAGGTCCTTAAGTGAATCCAGTTTACTCCACTGACTTTTCTTGTTGGAAGACAGCCTGGAAAGTTGCAAATGGAGATCACATGACCCTTGAATGCTGCGTCATAACTGCATGCCGATTCCAAGTGCCCTGATTTTGACATGAGACCGTGGTTGTAACTATGAATACCTGTTAGTCACTTTTTTCAGCCCCGTTGTAACTTTGAACAGTCAGTAAACGAATGGTTCTAAATCAGGGACTACCTGTTCTCACTGGAGCAGCTTTCCAGGGTTTCAACCAGTTTGAATCAGAGACATTTTCATGCGAAACATAATCCTGTCATTTATTGGTAAATTCTTCATGTGTAATCCAGTAGCAATGATATTGTGCCATATCAGTCCATCTTACTTACACGGATTGGCATTTGCTCTATTGACTGGTGCGGCTCTTTTTCCCAACCCTGCTGGACTTGTTAGGACATGAATACAGGCAGTCCTCGACTTACGACCACAACTGAGTCTAAAATTTCTGTTGCTCAGCGAGACCGTTGTTAAGTGAGTTTTGCCCCATTTTACAACCTTTCTTCCCACAGTTGTTAAGTGAATCACTGCATTTGTTAAGTTAGTAACACGGTTGTTAAGTGAATCTGACTTCCCCATTGATTTTGCTTGTCAGAAGGTGGTAAAAGGGGATCACATGACCCCGGGATAAAGATAAGTCAATTGCCAAGTGTCTGAATTTGGATCATATGGCCATGGAGATGCTGCAACGATCATAAGTGTGAAAAATGATCATGTCACTTTTTTTTAGTGCTGTTTTAACTTCGGTCACTAAACAAATGGTTATAAGGCGAGGACTATCTGTATAGGGTTTTCTGCCTTTAACCAGCCCCCCACCATCAAGCTGCTGCCTATCATGAATTTAGAACTTCTGAACAGTGTGGTGTTTGGAAAACAGAGGTGGTGAGGGAGGCCCCCAACCACTCTCCAAAGAGTAGGCCAGGGATCTTCAAACTTGGCCCTTTTATGACTTGTGGACTTCAACTCCCAAAATTCCTCAGCCAGGCACGCTGGCTGAGGAATTCTGGGAGTTGAAGTCCACAAGTTATAAAAGGGCCAAGTTTGAAGACCCCTGGCCTAGGACAATTTGCCATGGCCAACTCACCATGGGACAACTGACACCAGGATAATTCAACATTCATTAATCGTTTCATTCAGTTGCTTTTATTATTAGTGACCACATTTTCATCAAAATTATTGCAACTCTTATATTTCTGGATTGACTTTCTTAACTTTATTATTATTATTGGCCAAGGTTCCATTGGTCATAATTTAACTTTCATATTTGTTGAATTGTCCTGCGACGAGTTGTCCCGCAGTGAGTGTCCCGTGGCGAGTTGGCCATGGCGAGTTGTCCAATTCCATCCCCAAACATGTGTGTGAGTGTGTGTGAGTGTGTTCTCACCCAGAGCACCCCAAGGAGGACCTGTCTCAAAAAGAAGGTATTGGGATCAGCATAAATTCAGAACAACACTTGTCTCCAAGGGGATCATAAGAAAGGACAAATGACTGATCAACTTGTTTGGATGTATACACACACACACACACACACACACACACACATACATATGTATATTTGAAATGATTGTCTCTTTTTCTCTCTTCTGAATAAAGACACTTGTGATTGGATGCTAAAAGGGAACACACCAGTCTGAAAAAAAAAAAAGATGCTAAAGTTCATTTGTTGGGTTTGTTGGAAAGATAAGAGGGCAGGAAAGTCAAGGATCGCTTTTGACCGAGACACAGATCTCCTGCTTGGTTGATGTGGGCCTGCTGAAATCCATCCTAGCCAAGCACCCCTTACCCTCATGAGCTGTTATTCCCACTTAACTTGCAGAGATGCTTCTTCCAACACCCCAGTTGATTTTAACAATGCACTAATATACAAAGGAAAGAAAATGGTGGAAAAGGAGGAACCGAATAAAACAAGAGAGAATTGACAAAGAAACGTCCACAGTCACATGAAATTAATTGATCCATGCACATACCTCCAATTGAAATTAAATCTTGTTAGACAAACAACACGGCAAACCCAACTTCGCCCTCCCTCCCCTCCCCCTCTCAATAATTATTACATTACTTCAAGAAAGAGTATATTTTTTCATGCATAAATCAAATTTTCATTTCTTTTTTTTTGGTCTTTTTTTCCTTCTTAAATTACATTTGAACACATAAACACATATAATAAATACTCTTGTAAGACATGACTCAGCAGAAAAAAGGAACACATCCCCAAAGCATAGGATATTACTACTATTTGTGATTTTTTTTTCTTTTAAAGGACTTGTTTAAATATGAAATCTGTAAACTCCAAGGAACCTTCTTTTCTCTCTCTCTCTCTCTCTCTCTCTCAATCTTTCTCTTTTTTAAACAAAAAACAAAAAAAATATCATGAAACTAATCAGTTTTTCCTTTCCTTTCCAAACATTCAATATGTCTTCCATTGAGCATGTCAACATAGTAACACTTGCCATCTCTGCAAAAATTATAATTTAACAGTATAAAGCTTCAAGTTGCAAATTCCAAAAACTAGCTAAGTAATTATTATTATCATTATCATTATTATTTTGTCACATAAACTATACATTAAATATTTTTTTTTGAGGTATTTCAGAGAACATTGTCAAAGGCTTGCCAGGTTTGTGCTGGAGAGAAAGGCAGGGCCACCGGTTTGTTTATTTATTTATTCATTTATTTATTTATTTTCTCCTGACAGGAGACATCTTTGGTATCAACAAGCCATTTGGGTGTTGGGTCAAAAGAAAAAAGCGGGATTTCGCCAGATGAAGGGGTAATTCCACGGAGAAATAGGTTGGTCATTTGCGGCGGGAGGTGGTGAGGACATTTGCACGAGTACCGTCAAGAGGCAATACAGAATATGAGAGAGGCAGTTTGGTATAGTGGTTAAGGTGCTAGGCTAGAAGCTGGGAGTCCATGAGTTCTATTCCTCCTCCCTTATGCAAGAAGGCCAGCCAGATGACTTTGAGCCAGTCCAACTCACCTCTGAGGGTGATTGTTGTGGGGCAGCAATAGAAGACAAGACCATTAGATATGTACCAATGGAATATTTGGAGCTCAAGCTTGAACTATGGGGGTCCTTGGTGCTGCCTGAACTTGGTTGTTTTCTTGCAGACATTTCATTACCCAACTAGGTAACGTCATCAGGGTGTGGTTAGAACCAATCCCACTTTCTTCTAGCACTGACGATGTTACCTAGTTGGGTAATGAAAAACCTGCAAGAAAACAACCAAGCTCAGAGAGCACCAAGTACTCCCACATTAGGTCTGTTGCTACCTTGCATGGCACAGAATAAAGGTGGGATATAAATTTTAACACCCCCCCCCAAAAAAAACCCCTCAGAATGCAAGTAGCTGTTGACCAATCAAAATATCACTATCCCTTCTTCCTTTTTCTGCAATAAATGGACTGAGTTCTCAGGGGAGAAAGCAAAATTAATTGGCCCTCACCTCATTTTATGACTAGCATTTTTCAAATTGCAGGTGTGGGGTGTCAAGAGCTTTCCCTGCACATGAAAGAATAGCAGGGGAGGGAGGGAAGCTGGCTGGGAAGCTTGTTGCTTGATCAGTTAGCTTTCCCACAGGCAGAGTCATTTGTGGGTCAAAGCAGGTCCCATCCAATCCACTTCATGACCTGTGCCTATGATATAGTTTGTCCATCATGAGCTTTTGGGGGAGGTATCAGATGATTCTCAGGACATAGTTATTGGGGGAGCTTATCAATATCCTTACATTGGATCAATAGAAAAGAGTAGGGTTGAACTGAGGGATACAGACAGTCCTTGACTTACAACCACAACTGAGCCTAAAATTTCCAATGCTAAGCAAGACAGTTATTAAGTGAGTTGTGCCCCATTTTACAACCTTTTTTTGCCACAGTTGGTTAAGTGATCACTGCAGTTGTTAAGTTAGTAACACGGTTGTTAAGTGAATATGGCTTTCCCCGTTGACTTTGCTTGTCAGAAGATGTCTCTCTCAGGACACTGCAACCGTATTAACTACAGGCCACTTGCCATGTGACCACCTGTGGCCAGCTTAGTCTGATATGATGCTATATTTGATAATACCCATTGAATTGCCTGAGGATCATAGATATGTTTTAAAGTAGTTTTTCTCCAGCTCTCCTTCACGTTAGCCTTAATTTTATCTTGTTTTCCCCCTTGCTCTAAGGCAGGGGTCTCCAACCTTGGCAACTTTAAGACTTGTGGACTTCAACTCCCAGAATTCCTCAGCCAGCTTTGAAGTCCACAAGTCTTAAAGTTGCCAAGGTTGGAGATCCCTGCTCTAAGAAGACCCCTGCTCTAAGGAGATCCTGATGGTGAGATGACCTGTGTAGGGCCATTATAGGACTATGCACCCCTTATAATGTGCTGCTGGGATTTCCAACATGTACTCGTACTGGGCCGAAAAACTGCCCTGCTCATTTTCAATCCTGGATCAGCCCCTCTAACCCATATGTTGACTATGGTCACAGAGATTTGGGCAGAAGAAAGTGTTCCCCAAGAACTTTGTATTCAGGAAGGGCTGGACGTAGCCTCCTTCGTATGCCAAGCATAACCACAACGATGGGCTATGCACCTCACTCTACCATCCTACATGGGTGGGTGGGTGGCAGTGAATCAGCAGATGCCCATCCGAGATGCGGAGTTCTGGAGACAAAATGGAGAATAACAGAATTGGCAGAGACCCTGCCCAAGCGACAAACCCTATTCTATTCTGGACAAAATGGCTGTCCGATCTTTTCTTAAAAAAACGTCCAGTGTTGGGAGCATCAACCAAACAATTTTCTGACAGAAATGTCACAAAGAAAAAGAACACACCTCACTATTTCTTGTGCACCTAGTGAATTAGGTGTGCATTGGAGTGCACATGAAACACTGGGGAGTGTGTGTGTGTGTGTGGTGGGGGTTGTGTTAAGAGGGCAGAAGGAGAGGACCCAGAGGACCAAAGGAGAAATGGCTTTTGTCCCATCACCCAAAAGCTACAAGAGTTGCCAGAATCCCTCTGATTAAGAGAACTGAGGTAATATCTCATGAACTTATAGGACAAAGAAAATGAAAAAAAGAAAACCAGAAAAATGGTTTTACACCTTTTGTACAAGAAAAAGGCACTCAGCTATCACTCCAAGTTTCATTCATGCATCTAGTGCTCTTTTCTTTCTTTCTTTCTTCCTTTCTTTCTTTCTTTCTTTTTCTTTTTCTTTCTTTCTTTCTTTCTTTCTTTCTTTCTCTCTCTCTCTCTCTCTCTCTCTCTCTCTCTTTCTCTCTCTCTCTCTCTCTCTCTCTTTCTTTCTTTCTTTCTTTCTCTCTTTCTCTCGGGAAGTTGGAAAGCACAGGAGACAGTTGGATGGGGAAAGGTCTGTGACTATGAGCTATAAATGGAGGATCACAAGGGAACAAGAAAGGGGAGGCGCAAATGTGTATAATCCAGCACAAACCAGGCAAGGAGAACAAAATCTTTGGTATCAGATGTGATTTTCAAATCACAAAAATCGAAAACTCAAGTGAGGTAGCCTATATTTTCTGGTTCTCACTAAAAATGTCTTTGCATGTTCGGGGTCGTTCGTTTGATAGAACTATTCCTTTTCTTTGCTTTTTTTTTCCCCCCTGCCCCTCCCTTCGGTTCTTCTACTCAGTTCAGGCCCCATCATTTCATTTCATTATTTCATTTCATTTCATTTTTTTTTCTTTTTTTCTTTTTTCTTTCCTTTAGCGAGGCTTCTCAGCCCTTCAATACTTCACAAAATCAGGTATGGGAAATCCACCAGAGTCCTTCTCCATCATTCTTTTAGCATCGACAACTCACAACAAGACAAGATGATGCGGTAGGGTGGGGTAGATTTGAAGGGGATGGACACTTGGGGCGGTCTCTGAGAGAGGTGACTTGGGGGGGGGCTTTTGTCCTCCTGTGGCATCCCCCCCTCTCTCTCTGCATGTGTGTTTTGATAAAACATATCTCAGCATCTGCTATCTTCCCTTTTCCGGTTTTCTTTGGTTGGTCCAAATAAGTTCCCACTCATCCCACACCCTGATTGGTTGCACCCAACAGTCATGACCAGGACAAAATGTTTTGCTGAAGATAGGAAATATTAGCAGTCATTTAATTCTTTCTTTTTTCCCCTTCCTTCTTCCTTTTCTGCTCAAAGAATAAACTTTTGATGGTTCTGGGGTTTTGGTTTTTTTTTTAACTCTCTTTCTTTCTTTCTTTTTGTTCCATTCCCAAAGGTGCCTAAGGGTTGCTCAACGCATTGTCTTCAACATAAAGTGAACGCATAAGCCATTGCGCAAGGATGGTGCTCTATTACCCGCATCAATTTGATAGTGTCCCGTTAAAAAAAATAATAAAACAAAGAAACGACACACACAGAAACACACGTACAAAGAATCCCACGTTTAGCACGGAGAGGGCAAGGCTGCGATTTTGCGGCCTCTCTGCCTCCTCAAACGCCTTTTCTCTGGCTCCATAGGCAAAGGGGGGGGGCTTCAACTTTGCCAGCCAGACATACAGGTTTAACTGGTGATGCTATTTCTCATCAAGTTGACCATGTCTTTCTTTTTCTTGCTTTCTCTCTCTCTCTCTCTCTTTTTTTTTTGCCTTGCAAACGCTCCTGATTCATGGCGCCAGACTCTACTGAAGTCAAGTCCTCCTTTTCAAGCAAAAGAGGACTGTCATCTGGTATCCATCTTCTATTTTTAAGGCAAGCTGTTAATTGGCACACACACAAAAAATAGTCACTTATCTTTCGTACGTTGCCAGAATTCCTTTTTTTAAAGGAGGTTGTTTTTTTTTTGTAGTTTGTTATTTTCAACAGGGAGGATACGGAGCTGGGACCGGAAAAGGACTGGGGGAGGAGTCTTCCCCTTGCCAATCAAATCTATTTGATCCATTTAGCAAACAGATTCATGATCTGTTCCCCCACTCAATTCAACTTGCCCAATCTGATTCCTATCACATATACCATCCTGGTTTCTCTCCCCTTCTGCCATCCTGTATGTACTGGAGGCAGAAAATGGGGATAGGAGGCAAAAAAAGGGGAGTGAGGATGGAAATAATTCAGCTGAGGCTGGCCTTTGGAATGAAACATTGGATGGAAGGTCAGCTGCTGATCCAGTGTCCAGGAAATAAAAATTCAACTCCTGCACTGCTTTGCTTTGATTTCTTTAAAGCTTTTTTTTTTTTAATTACCCGATTTATGTACGTAAAATGTGCTTCATGACCCGCTTTTACTCTAGGTGACACAGTGCAACTTCGCTTTGGATTCCACACGACTAAGTCAAGGGAGAAAAGAGGGGATCATTTTTCGTCAGAGTTTCTGGTTTCTCCCTTGACACTTTGGCTTGGAATTCCTTGGAGAGGAATCGTCAAAAAAGAAAAAAAAAGTCTTCTTTTGAGACTTTTGAATTTGGTTTTGGTAACTTTCAGACCATGCCGTGATGCGCTTGGCAAGATTTCTGGTGGATTTTCATGGGGACCGCTTGGAGTGTGAAGACTTTTGTGGAGAACAGGATGTGGGGGAAAAAAGGGCTGAGCTGTAGGAAATGTACATGAGGACAACATGATAACATTTTGAAGATGTCTTTTTTTTTTCTGGAATGGATTTTCATGCATTTTCCCCTTGCTACTAGAATGAAGGATGTAGGTGGCCCTTTCCTTGGCTTGCAAACTGAGCAACTCCCTAACCTACATTCACACATGTCATCACTGACTCTCATTTCAGGATAAACAATTGCAGCTTGTCTCCGTATAAAGGCTAAGTGATTCCTACATGATTCCCCCACATGTCTTTTCCCATATCAGAGGCAGGCCACTATCAGCTTCACAATAAATGACCTCTCTTTGAAATAGGAAGGAGAGACATAATTGGATATTACAGGTCTGATATGAATCTTAGAAGTATCCCACAATTCACTTCTATCTCAGTGGTGAAAGACAACCCCAGTAGGAACGATGAGTTAGTCTGGAATTTAAAACCCAGGAATTGGACGAAGTTCAGTTACGTGGACAGGTATCTAGAAATACATCTCAGAGAGCTGAATCAGCTTCACAAATTAATAAGATACTTGCTTTTTGCCCTCCCTTCCATTTTCCAGTGCTGGGCTGTTTTTTTTAAGGCATACACCACACACTTGCTCCTTACATAGCCAGGACATCTGGGATAAGCGTTTTGTTCCCACGATGACAGCTTTCAAATCCACTTCCATGAAAGCTTCTGCTATTAAGCTGCTCCTTACAGATCCCTCCCCCTCTGCCATCAGAACAATTTAATTACTCGCTGGCTGAAACTTCCAGGAAGGAAGATGTTCCTCAGCTAAACCCAAGGCTTGGGAGAAGGTTGCTCACCAGATGAGGAGATGAAATGGCCCTCCTCCACAAATGGGAAGGTTTGAGGGAGGTCAAAGGCGGAGGCTGCCATGGGATGCCTCTGGAAGATCTGGGATATCCCAGAGGCATCCGCTGTGGATTGGTAGTGAAGTGGGCCCCATGCGCTGTCGTTGCTCAACGTACAGGTGTATGCAGGTGAGGGGAGCACACATGGAGAAGGGAACGGGCTCTTTTCTGGGTGGAGTTCAGGGGGATGCAAGGGATGAGAGGCGTATGAAAAAAATAATAATAAAAGAGATCATGCTTTGGAAAAAGTGCTTGTGGATGAAGAGGGGACTCCGGGGTTGGTGCCTGGCTCCTCTTGCCAACGGTTCATACACCGCCGGCGCGCATTCATGAAGAAGTTGCTGACGGTGTTGAGCTCCAGGCCCAGCTGCTGCGAAATGGTCATCTGCATCTCCTTGGAAGGCCGCTTGTTCTCTTTGAAGATGGCGATCAGGGTGCGGCGTTGGAGGTCGGTGAAGACCAGGCGTTGCTTTTTCGGTTGCAGATTCCGGTCCTTTTGCTGCTCCTGCTCTTTACGTTTGCAGGCTATGCGGGTGGTTTTAAAGGAAAAGAAGGGGGGGAGGGGAGGGAGGGGAAAAAAAAGAGAGAGAGAGAGAGAACAAATAACATGGCTATCAAATTCATGCACATCAAGCTTGTTTTCCATTTTTCTCCTCCCCCCCCCACCCACCCACTCCCCCAATCCATACAACATTTGCAATGCCCCGTCTCCAGATAAAGGAATACACCAGATGGCTTTCATTAGCCTTTTTTTTTTCCCCCATCCGTTCAATTGTGTCCCAGTCTCAGACATGTCCTTGCACTTTTCTTGGCAAGTGGTTTGCCATTGCCTCCTTCCTAGGGCTGAGAGAGAGTGACTGGCCCAAGGTCACCCAGCCGGCTTCGTGCCTAAGGCAGGACTAGAACTTATGGTCTTCCAGAGTTTCTAGTCTGATGTCTTAGCCGCTACACCGAGCTGGCTCTCATTCATTAGCATTGCTTCTCTTCAAAAATTTTTTTTTTTTAAAAAAGACATAACGATATACAGGCAGCCCTTGACTTACGATCACAATGGAGCTCCCAAATTTTTGTTGTTAAGCAAGACAGTTGTTAAGTTAATTTTACCCCCCCTTTTACAACCTGTCTTGCCACAGTCGTTAAGTGAATCGCTGCAGGTGTTAATAAACAGGTCTTTAAGTGAATCTGGCTTCCCCATTGACTTTGTTTGTCAGACGGTCGCAAAAGGGGATCACATGACCCTGGGACACTGCAACCGTCATAAATATGAGACAATTCAGACAAGCGTCTGAATTTTGATCACGTGACCATGGGGATGTTGCAACGGTCGTAAGTGTGAAAACTCTCATAAGTCGCTTTTTTCAGTGCCACTGTAACTTGGAACGGTCACTAAATGAATTTTTGTAAGTCAAGGTCTATCTGTATAGTGTTTTCCGTCAATGTGTCTATTTGCGTAAAATATTCTGATTCCATTCCTCAAGCAGAAATAGGTGAGATTTAAGGTGACAGTCTCTGATCTCTCTCTGAATTGTAAGATTGCAACACTGCAGTTATCCACCTGCTTTTTTTTTTTTGAGGAGGACTAGAAAAATTAAATAGCAAAATGTCTGCACTTAAATTCTGTATTCATTTATCATGATTAGTTCTCAGGGCTTTGTCTGAATCCAATCATTATGGCTTCCCATTGATATCACATGTTCCCTGACTGGCTACCCAGAGAGAGAATCATTAGTATTTAAATCGATTAAACTGTAAATCCTATCTTGAGCTGAGACAGGCACAGTGATTCCTGAACAGGAATCTGGAAAACCAGGATTTTTATTTTTTTTAAACGTTATGTACATTTGTGCATTCCAATTGAAGAAATTCTTTATGGCAATTCTGAAATGTCCCTTGCTCCATCTTTTCCATTCAGGAGAATGGGGTGGAGGATGGAGGATGGCAAAAAATGGTCTTAGAGATGTTTTAGCAGATCCTGTACTGTGCAGGAGATAGATTAGATGATCTCTAAGAGCCCTTCTAACTCTTAAGATTTTATGAAAATAGGAGGAATTAATCAGATATACCACCCCTGAAGTTCCCAGTAAGCCCAGCAACTTGTAACCTTTTAACTCTTATCTCATCGTACATCATCTCCTACAACTTCCCTAATCTTGGTATCTTCCACCTGTTTTGGACTACAATTCTCATCAGCTGCCACTTAATACGGCCAATGGTCAAGGATGATGAAAGTTGTAGTTCCAAACATCTGGAGGGTCAGGTTGAAAATGGCTGGTTCAGGTGAGCACCAGGCCCACTGGTGCAGAATGCACGATTTTGGCATAACATCATTCAAAAAAACAATCCAAGTTAGCATAAAACCCCAAAAGGGAGTCTCCGATTTTTAATTTGAAAAGGGTCATTGATCAGGCATCAGGAAAACCCCATGAAGAAGTATTAATACCAGTAAAAGAGAAATTTTGTAGCTCAGGACTGAACTATGGAGTTTTTGGTGCTCTCTGAACTTGGATTTTTTGTTGCAGACATTGCACTACCCAGCATGGTAACAACCTCAGTGCTAGGAAAGTGTTAACACTGAAGATGTTACCTAGTTGGGTAATGAAATGTCTGGGGGGAAAAAAACCAAGCTCAGAGGGCGCCAAGGACTCCATAGAGTATTAATACTAGGAAAAATGTCTCCAGAAGTCAGTTCTCCTTTCAACCATCCCAAGCCCATACTTGAGCTGAACATCTCCAACTGGGAATGTTCAGTTTGCTCTTAGAAAAAAAAGAACTCCCAAATTCTACATTTTGAAGGTGAGATGGCTGCTCCCACCCAGTCTGCATCTGGCCATCGTTCACCTGTTCATGACAGGTTTAGTAGGTGTTTTTGCATTGCATCAAAAACCCACGAAATTTGTTTGATAAGGTGCAGCCCTGAGACAGCAGACATCAGCACGGGCATGAGAAGACATTTTTGCCAAAGGCCTTTATATTCTTTTTCAGACTTCATGTGTCCCAACTGACATTTAATTCATGTAAAGATAAAAATGCTGGCTATCAAAACCCCAGCAGATGAATGGACCACCTACCCTATGACCATCAGATGCTTGCAAGGAAAACAAAGAAAAATAAGCCTTTTTTTGGCACAAAACAGTCATATTTTCTCTTTTAATTTTTTTTTAAATAGATACTAACATTTTAAAAGGAAATTAAAACCAAAGAAAAATAAATCGACAGCAACGACATAGATTTGCAAATCAGAATTTGGATCAAAGCATTCACTACAGTCAAAAAACCCCCTTTCGTTTCCCCTTCCTTTCCCGTCTTCCCTTGCAGGCTTCCCACTGCACAAAATTGATTCAGTCTGCAAATACATTGATGCTGTATAAGCCAAGCAAAAACAAAAATCCACCCAATAAATTCAGCCTGTGGCAGATGATGAGCAGAAAACAGACATGAGAATCACAGAGATTTAGTTGAGAGCATCCATACCGGCAGAGGTCAATACTGAAGTCCAGGCAGGGTTAAAAGAACAAAGCAGCAGAATTTATTCTGCGGTATTAGGTTATAGACACAATTGGAACCAGCAAGAAGCTGCCAAGGGCCAACAGGGGCTGATTTGACCAGGTTTCCGAGCCAACATTTGCAGTCTGCTAAAATCTAAACCAAGTGGGAAGCTTTGTAAATTCATTTAAAGCAGAGGGCAGTGGAACAACTCAAGAACAGTCCTAAAATGTGGTCCTCGTTCAGCGACTTGCCATGTTTAGAGATTGCTCGAAGTTACAATGATGATGAAAGAGTAATTTCACAACAGTCCTCACATTTATGACCTTTGCATGTCTGTAAAGCAAAAGAATGCTGAAATAAGATTATAACACCAGTTGCGGTTTCACTACCAACTTCTTCACTTAACGACTGAGTTGCTGGTCCCAATTGTGGTTGCTAAATGAGGACTACCAGTATTTTAGTTATTCTATTCTATTCTATTCTATTCTATTCTATTCTATTCTATTCTATTCTATTCTATTCTATTCTAGGCAAAAGCAGTTTCAGTTCATGGAGAAAGAACTATGAAAGACTGTTGGCAAACCACTAAACAGAACCTCCATGTTCCAAGGTAGTATATCTTAGAATGTCTGCTGTTGTTGTCCCTTCCCAAACATTTGGTAACTTCTGCTAGAAAGAGGGTAGTAAATTCATTGGATCTTTGCCCCAACCAGCAGGACTCTTACACATAAACCTGGAACCTAGATCTTTCTGATATACACAATCATACCACAATCATACCCATACATACGAAGATAGGGAGAGATTGTTCATCTACAGAGACGGGGGTGCGCTTTTGAGTCCACAGTTAAGCTTTGCTGCGTGTTCAACTAAGACCTGAGACACAAAGACCTTGAGAGCATGTGAAGATTGCCTTTCCCTCATTAATGAAATGGCCATTATTCTCCATGTGGAACACTGATAAATACAAATTTTAAAGAGATTCTTCATTTCTTTTAAGAGGTTAAAAGAAAAAAAATGAAGGAGAGGAGAAGAGAAAGCTTTCCGCAGCTTAACATGTCTGTTCACAGTTCAATATAATTACTGTTCCACAGAGTAGGAATCAATAGCTGCTGTAGTTGAATTTACTACACACTGTGGGTCTCCAGAGCTGCAACAGATGGAGCTATTTCATATGCTCATCTCCCCATGGATGATTGCCTAGGCGGTCTCCATCTCACCATCAGGTGAGAGGGGTGGGGGTGGGGAGGCAGCGATGTTTCTGCAGATGTAACAAAGGTTGGGTAAAATAGAAGGCCATGCCGGTAGTCCTCGACTTACAACCATAATTGGGATCTGAATTTCCATTGCTAAGCAAGGTGGCTGTTAAATGAATCGTGTCTAATTTTACGAATTTTTTTGCCATGGCTGCAAAGTGAATCATGTGGTCGTTAGTCAAATATGGCTTCCCCTTTGACTCCGCTAGTAGGAAGCTAGTTGGGAAAGTCACACATGGCAATCACATGACCCGGGATGCTGCAGCTGTTGTGAATACATGCCAGTTGCCAAGTAACCAAATTCTGATCATGTGACTGTGGGGATGCTGCAATGGTTCTAAGTGCAGGGACCCGTTGTAAGTCACTTTTTTCAGTGCCAGTGTCCCTTTCAACAGTAACTAAACAAATGGTTGTAAGTTGAGGACTTACGTGTACTAGATTTCAGCTATGACCGGCATCTTTCACCAGTGCTATCTATTCTGACAACAATCAAGGAAGCTGAGTTTTGACTAAGATCAACCTCCTATTGGGATTCTTGGAATGAGCTAGTAAGATGCTAGAACAGTTTTTTCTCAACCTCGGCGACTTTAAAATAGGCGGACTTCAACTCCCAGAATCCTCCAGCCCATGCGTGAGCTGGAGGATTCTGGGAGTTGAAATCTGAACATCTTAAAGTTGCTGAAGTTGAGAATCCCAGATCTAGGAACATGACAGGAATGCTGCTGGTGCAGGGCCCAAATCTGCCCTATTTAGTATTCAAATCATGTACCAAATAGAACAGCTATAAAAACCAATCGGTTAAACTAGGGGTTCTCAACCTTGGGAATTTCCAAGAGTATGGACTTCAACTCCCAGAATTCCACAGCCAATTTGACCATTGATAAGAATTCTGGGAGCTGAAGTCCACACTCTTGGAAACACTGAAATTAAATAAAATCCAGCCATATGTTTCTGGGAAGCCTACAAACTGGAGTTGATAGTCCCATGTTTGATCTTTGGTATAGTCATCATCATTGTAGTTGCCCTTGTCATCATCATCATCATGTATTGAAAACCTCATCCTCCATAGATTTATCTAATTCCCTTTTTATAATTTTCCATGTGAAAGTACATAAGTACACAACCTGTCCTGAAGCTCCAAATCAAGTCTCATTCCATTCTATTGTCCAGCATTTTTTGTGTCTGTTTTTCCCACTGTCCTTTTATGAATCTTTTAACTTATTTTAGCATTTCTTACTCATTCCATTTTAAGGCTACCCACTCTCCTAGTGATTCTGTGCAGCTTACCGGAGGGGTTAAAAGATCAAAACAGAACAACTAGAAAAAAAATTACAGCAGTTAAACAACGGCAGTAAAACAGCCACACAGGAGAACGATATAATGCTTGACATTTTAGTAGATTTCCACATTGTCCTGGCCTGGTGCCTACAGGAAGAGCTAGATCTTTAAGGCCTTTGTAAAGGTTGTTATCTTTGTATTGAATCCTGGTGTGAAAAGGATCAAGGTCATCAGTTTCCTCCGGGAACCTCTGGAGCTGCATGGTGATCATCTTCTCCAGAACCTTCTCCAAAATGGGAAGGTTGGAAATAACCTAACATAGTTGGCCCCGGTGATAGCTTTTTGAGAAGGAAACAGACCACCAGCTCCTCTGAGGCATATAGAAGCACCCTCTCACACGAGGATAATTCACCCCTGCTTGGACCCAACCATATGTTCTTCCATAGGAGGCCATCAGCAGTTAGGAGAGACATACAGTAGATGAGAACATACAGGAGACTACCCAAACAGCTCCAGAACCTGTCCACCTCCTTCAGCTTTATAGACTCAACCTGCCAGATGACAGAGAAAGGTTGTGTCTCATCCAGTTCACAAGGCTCCATTACTGTTGTAAATTGAGGACTACTTGTAACGTAATCCCTAATATAGGCTCTAACATGTGTTTGGACAGACTCAATCTTTATCTTTTCCCATCTCTTCTGTCCATCTTTTCTGTCGAGCTCTTCAACAAACCCCAAAGCCTTTGGATTGATGTACAGGAAGAGGTCACTCAGGAGCAATCTGATCCTAATTCTCCCTTACTTCCCTTCACCTACCTTTCTTTTCAATGACAAGTTCCTAGACCTTATGACCTTTCCTTATAGAGGGGTTACTGCAGCTTCCCCGCCATCTGGCCCCATACTCCAAAATCCTTTCCCCTTCTGACAATCTGAATGTTCAAAACATGCCACATGCATTGGCTCACTCATGTTTACAGCCACAGACTGGTAAGATAGATGCAAACATAACGGGAATTTGTGAGGCAAGAGATATACCAATCACAGTCTAAAGTTTCTATAGAAGTGGATTTATGAGACTCATCAAAAGAAACTCCAATATAAAACAGCTAGTCCTTGACTTACAACATTCATTTTACGGACCGTTTTGAAGTTACACCAGCACAGAAAAAGTGACTTACGGCCATTTTCATACTTACAACTTTCCCATGTAATCAAAATTCAGGTTCTTGGCAATTGGCTCATATTTATGAAGGTTGCAGAGTCCCAGAGTCATGTGATCACCTTCTGCGACCTTCTGACCAGCAAAAACAATGGGGAAGCCAGATGCACTTAACAACCATGTTACTAACTTAACAACTGGGGTGATTCTCTTAACAACTATAGCAAGAAAGGTCGTAAAATGGGACAAAACTCACTTAAGAACTGTTTGATTTAGCAGCAGTCAACTGTAATTGTAAGTCAAGGATTACCTGTATTCATTTCTACTATGTACAGGGAGATCCGTGGGGTTTGATCAAAAAAATCCCGTACCTGTAAAGGTGCTGGGCTACCTGCAGGGATTCACAGTGCACTAAGTCCTCGGGATATTTAAAAAAATGTGATTGTCAGCCCTTCAGGGCAATCCAGACAAGAAGCACACCCAGAAATACTCACTCTAACTTTATGGTAAAATTACATTAACAGAATCGTAGAGGTCTGAAGTTACGTCTCCCTGACCTTTTTTTTTATAGTCTGAAAATCAAGGTAGCATCTCTTCCAAGACATTTGTCATTCCCCCATTCCTTCGGCAGACTCAGCTGTCACTTATCTGATTGTTGCCCAGCCTGTGGCTCTTCCTTCTATCTCCCAAAGTCATTCTCACACACCATTACAGTGGCACATTAAAGAACAAGTGGAGCTTATAGTGTACTATCTGGATTTTTTTGATCACACCCCATGGACATACCTGTAAATAGTAGGAATGAATATTTGCCAGTACAGTACCTGTTTTGCTTCAGTTATACATCTACATAAAGGTTGACCTCTCCTTTGTTTGGATATCTCTATCACAGGCCAATACAGTCTTTTCATTTCCAAAAACTGAATGTCCCTACTATTCAGGATAGACAAGCAAGTTCTACATAAGGGGCAAGCTAGGTGCTGGATAAAGGCACAACACTCACCCCCCGTGTTTTCTCTATAGATGCAACAACTGAGATTCGCATTCTAACGTCTTATGGAAAAGGAGCTTAACTATGTTAATGGACCTAGAACAGTGGTTCTCAACCTGTGGCCTTTGGATCCCTGGGGGGCCACGATGTCATCACGGGGGGTTTGCGAAGGCTTGAAGAAATGTTATGATTTAAATCTTAAGACTGGGGGTCTGTGGCCATGGTCCATGGCCACAAAAGATATTTAAAGGGGATCCATGTGAAGAAAAGGTTGTGAATCACTGGCCTAGAAGATTGGAATACTGGAGCAAGCATATAACTGGGACAGAAAGATAAGATTCACAAACTAAGAGTGGGAGCCTAGGTGTATGGTGGAAGCCCTAGTGACATCAAGCAAATGAAGCTAATCATGTTATCTGAGGAATTGCCTGTCTCAAATTGTGTGGTGGAATGTAGTCTGGATTCCCAGGTGGGAGGGGCGGCATTCCAGAGGACCAAGAGACAGCAAAGTTTAGATAGTTTGGTTGAGAAAAAGAGAGTCAAGGTAGTTCTTCCCTAGAAATTCTCAGAGTATATCTTTAATGAGGGGCGCGATGGCTCAGTGGTTAAAGATGCTGACAGCCTGGGATTGAGACCCGAGCACCACATGACGGTGTGCTCCCATTATTTGCCCCAGCTCCTATCCACCTGGCAGTTCGAAAACAAGCAAATGGGAGTAGACAAATAGGTACCACTTCAATGGGAAGATAACAGCATTCCATGCACCTCAGCATTATGTCATGCTGGTCACATGACCACAGAAAAGTCTTCAGACGACACTGTCTCCCTTGGCTAAGAAGCAGAGATGAACCCTTCCCCTTAGAGTCGGACACAACTGGACAAGAGAAACCTTTACCTCTACCTTTGTCTTTAATGATGCAAATAGTTGACCCAGTTTGGCAAGATTTCTTTCTGTACATGAGGAACAATTAAGGAAACTGTTAGAAGTAATTCTGTATGTCTTTTTGTTTTTGGAACCTGAAACATTGTTTCTGTCCACCCCAGTACGTTTCAGGTCTCCTCAATTAAATATTGTCGTCTGATGGGAATAAGGAAGGATGCTGTGGAGCACAATCCTTACCAGAGACCTATATGGGGCTCACTGTCTTGAGATTCAGGAAGGCCCTTAAGACCAAGCTCTGTTCCCACACCTGGGAGTAGTACCTTATTTCCCCAAAAATAAGACTGGGTCTTATATTAATTTTTGCTCCAAAAGATGCAATAGGACTTATTATTAGGGTTGGACTCGATGACCTCCAAGGTCCCTTCCAACTTTATTATTATTATTATTATTATTATTATTATTATTATTATTATTATTATTATTATTATTATTATTATTATTATTATTATTTTCTGGTTAGGGCTTATATTTGGGAAAATACGGTACTAAATGCATCCGTCTGGCTGAAATCTTAACTGGGGCTTATTTTGGGGGTGGAGCGTCCCGAAAACTCATGCTAGGGCTTATTTTCCAGTTGGATCTTATTTTCGGGGAAATACGGTATCCCTGTAGAGCCCCTAGCATGGTTTAATTTTTTGACTGATATGGTTGTTTTCATATGGTTGTATTTTTAAACTGTTTTTTAAGTATATATTGGGGTACTGTAAACAGCCCAGAGTCTTCTGTGGTGGATTTAATTTAATAAGAATTAATTAATTATACACTAATATAACAATAATCAAGCCTTTTGTTATACAAAATAAATATAGCACATACAATTAGTCCTCAACATGACCACGACTGGAACTGGAATTTTCTTCATACATTGTCGTGGTTGTATGTTGAGCCAGACCTCATTTTACAGTTTTTACAGCTGTTCTTGAGTGAATCACATGGTGGCTAATGAAATCCATTGTACCCAATGGGCGTTTTTTGTTTTTTTTTGCTGGAAATCAGTAAAAAAGAAGGTCGCAAACCACAATCGTATGACCGAAGGATGCTGCAGCTGGTCACAAATGTGATTTGGTTGGCAAAGGGCTAAATTCTGATCGCACGACTGCGGTGGTGGTACGATGGTCCTAGGTGCGAGTTCAGGTTGTAAATCAGGTTTTCCCAGGCTGTTGTAACTTCACAAGGGCCTCAGATAAATGGCCGAGGTAAGTCGAGGACTACTTGTGCTTCTAATAAATAAATAATTGTACCACTCTTGCGTCAATTTGCATCATGAGTGTATATGATGATGTCACAAGACCAATTGTGTCACTTGCTCTTTTGTGGACTCCCATGTCTCTCTCTCTCTCCTCAAAACTCAATCCCAACCCTAATATAGGTAGTCCTCCATTTACAGCCGTTTGTTTAGTGACCATTCAAAGTTATAGCAGCACTGGAAAACAGCACTGCCTGTTTTTCACACTTACGACTGTTGCAGCATCCCCGTGGCTGTGTCAAAATAATCAAAATTCGGACACTTGGCAACCGGCATGTGTTTATGACGGTTGCAGTGTCCCGGGGTCATGTGATCCCCTTTTGTGACCTTCTGACAAGCGAGGCCAGTTTCACTTAACAACCGTGTTACTAACTTAACAACTGCAGTGACGCACTTAACAACTGTGGCAGGAAAGGTCGTAAAATGGGGCAAACGTCACTTAACAACCGTCTTGCTTAACAATGGAAATGCCGGGCTCAAATGCGGTCGTAAGCCGAGGACTACCTGTAATTGCAACCTGGATGGCTGGTTCTTTCAAGAAAAAGCCTGATTATGATTCGCCACCACCAATTCCCTGGACTGTTGCTCTTTCAGGTTTGAAGAAGAAAAAAACAACAAAAACCCAAGCCTCTTTGGAATTGTTCCTAAAAGAGGAGGATGCTATAATGGAGACAATCAAGAGTCCGTCTGTTGAGAGGACGATTATCTCCCTGCGGGAACTCTTCTAAGCATTCCACTAAATAGCCCTGATTTTAAGGGCAAAGCAATTCTTCCATTGTGCCTGCCAAGGCCCTTGTGTGTGTGTGTGTGTGTGTGTGTGTTTCTCCCTCTGCCCTCTTGCGGCAACCAAAACCTGTAATTTTCTCTTCTTCCCCCTCTTTTATTTAAGTGCTGGCGGTTTGGAGCAGATACAAAGAGGACAGCCAGGGAGGGGAGCGTTTAGTTCACACCTGCTAGTAGTAACTGGGACGAGGGAGCGACATAGCAGAAACAGTCCTCACCTTTCACTCTGCAGGTGGACAAAAAGAAAAGAAAAAAGGTTGGACAACCTTTTTTGTCTGAAGTGGTACGGGTAATCCTCAAATTACAACAGTCCGTTTAGTGACCATTCGAAGCTACAACGGCAAAACCAACTGACGTATGACCGCTCTTCACACTTCTGGCAGCATCTCATCGGTCAAGTGATCCAATTTTGAATGCTTGGCAACTGGTTCATATTCATGACGGTTGCGGTGTCCCGGGGGTCATGTGACCACCTTTTGACAACCTTCTGACCATCAAAGTCAAGGGGGAAGCCAGATTCACTTAACAACCGTGTTACCAACTTAACAACCGCAGCGATTTGCTTATCAACTGCGGCAAGAAAGGTTGTAAAAATGGGGCAAAATTCACTTAGCAAATGTCTCGCTCTAGCAACAGAAATTTTGGGCTCAGATGTGGTCGTAAGTCGAGGACTATCTGTATAGGGTTTCCTGCCTGAGCAGGGGTTCTAATAATAATATTCTAATAATAATAAAGTTGGAAGGGATCCTGGAGGTCATCTAGTCCAACCCCCTGCTCAGGCAGGAAACCCTATACCATTTCAGACACATGGCTGTCCAGTCTCTTCTTAAAAACTTCCAGTGTTGGAGCATTCACCGCTTCTGGAGGCAGGTTGTTCCACTGGTTAATTGTTCTAACTGTCAGGAAGTTTCTCCTTAGTTCTAAGTTGCTTCTCTCCTTGATGAGTTTCCACCCGTTGCTTCTTGTCCTGCCTTCAGGCGCTTTGGAAAATAGCTTGACTCCCTCTTCTTTGTGGCAGCCCCTGAGATATTGGAGAGAAGACCTCCAAGATCCCTTCCAACTCTGTTATTCTGAAAAAGAAAACTGGGGCAGAAGAGGGGAAATGGAGGATCCAAGGCAGGATCCACATTTCCAGTAGTCCACATTTTTGACAGAGAGGACCCACTGGTTTGAAAGAGGGGTGGAAGTATCCATCTCTCTTAGAACTGAACAGCCCTTTCTCAACAGAGAGAGAGGAATAAGACGCCACCTGTCTCCAGTTTACAACACAACCCTTGCAGCAGTTCCAAGAAGATTTCACAATCGATTGCACCCTGATTCAAGTGACCCCGAGGGCACAGATAAACCCCCACATGACCGCAAGAGCTCTCAGGGAGAGTGCTAATGACCAGATGACTGCAAAGCAATACAATCCTTCCATTCCCCCCCTCATCAGAACCTATCCTTCCATCTCCCCACCATCCAGTCTCAACTGTCAGTACTACTTCCATCCTCCCACCATCAGAACTGATGAAGCCTCTTGGATGAGAAGCGAAATGTTTTCTTCTTCCCCCTCAAGATAAAACAATGCAATTGCCTTTTGAAGAAAAGAAAAAAAAAAGCATCTTTGAGACAACTGTGACCTGGATGACTGAGAATCTTCACAGACATCCAAGGCGGAAAGTTTTCAGGGTGGTAAAAGAGCTAAAATTGACCGCCTGCAGCAAATAAATTGCAGATCAGACATGAATTTATGAGCTTCACAATTCGCCCAATCAACTCTGGCCTATATTTCTGAATTCTGTCAATAGGTACAGCAGATGAGTGAAAGGGTCATGGAACGTATTTAACCAGGTTAAAGCACCTCGCAGGTGCAAACACACCAATGTGAAATGTGGTTAGTGTTAACTTTTTTTTTTCTTTTACGGTGCGGCATGCGAGAGTCCGGGTGGTTTGATTAGGGAACGATTCAATATATTGCACAAACCCGGATTTATTCACTTGGATTTATACAGGGCCAGCAGACAGAAGCCTAGCAGATAAAATCACCAACTGTAATGCCATCCAGTTTCTCTGGTAAATGGGAGAAATTCAAGGCAAAGACCAGGATATCAACAGAGATGTAATAACTGTTCGGGTCCGTACACAGTTTATCATTTAAATCATATTCAATGTCTAATATTGCCATTTTCTTCTAAATACAAGTAGTCCTTAAATACACTGAATAATATTTATATGTTACTTATATGTAAGAGTGTAGGTCTATACATATGTTGTATATAGTATGTTTAAAATGTGTGTTGTGTATGTGTACACTTTGAGAGGAAGCAACTAAATTTCATTTTTAATGTGTGCCATTGTACCCACAGGAAAAAATGACAATAAAGGTTGTTTAATCTAATCTAATCTAATCCTTGATTTACAACAGTTCATTTAGTGACCATCTGAAGTTACAACAGCAGTGAAAAACGTGACTTATGACCATTTTTCACACTACCATTGTGGCATCTCCATGGTCACGTGATCAAAATTCAGATGCTTGGCAACTGATTCATATTTATGACCATTGCAGTGTACTGGGGTCACATGTTCACCTTTTGCAACCTTGTGATAAGCTACTATCTTAACAACTGTAGTGATTCACTTAACAACTGTGGCATAAAAGGTCATAAAATGGGCAAAACTCACTTAAATGTCTCATTTAACAACAGATATTTTGGGCTCATTTGTGGTCGTAAGTCGAGGACTACCTGTACTTCCTTACTTCGTGACACATGATCTTTGAACATTCCTAAGTACAGCAATATTTTCAATGAAAAAAACATAATTAATTAATAAAACATAGTGATTAGATCCTGGTGCTTGTCTTTGGGAACATCCTTTCTCTCTCTTTCTCTCTCTCTCCCTCCCTTCTTCTCCCCCCTCCTATGTGTTATAAAATAAATATAGTATTTACATTATATGTTAATTTTGGTAACTCGTCCAGAACAAACCTGGGCATTTTAACAGCCTTCGGGCCACATCTGGTCCTTTGGCTGTCCCTGTTTGGCCCGCATGCGGTCAACAGGAAATTAGAAATCGAATGCAAATAAATTAGAAATCAAATGCAATACAGCCACATTGCTTTTATTCTGAAAGTCACTGCCATTTTTTTTTCAGTTTACATATGTGCATGCATGCAAGCCTACACCCCTTCGCAGCCCTATTGGTTCAGCCCTCCACAACAGTCCCAGTTTCTTATGTAGCCCTTTGGGGAAATTAATTGCCCTCCCCTGATCCAGAATCACACTGGTGAGATGGGCGGCCATATGTACCTGCATAAATAAATAGATTTGGGTTCAAACATCTTTTTGGAAAAATTATGACTTCTGTCTTATTGCTGCCATCTAGTGATCACCAAGAGCATCGCATCCCAGATCACGTAAACTAATCCAATGATTTTCAAAATGTGATCCGTGGACTCTTGGAGTCTCTGAGACCCTTTCAGGAGGGTCCACACGATGAAAACTCTTTTCATAGTAATACTAAGACATCATTTGCCTTTCTTCACTCTCATTCTCTTGTGAGAATGCAGCGGAGTTCCCCAGAAGCTGCATGCCACCATTGCTCTGGTGGCTAATGGAATGTGTGCTTGTGTATTCTAAGATAGTAGGTTTAGGGCAGGGGTTTCCAAACTTAGCAACTTTAAGACTTGTGGACTTTGACTCCCAGAATTCCTCAGCCAGCCATGCTAGTTGGAGAATTCTGGAAGTTGAAGTCTAGAAGGCTTAAAGTTGCCAAGTTTGGAGAGCCGTGGATTAAGGGTATAAATATGTGCATTTTCAGAGGTTTTCAGTTTTAGGGTTATATCTGTTAACAAAGATGATCAGGGGACTGGAGGCTAAAACATAAGGAATGATTGCTAGAATTGGGTATCTCTAGTTTAATGAAGAGAAGGATGAGGGGTGACATGAGAGCAGTGTTCCAATATCTCAGGGGCTGCCACAAAGAAGAGGGAGTCAAGCTATTCTCCAAAGTGCCTGAAGGCAGGACAAGAAGCAACAGATGGAAACTAACCAAAGAGAGAAGCAACCTAGAACTAAGGAGAAACTTCCTGACAGTTAGAACAATTAACCAGTGGAACAACCTGCCTCCAGAAACGGTGAATGCTCCACCACTGGAAGTTTTAAAGAAGAGACAAATGGACAGCCATTTGTCCGAAATGGTTTAGGGTTTCCTCCCTGAGCAGGGGGTTGGACTAGATGACCTCCAAGGTCCCTTCCAACTTGATGATGATGATGATGATGTAATGGGTTTACTCTTGATATTTTTAAATGAACTAATGAATGCATATTTTTAAAATGTCTCCCTTTTAATTTCTAACACGGCAAGCAGTGCTAGATATAGCCCATATAAACAAAAATTCTTTGGGGTCTTTAACAATTTTGAAGAGCGTAAAGAGGTCCCAAGGCCAAAACATCCGAGAACCGCTGCCCTGGATGAAGAGTTTTGAGGGTGAAGGTTCGTTCTCTGAACTTGTGGGTTAGTTTCCAAACGTCTTGTTACCAAGCGAACTAACACCTTCGGTGGAGGCTAGGGGATGTGAGTGTCAATGTCCTTCTATTTATCAGGGCTTCAGGTATGGGTGTGTCAAGTGAGGGTCTCGCGGTGGATCCAGTGTGAGTCATCAGTGAGGGGCTTGTGATGGGTCTTGTGATGGGGAGGTTACACCAGGTCAGGGTCACTGGGAGGTGAACTGCTAGTGGGAGGGGGGCTTGTGCGGTTGAGGGTCGGTGCTGTCTCTGGTTGGCTGTGTGGTTGATTTGGATTCTGAGGGGCTCCTAGGCTGGTTGTCGGTCAATGTGTCCATTGCTTGTGGAGTGCCAGGCTTCTATGAACTCACGAGTGTGGCGGGAAATAGCTTGGCCGATATTTTTTGTGTTGCTGAAGAGTTTTGTTCATTGTTTTGCCCCAAGAGCCAAATTCTTTCCTACTGTTTCAATGAGGGGCAAATTAACTGTGAGGTCTCCTTAGCTTCTCTTGCCTTCCCTCCAGGCTTCCCCTGGAGATGAGAAAGTCAAACACTGTTCCTTGCTTGGACTGGTACAGGGGAGATGAATTATTGCATCACCTTTCAAGCTGGTGGTGGGCTTACGTTTAACCTTGCTATTGGCTTTACCTGTTAACTATGTTTTTTTTAATATAGTAGATAGATGTTAGGTTAAATTGGTTGGGTAAAGAGAATGGTAGAAGTCCATAAACTGGAGGCCTGCTTTGCAAGTGGGGGGGAGGGACTATTATTCTTGAAATATATTTAGTAGGAGGGATAATCTATGTGTATTTTCTTGTTTAGCTTTGCTTTGTTCTTATATATTTATTTTTTGTTTGTAGTTTGTATTTTAATGTTGTGAATAAAATTTTAAAAAATTCCAAAAAAAAATCCCAGTTGACAATGAAAATATCAAACTGGTATATAGCTTCTGCTTTTTAGGGTCAACCATCAACAGTAAAGGAACAAACAGACAACACCACAGACTAGCACTGGATAGAGCAGCCACGAAGGCCTTGGAAAAGATATTTAGAAGCCGGGATATGTCAACTCCTACCAAGATCACAAGCGCCCAAGCCATGGTGGTCACTGTGACATTCTATGGAAATGAAAGTTGGATTTCAAGAAGCAGGATAGGAAGAATATTGTTGTTTTTGAACTTTGCTATTGGAGGAGACGCTGTGAGAGGGATCTTGGAGTCCTAGTGGACAGTCCCTTAAATATGAACCAACAGTATGCTACAGTCGCCAAAAAAGTCAATGCAATTTGAAATGATAGAAAATATTTGTAGATTGGGTGGTAGATGTTGGCAGTGGTTTGTTCTCTGAGCTTGCTGTTCAGCTTCCGAACATTTCATCAACATCATCCTGAACAGGAAGCTTGGAGAACAAACCACCACCAACAAGCCAACGCAGTGCTAGGCTGCATTAACACAGGGATAGAATCAAGATCACATGAAGTGTTAATACCTCTTTATGATGCCTTGGTAAGACCACACTTGGAATACTCCATCCAGTTTTGGTCACCAAAATAAAAAAAAGATGTTGTGACTCTGAAAAGAGTGACTCTGAAAAAGGGAAGAGCAACAAAGATGATTAGGGGGCTGGTAATTAAAACATATGAAGAACAATTGCAGGAATTGGGTAAGTCTAGTCTAGTGAAAAGAAGGAGTAGCAGTGTTCCAATATCTGAGGGGCTGCCACAAAGAAGAGGGGGGGGTCAACCTATTTTCCAAAGCACCTGAAGGCAGGACAAGAAGCAACAGATGGAAACTAATCAAGGAGAGAAGCAACCTAGAACTAAGGAGAAATTTCCTGACAGTGGAAATCAATGGAACGGCTTGCCTTCAGAAGCTGTGGGTGCTCCATCACTGGAGGCTTTTAAAAATAGACTGGACAACCATTTGTCTGAAATGGTATAGGGCAGGGGTGTCAAACTGCCGGCCCGCGGGCTGGTTGCTGAGGCCGCGCCCACCTCAGCTCCAGCAATGCAAAAAAAGTCGCGATACGTCATGTGACGCGGTGAGTTTGACACCCTTGGTATAGGCCAGGGTTTCCTGCTTGAGCAGGGGGTTGCATTTGAGGACTTCCAAGGTCCATTCCAACTTTATTATTATTATTATTATTATTATTATTATTATTATTATTATTATTATTATTATTATTATTATTATTATTATTATTATTACTACTACTACTACTACTATTACTATTATTACTATTACTATTATTATTATCTGTTATTCTGTTACTCTGAATATGATGGATAACCAAGGAAATGAACCAATGGATCACTGAACAAATCAACCCAGAATTCTCACTCAAGCACAAGTCCCCAGGCTTAAATTATTCTATTTCAGACATGTTATGCAAAAACCCGCTCTCTGGAAAAAGCTCTGATGCTGGGAAAGGTGGAAGGAAACAGAAGAAGATGACCAGCAGCAAGATGGATGGACTCAGTAACCGAGGCAATGAGTACACCATTGGGAGACATGAAAGAACAGGTTAGGGATAGATCGTTTTTGTTGAAAAATCTATCTATGTGGTTGCTAGGAGTCGAAAATGACTTGATGGCACATAATCAATCAATCAAAATGTTAGTTTGGGAAAAGGAATAGCATCACTCACCCTGCTCTATTATAGCTTATTCTAGTGGCGGTTGTTGGGATCTAGGAAACACAATGGAAAACAGGCCGTACATGTTTACTTTACATGCAACAATAAGATTATATCAATTTGAAACAAGAGTGAGAAAAAACCAGCAAGTCCAATTGTTATATATGCTTTTGACCAGTAGGGGGCGAAATGGCTTCACAGACTCACTATATACCGGTAAATATATTTCTTCTTTCTTTCACACCCATCCACCCTACTCTTACACAAAGAGAGCTGTTGTACACAGTACATACTGTACATCTTTGGAAATTTAAATTTTTGGCTCAATAGACATAACACCCCTTAATAAAGCTCCTTTGGGTCTGAACTCACTGCATCTCCTTGCATTTTGAGGATCAGTTCAGATGTCCTTCAGAATCACTGCTGCTGTTGCAAAAAGACTCCAGGCACTTCTCAGGGCAAACTGCCTTTAATAAAGTTACTTTTTCTTTCATTTTTCTAATACTTTTTCCCCCCAAAGTGAGGGTCCAACGTTACATCGAAGTTCTGGAGCTGCATTTCTCTTGGAAGCCAACAATCAAAAGAAAACCAGTAGCACCTTTTCAGATTAACCAATTTTATTAAAAAGGAACAGCTGTCATGGACTATAGCTCCCTTCGTCAGGCTAGCCTTTTTAATCGAAAGAGGTCATCCAGAATGGTGCTATCAGACATCTTCTGATTTTTGCCCATCATAGGCTAACACAAGTCTCCTCCTAATGTATTATCTGAAGACGGAAGAGATTTTATTCTTGCTGTTTAAACATAATAGCAGGAATGCCATTTTTTACATGTATTACAATGCAGTTAGTCCTTGACTTGTGACCACAATGGAGCCCAAAATTTCCATTACTAAGTGAATTTTGAATCTTTCTTGCCACAGTTGTTAAGTGAATCACTGCAGTTGGTAAGTTAGTCACACGGTTGTTAAGTGAATCCGGCTTCCCCATTGACTTTGCTTATCAGAAGTTTGCAAAAGTTGATCACTGCAACCGTCATAAATACGTGCCAGTTGCCAAGCAGCTCAATTTTGATCACGTGACCACTATAATTCTGCAAAGGTCATAAGTATGAAAAACGGTCATAAGTTGCTTTTTTTCAACACCATTATAACTTTGGTTACTAAATGAATGGCTGTATTTCTAGGACTATCTGTCTCTTGGAAATCCTCAGGTATGTTGGCTGCTGTGACAAATAATAGTAAGCCCATATGATTTTATCATCTTTTTGGTTTCCACAAGGCCCAAAGGCAAAAAAACTAAGCTGCACAAAAGCTAATCAGGGTTTACCTTAACATACCGGTACTTAGCATGTTATGCCAATACAAATAGTAACATGGCTGTGCAGTGCTCTTGACCAGATTCCCAAAAGATTGTTTGAAGCAGAAACTAAATCTGAAGTTTCTGATTTGTAGTTAATTTGATTTAAACTTGTTGTGTGTACACATTCCCCCTATAGCCACAGAAGCTTATTGGCTGACTTTGGGCTAGTCCCTCCCACTCAGCTCAGGAACCAATCAGGTATGGTAAGGAGCTGGACTAGGAGTGGGGAGATACAGATTCTACTCCACCCTGAATGCAGAATTCTCACTCAAGAGACAAAGGATCAGGCTCAAATTATCATAATTTGGATACATTTTGTGAAGGCCTAGATCTCTGAAGAACACTGGGACAGGTGGTAGGAAAGAGAAGGACGACCAGCAGCAAGAGGAGATGGACTCAGTTGCCATGGAGATGAGGGCATGGTTTGAAGGCCTGAAGGCCTAGGCAACAACAGATCAAAAAGGAAAATACCTATCTACATGGTCACTAAGAGTAGACACTGCTTCATGGGATACATTCAATTAATCAGGCATGGAACTTCTTGAGGGAACTCGGATCTGCCATTCTCTTTCCAGTCTGGCCTACTTTACAGGGTTGTTATTGCAGTGAAAAATGTATACATTTAGTATAAAATTCCGAAAGGTGAGATACAGGTAGTCTTCAACTTACAAGAGTTTGTTTAGTGACCATTCAAAGTTACAACAGCACTGAAAAAAATGACTTATGAACATTTTTCACACTTAGAACCATTGCAGCATCCCCATGGTCACGTGATCAAAATTCAGATGTTTGACAGCTGGTTCATACTTATGACAGTTGCAGGTCATGTGATCACCTTTTGAAACCTTTTGACAAGCAAAGCCAATGCGGAAATCCGATTCTCTTAACAACTATGTTACTAACCTAACTATTGTAGTTACTTTCTTCACTTAAGAAAGGTCATAACATGGGACAAAATTCACTTAACTAATGTTTCACTTAGCAACAGAAATCCTGGGCTCAATTGTGGTAATAAGTCAAGGACTATCTATATAAATATAATAAAGGCATAAATAAATAAATCCACAAATCCTATTTCTCAATGTAGCAGCTTCTCTAAATACAGGAAAAATCTAACCTAGTGTTTTTCATCCTTCGTAAGTTGGGAATTCTGGGAGTTGAAGTCCATACATCTCAAATGATGTGGATGTTGGAAAATACTGGTCTAACCCTTTACTGTCCCCCTAAGGGTTCTGTGGATGTTTGCACCCCAGATATAATCATCCTAGTGCAGGGATAGGCAACCTTGGCAACGTTAAGGTTTGTGGACTTCGACTCCCAGAATACCCCAGGATGGCTGGCTGTGGAATTCTGGGAGTTGAAGTCCACAAGTCCACAATTTGCCATAGTTGCCTACCCCTGCCTTATACAGTCTACTATCTACTCTGCTTCAACCTCCCTCAGAATTTGACTTTCCTTATTGAAAGAATGACCTGTAACCAAAGTCATGCCAACTTGAATGAAAAAGGATTTCCGTTTCAGTGGGATGATACTGGAATGTCAGAATTTCTCACGTTCTTAAGAGGCTTCGTGCCTCACTGGGTTGGGCTAACTGTGCCACAGATCTGCCTCCGAGAGCAAGTACTGAAATCCAATAAAAGGGGAAGGTGGAAGAAATAGGACATGTTGTCTCTTAATAAACTTCTTCTTCCTGACCTCTGTGGGAAGCAGGAAACTGGGTTAGAAGTCCTCTCCTTGGCTATGAGGACTGGTTCCAGTAGAGGGGCAGCTGAAGATGGGCGTTCTCCATCCACCAGTTATTGGTATGCAGCTGGTGTGTCCTGAGAAAGCCCGCTTGCCCAAGCAGGCTGTCTGCCACAAAGCAAATTAAATCTTCCTTTGAACTTATCAAATTAGGATAAAAGACAACACAAAAAGCTCCTGAGCCATGGGCTGCCCTCTTGATCTAGGCTTCTTTTGAAAGGAACTCAGTTGAGGAAGGAAGGAAGGAAAGAAGGAAGGAAGGAAGGAAGGAAGGAAGGAAGGAAGGAAGGAAGGAAGGAAGGAAGGAAGGAAGGAAGGAAGGAAGGAAGGAAGGAAGGAAATTGAAAAAGAGTGAAGGAAGGGTGGGAGGGAGGAAGGAAGGAAGATGGTAGTAGAAAAAGGAGGGAGGGAAGTGGCATCTAGGATGGAAGGGAGGGAGGGAGAGGGGGAGGGAAGGAGGAAGGAAGAAAGGAAGGAAGGCTGATGAGAATGGAGAAGAAGAAAGTAAGTGGTAAAAGTAAATGAAGTCCTTTTTTCCTTCCCACTCAATATCTAATTCTTCCGAGTCAGCCTCAGCTAATACAACATGAAGCAAATACTCCTAATAAACTCCCACGGTGACACAACATGGCAGTTGAAGTCTGCCTGGGTGCCAGAGGGTACCTGGAGAAATGTCTGACAGCTCAATTTATACCTGGTGCAAGGAGAAGAGTGACTGGGGCTGGAGGAGAGGCGGAACATACTGTGGATGCAAGAGAAAGGCTGGATGGGGAGCTGAGGGCCAAAAAGTGAGCTGAGGGGAAAGGAAGGGCGGTTTGGGGCTTGAAGACGGCATTCCACCCCTGATTAATTACACACACACATACACACACACACACACACCCCACACACACACACACATTTTTAAAAACAAAATAGTGAGCTTTGAGATAAAACTATTTTTGCAAGGGAAGGAACTTAAGTTGTTATGTGAGATAACACCAATATCTTGCCTTATGGCTGGGATCTCCAAACTTGGCGACTTTAAGACTTGTGGACTTCAACTCCCGTGGCTAGCTGGGGAATTCTGGGAGTTGAAACCCACAAATCTTTTTTTTTATTGAAAAGTTTTATAAAAGTTACAGTATAAACCCCAAATCCAACCCACCCTAACCCCCCCTCTCCCTCCCCCACTTCCCAGAGCTGAATACAGGGTTACAAATATAATAATCATAATCTAACTAACATTAACCAACTATATAAATAACCAAGTCCATAATGCGCTTTAACTCCCCTTTAACATAAATATAATAATAATAATTAAAACATAAACAAATTAGCATCCTAATTATTAAACAATAGAATATTGTTAAACAATACTAATACTAAAAATAATAATATCATATAATTAAAACTAATAAACATTTCACTATAATAAACTATTAATACTAATAATACTCTAAAATTTACTCATAGGCTAAATGGAACTTCTTAGTCCCATATTTATTCTGAATATAATCTATCCATCTTCTCCATAACCCACAAATCTTAAAGTCGCCAAGTTTGGAGACTCCTGCCTTGAGATAAAATTGGGGGAACAAGGGGCACAATAAATGAAACCAAGGAAGATGACAGCTCAAAAAGCTAAGAAGGGACAGACTTGATTATTACACCAGTGAGAGACCATTACAAGATCCCAGAATCGTAATCTAAGTTGGGAAATTTAAAAAAAATATCCCAGAAGACGACACTGGAAAATCACTTCTGTATTCTTGCCCCAAAAAACTAAGTAGACATGTGACACCCCCAAGAGTGGACTTCTACTGAGGAAGGCTTTAAACTTTATTTAATTTGTTCAAGAAAGGGTTGCACAATTCCCACCATTGCTCAACAGTTTCCCCCCCCCAAAGGCTGAATTTCACCCCTCCCCCTGCAATAAGACTACAGGTAGATTTCAACTTAAAACCATAATGGAGCCTCTCCCTTACAGTCACACATTGTGACAGGTGTAAAATGGGTCATCCATATGGCCAAACAAATGTTACAACTGTTTTTGCAGTGGTCCTAAAGCGAACACTACGGTTGTTAAGCAAATCAATTCTTCACTATCAGTCGGTTTTGCCAAAAACTGGAAGCAAATGCTGGTTTTCGGCAAAAACAACATAAATCACGATTACGTGACCATGGGACACTGCAAACAGTTGTACATGGGGCCTGGTTGCCAAGCACCTGAAATGCAATCACATGATTGGGAGGGGGGGCTGACCATCAGAACTGGGTTATATTGGAGCTTTGAACAGTTGCTAAGCAACCAAACATAAATCAGGGATTACCTATATTGGCAATTCTTGGGAAGGCTTCCACCCTTTTATGACTACGGGTAATCCTCACTTAAGCACCACAATTGGGACTGGCAACTCCATCGCTAAGTGGAAAAATCAGGTGACTGTACAAGATTTACGATGTCACTTCCGCTTCCATCATTAAGCAAATTAATGTGGTCGTAAAGCAAGACCTCACATGATTATGACTTGTGATTTCACTGATGGTTCTCTATTGACTCTACTTCAGCGGCCCCCAACCTCCAGGCCGTGGCCCACTACCGGGCCGTGGGCTATTCGGAGTTGGGCCATGCGAGGGGCTGGCGAGAGCAGGCAAGCACAGCTCAACTTGTGCAAACAGCAGGCCAGTGGGCACTGGCCTGTGTGCACCAGCCTGTCACTTGTGCAAGCTGAAGCGTGCATGTGTGCGCCGGCCCACCACTCATGCAAGGGCTGTATGCACGCAGATTCGCCGGCTCACTACTTGCGCAGTCCAGTTCCCCTTTCTCCGCCCCTCCCAGCCAGGCTGCCAAGTCGCAAAGGTTGGGGATCGCTGGTCTGCTTGTCAGAAACCAGCTATGAAATGTGCAAACAGTGATCATGTGGTGATTGTGGGATGCTACAATGGTTGCATGTGTGAAAACTTTTTCAGCACGAAAGTTTGAAAGGTCACCAAACTGGACAGTTGTTAAGCGAGGACTGCCTGTATTCTTCCTCTCTTAACTAGAATACTTGTAAATACAGGTAGTCCTCAACTTACAACAGTTCATTCAATGACCGTTCAAAGTTACAACAGCACTGAAAAAAGTGAGTTATCATTTTTCAGACTTACGACCATTGTAGCACCCCTGTGATCATGTGATCAAAATTCAAATGCTCGGCAACGGGTTCATACTTATGACCGTTGCTGTGCCCCAAGGTCATCTGATCCCCTTTTGCAACCTTCTGACAAGCAAAGTCAATGGGGAAGCCAGATGCACTTAACAACTGTGTTACTAACTTATCAATTGCAATGGTTCACTTAACAACTCTGGCAAGAAAGGTCGTAAAATGGGGCAAAACTCACTTAATAAATGTCTCACTTAACAACAGAAATTTTGGACTCAGTTGTGGTCGTAAGCCGAGGTAGTACAGGTAGCCCCTCTTTTAATGCCCCAAATTAAACAAGAAAAAATGCCCCCCTTTTTGACCCAATGTAGCGGCTTAGGGACTCCTCGCTGAGTTTCTTTTTTTGCCAAATAATCCCATCCTGGGAATAGACAGCTGAGCTTAAAAAACAACAACGAAAAAACAGATTTTCACTTCTGCTTTGGCATACAGCCTCAGCAGCAAGCGATTCTGATTACAGTTGGCACCGTCAGCCGGTGTGAGCGTCCAGAAACAATAATTTTTACATGGATTGGCAAAGCCAAGGCTGACCGTGCTTTCACACCTTCTAACAAGTCATTTGAACATATATAACAAGCCACAGGCGGCTGGGTGAGGTTTCTGATCGTCCTCAAGTGTTTGGCTCCAAACTCCGGAAGGCAGATTGATGGAGAAATATCTCCTCTTGGCACAGCCGAGCAAGTGAGCCCCAGCCACTGGGGCTTCCCAATAAATCTACTCATGGCACGGGCCTCCAACTAGAAATACCCCAAGCCAAAGCTATTCATTAGGGAGACCAATCGATGGGCTTTTTCAAATTTATTATTATTATTATTATTCATTCGCCAAGTACATTCCAAGGCCGAGCAAATTTGACAGCGTGATTAGAAGTAGAGCTTCTGTGTCTGCACTGAGCTGTTCCTGGACTGGTATATGGGAAACCGTATGCAGAATCATTCCTGTTTATCCTACTTTAGCAGAGAATGCTAAATGTTGCCATTACAGTTCGGCCTTATCTGGGAAATGCCTGTCAGATCTGATAAATATACCTAGAGCTCTCTCTGTTGTGCTCCGTGCAGCTTCACATTGATCAACAAAAGTGTCATGGAAAGAAGATGGCATTTTGTGCACCCAATAGAACAATATTTCTCAACCTTGGCAACTTTAAGATGTATGGACTTCAACCCCCAGAATTCCCCAGCCTGCAGGGCTGGCTGGGGAATTCTGGGAGTTGAAGTCCACACATCTTAAAGTTGTCAAGGTTAAAAAACACTGCTATAGAGTTACTTTCATTCTAAGCTACTGAAGTGAAATGATATTAAGTCAAAATGCTCTAGCATCACTGGCTCAACAAATCCATATTTTTCTGACCCACAAACCTTTGTGATGTCAGTACTCTGAAGCTTCAAAAAGAGGCATCTGTCAATTCAAGCAGAAAAGTGAGGGTCTTTTCATTTAATCTTACAAACAGCATCAGAATTCTATCCGCCCTCAGCATTTACTCATTTCTATTTTTATTCTCAGGATGGGTTTTGGGGGGGAGGGGTGTAACATCCACAAATGCCAATTTGGTTTCCTTTTCAACAATGGAAGAGCGGGAAAGAGATCAGCAATTTGTTTATTTTACAGATTACTAATCACAGGTGTTATGGAATATAAGACAATTGTTTATCTGGTGGAAAAATGACAATGAGGTTTTTTTTAAAAAAACTAAATCTGTTTTTAAAATGGGAGGGACATTTTAGATTTTATGAGAAAAGAAGATGGAGGGAAACATTGTTTTTCAGCTTGATTTTCCTCTGGATATATTTAGGGAAAATTCAGAATTATCATCCTTTGATACATCAGAAGAGTGCTGTTGGACTCACCAAACAACACACTCAGCAAGCAGAATATGAGCATAGCAGCATCTCTTGCCTATTTAAGTTACCAGCAATATATACTGAGAGAAATACTTGTCCCCAATTTTGGAAACTATTTATAGACATCCTAACCCAGGGGTAGGTAACCTTGGCTCTTTTATGACTTGTGGACTTCAACTCCCAGAATTCCTAAGCCAGCCATGCTGAGGGGATAGGGAGAGGTTTCCAAGCTGAGCCATGCTGGCTCAGGAATTCTGGGAGTTAAAATCCACGACTCATAAAAGAGCCAAGGTTGCCTACCCCTGTGACCTAACCCAAAGGCCAAGTTCCATCTAGCCAAAATATCTTAAGCAGTTTAATGAGACCAACCTAGGAATCATGAAAGAATACAGGTAGACCTCAACTTACAACAATTCATTTAGTGACCATTTGAAGTTACAATGACATTGAAAAAAGTGTTTTATGACAATTTTTCACACCTATAACTGTTTGCAGCATCCCCATGGCCATGTGATCAAAATTCAGACGCTTGGCAAACAGCATAGATTTATGACGGTGGCAGAGTCCTGGGGTCACGTGATCCCCTTTTGCAACCTCCTGACAAGCAAAGTCAATGGGGAAGCTAGATTCACTTAATCATCATGTTACTATTTAACAACTGCAGTGATTCACTTAACAAAAGTGGCAAGAAAGATTGTAAAATGGGGCAAAATTCACTGTTTCGTATGTATGTGATACATATAAAAATGGCCAGTTCTCTCTCTCTCTCTCTCAACCCTAGGAAGCAGAAAAAGGCAAACTACTTTTTAAAACCTTGCCAAAAAAAGTTTCCAGGGGTCCAAAACTGTCTCGAAAGCACAAATAAAAAAATAAATTGAGAGCACTATATCAGCTGGGATCTAGTGAAAAAAAATAAAGAGAAATTGAACTGCCTTTTTAAAGGCTTTCACAATTTATACCAACATGTTTCTCTTATCTCTGGTTTTTTTTAATGGTAAAATCTAGTTTGAGTCATTTGATTCCTGGTGACTTCATGGAGACACCCAGGTAATTTCTTGGCAACAAGATAAGAAAATTGGTATGCATTTGAGTTTGGTTTATGTTTCTGGAATTGATTTATAACTTTATTATTATGTTTTTTCTTTGTATGCTATGTTTCCTAGAGTCCTACAGGACTGTAGATTCTCTTTTTCCTTCTTTCTTTCTTTCTTTCTTTCTTTCTTTCTTTCTTTTTCTTTCTTTCTTTCTTTCTTCTTTCTTTCTTTCTTTCTTTCTTCCTTTCTTCCTTCCTTCCTTTCCTTTCCTTTCATTCCTTTCCTTTCTTTTTTTTTCATGGCTGACTGGGGAATATTGGGAGTTGAAGCCCACTTATCTAAAACCAGCCAAGATTGAGAAACGCTGATGTTGAGAAAGGAAATTTCAATAAAAAGAAGTACAAACACAGATACAGCTTGCCCTGCAGGACAGGAAACCTCTGATTTTTGTAGCTGGTAATCTCAGGAGATTGAGAAAGTACATATTTGTGCAGGTTCAGCCTTGAATTCTCCATACCTCTATATTAAAATCCACATCCACCCTGGAAACCTCCAAAATTACATTATAGCGATTTGTTCCAAGTGAACTAAAATATTCTTCCCCTTAGAGATATCCTTCAAAACTGGTTGTAGGGTTTTTTTCCCCTCTTTCTCGAAATCTTGAAACTGGTCTCTCAGAGCCCTGAACATAACCCAAAGGTTGCATGGATAAAACTGGGAATTGTAGATGGCTTCAGGATTTCCTGGTCCCTCAATAGTCTGATGGCAGGTTTACTCTAGCTTGAAATGAGCATCTTTTGAGCATCTCTTAATACACCGTCAGATGTTATTAGCTCTTCTCCCTGCGGCATTTTCAAGAGTTAATTGTGGAGAACTGGAAGGAATTGGGGGGGGGGGGGGCAAGCAGGGCTTGCATTATAATTGATGATGGTTGGGAGATGTTAAAGAGCTGGAAATGTAAATTTAAAGGGTGCAAAAGACAGGCTCTTGTCTTTAAGTGTCAAATCTGTAAAGTGTCTGTAAGAGCAGCCTCGAAATGAGGCATTCTTTCTGGATGCAAAAATAATTGAGAATCAGGATTGCTACCAAGACAATTTCTAACATAAGGAAGATGGTGAGGAGGGGGAGGGGTGTGTACAGATTTTTTTTCCCTTCATAAGCATGTGCTGAAGCAAGCTTGCCATTTAATCGCATTGCAAAAATGTCCCACTAAATGGTGGGATTCAGCCGGTTCGCACCGGTTCAGGAGAACCGGTAACTAATTTTTTTATTGACCAGGCCCAGAATGTACTTCTGGAAGCAGCATCCACACAGAGAATCGGTTGTTCACATATTTGAATCCCACCACTGGTCCCACTATAGTGTGTGTATGTGAGAGAGAGAAAGGAGGGGAGGGGGAGAGAGAGAGATCAGCTTAAGAGATCTCTTCTTAAGGATAGGTTGTGGGAACACACACCTTTGCATTAGGGTTTAGAAAATACAATTATTAAATTTTCATATGACACAAAGGAAGAGGAAAGGAGAAGGAAAGAGAATAGGGAAGGGAAGGGAAAAGAGAAAGGAAAAAGGAGGTTTGCACAGATCATAAAGGGGTCATAGTTGCTGCCTCAGGAATTCTGGGACATGAAGTCCACAGGTCATAAAAGGGCCAAGGCAAGATGGCAGCCACATTTCACACCCAAAGCCGGTGGAGCTTCAATTACACTGTCACGGCTGCCATCTTGGATTTTGAGACACCTTTGCCATTTCTCTAATGACTTGAAAAGGCTCAAAGATACCATTTCCAGCAACCACTGAGATTAGCTCAGCTCCCACCATTCGCTCCAAACAAATCACAGTTGAATTCCACTCTGGCCAACCCCATTTGTGCATTGTGAAAACTCAGGCTTTGCCCCTCAATGCACAATGAGCATTTCCAAACAGAAAAAAAATAAATCCTCCTTTTCAAGTACAGGTAGTCCTCGACTTATAGTCACAATTGAGCCCCAAATTTCCATTGCTAAGCAAGACAATTGTTAAGTCAGATTTGCCCCATTTTATGACCTTTCTTGCCACAGTTGTTAAGTGAAGCAGTTGTTAAGTTGGGCAACACAGTTGTTAAATGAATCTGGCTTCCCCATTGACTTTGCTTGTCAGAAGGTTGCAGATGATGGTCACAAGACCTCAGGACACGGCAACCGTCATAAATACATGCCAGTTGCCAAGTGAATGAATTTTGATCACATGACCATGGGGATGCTGCAACAGTCATGACCGTGAAAAACAGCCATGAAGTCACTTTTTTCAGTGCCATTGTAACTTCAAATGACCACTAAATGAATGGTTGTAAGTCGAGGACTACCTGTACTTTGGCCCCCATCCAGCACTGGCAGCATCTTCTCAGCCTCATCAAAATCCTGTCTGGAGTAATGAGCAATCAATGTCCCTGTTAAGCTGTCGAAATATTTAACTGATATTACAGCTAATAGGCAAGGCGACACCTCAGCCACCAGCCAGGAGAAAAATGACACGACGGTGTTTTATCCCACCAATGCAAATGAGCAGAGCTCCGTTCCAGGAGGCAGTGGAGAGTTTTGAATCCAGCCACAATGAGACAAGGCCCCACAGACAGTATCAAGAAAAGCATCAGCACTGCTATTTGGGGACGAACCAGGTGGTCTCCCTGCATGAGTCTTGCCCAGAAAGCAAGGAGGAAGTGGGGGTTTGGTTCACTGGAGCTGAAATTTTAGTCAAGGTGTTTCCAAGAACAAAATCCCCAGAGTTATAATTTCCTGGCTGCTAATCTGCAATCTTCACACAATTTTATCTAAATGTTCTATATCATTCCCCCCCACCAAAAAAAAAAAACATTCCAGAATGATGCTACCCCCAGGAAGAGATCAGGCCCATGTAAAATGGGAGGTGGAAAGCCAACACAGATCCTATGACAGTGGTGGCGAACCTATGGCACAGGTGCCAGAGGCGGCACTCAGAGCCCTCTCTGTGGGCACGTGCGCCATTGCCCCAATCCTAGGCCTTCAGCTGGGTTTTATAAAACCTTTTCGCTTTAGGCCTCCGCCGCCGTGTGCAAAAAAAAAAAAGGTTCAATCAATCAGTCAATTTCAACTTCTCGCAGGGAAAAAAAAAGATCTTGCAAAGTTGGAATTGATTGATTGAACTTTTTAGTCCCACCCAGTCTGCTGTTACCACCACAGCCATGCCCACCCAATGGGCCACGCCCACCCAATGGGCCACACCCACCCGGCACCTGAGGATGCATAAGTGGGTTTTGTTTTGCAGTTTGGGCACTCGGTCTCTAAAAGGTTCGCCATCACTGTCCTATGAGCTGCTTTTGACCTTTGAGGAGAAAAAGAAGAAACAGGTTCGCTAGAGGTAATCCTCGATTTACAGCCACAGTTGGGTTTCTGGGAGTGGAAGTCCAGATAGCTTAAAGTTGCCAAGATTGAGGAACACTCTAAAGAGAAGAATTTCTTGGAATGGATTTCACTTCCATGATCTTCCTATTTCTTCATTCTAGAGTCTAGACGTACAACAGAAGATAATCCTTCCACTGCAGCAGGCTTGTGCTCTTTTTACAAGCTCTTTTAACTTTCTTTTACAGGAATAGGTTTTCCAATCCCATCTTTCATTCATCTGGATTAATTTTTTTAACAAAGGATGATGCACATTATTGCAGTGGCTTGCAGATTTCATACTCTCTTGAATGACAGTGGGGCTGAATCTAGGCTTACAGAGTGCCGTGGGGTTGTGGGTCAGTGACTTTGCAAGAAAAAGGTCAAGAGGAGATTCAGTCTCTAATGAAGAGGGACCTCTGGCAGCCTGGCTGGAAAAAGAGATGCCTAGTGACCCTTATAGTAGATAATGGAGGGTTACATGCACCCATAATTTCATTTGTTCATCAAGAGGCTATCTGTAGGTCAAGGGTGGAGCATATGCTTCGCTTGCAGGAAGTACCAAGCATTTCCAGTTAAACATCGAGTAACATGTGAAAAAAAAATCTTAGTCTTTCCGTAAGACTCTGAGAATCTGCAAAGTAAAGTAAGCAAAAATGCCTTCTACTGTTTAGAACCTGTTTGGTGTAGTGCAGGGGTAGGCAACCTTGGCTCTTTTATGACTCGTGGACATCAACTCCCAGAATTCCTGAGCCAGCCATGCTGAGGGGAAAGGGAGAGGTTTCCAAGCTGAGCCATGCTGGCTCAGGAATTCTGGGAGTTGAAGTCCACGAGTCCTAAAAGAGCCAAGGTTGCCTACCCCTGGTGTAGTGTTTAAGGCACCAGATTACAAACTGGGAGATCGTGAGTGCTAGTCCTACCTTAGGCAAAAAGTCAGCTGGGTGATCTTGGGCAAGTCATTCTCTCTCAGTCCTATGAAGCAGACAATGGCAAAACACTTTTGAAAAATGTGGTCAAAAAAACTGCAGGGACCTATCCAGGCAGTTATGGGGAGTCAAAAATTGATTCTCCAGATGTTGGGCTCCATCATCTTCATACAGCTTATCCACTGGCCATGTTGGGGGATGAAAGTCTTATCCTCAGAATTTGAGAATGTTAAAAAATGCTAAATTTAACTATAATCCAAAGGTAGATAATGTGGTGTCTAGGGAATTCCTCTCTTGACACCAAGAAGGCTTCTTGCCCCACCAGACTGTTTTACAAATAGTTTCTATTTAAAAGGAAAGAGAGAAAGCTGCCAAATTCCAAAGTCCCAACTTCTAGCATCTACTTTATCCACAGGGATGTTTCTCAACCTCAGAAATGTGAAGATGGATGGACTTCAACTCCCAGAATTCCTCAGCCAGCATGCTGGGGAAAATAAAAATGTCAATGGCTATAGTCCAGATCTTAATATTAATGAGAAAAATGTTTCTTAAAACCATCCATAGCCAAACAGAAAACATTGGTTGGGAGCACTTTGTTTCAGCGTGCATGCTCAGCTCATGAAGTCAATCTGGCCAGGCCCAAATCTAAGACTGAATGTTCTGATGAACATCTTGAGTAACAAGGTGGTCAAATATTATCCAGTTACCCTATCTTGTACCTTCATTCCAATGACAGTAGGGAGCTGTGACCAGGATCTTTTAAAGCAGTGGTTCTCAACCTGTGGGTCGGGACCCCATTTGGGGTCGATCGACCATTTCATGGGGGTCGCCAAGCAAGGCTGTCCGCCATTTTTTTTGTCTGCCATTTTTTCTGTCCACCATTGTTTTCCCCTTTTCCGGCGGGTGCCTTACCTCCCTTGGGCTGGGCCAGCTGGTGGTTGGCCTGCTCCGTCTCTGCCGCTTGCCAGCTACGCCTCGGCCGGCGCAGGGGGCAGAACCACACATGCACGGCGCTCCCGGGCAGGGAAAGTCCTCGACTTACGACCGGTTGGGTAGTCCTCGACTTACGACCGGTTTAGTCCTCGACTTACGACCGGTTTAGTCGTCGACGTACGACCAGGTTAGTCCTCGACTTACGACCGGTTGGGGTCGCGGCATTAAAAAGGTTGAGAACCACTGTTTTAAAGGGAAGACAAGTATCCTGCCTATGATTTATTGTTCTTTTTCTCCTAAACTTGATTTCATTTTTCCTGGAATTTAAAGGAAATTTAAATTGAAAAGAATCTAAAGGAGAATTTCTAAAATCAGTTCCAGAAATGAACATTGTCTATGTTTGTTAACTCAAAATTCTTCATTCGTATCTTTCAACCCCCAACTGGCATAATGGAAAACAGAAGACCGGTCAAACTTCATAGAAAAGCAGTAGCAACAAGATGTGTGTCTTTGTGTATGTATATCTGTGTTTCACAAAAGAGACCTAAAACAAGATGGAACAACGACATCAGCAAGTATTGCAGGCCCAATTGGCAAAAGAAAGCTCAAGACCATATTGGTTGGAAACATGCGGAAAAGACCTTCATCCTGCAGTGGATACGATGATGATGATGATGATGATGATGATGATGATGATGATGATGATGATGATGATATTTGTGTGTGTATGCATGCTGTTTTTCAGTACACCCCACTGAAGAATGCCTGACTACTCTGAATGTATCCGCATATTTCTAAAGACACTCCTGTTTATTACTAATAATAATAATAATAATAATAATAATAATAATAATAATAATAATAATAATAGTTGGAAGGGACCTTGGGGGTCATCTAGTCTAACCCCCTGCTCAGGCAGGAAAGCATATGCCATTTCAGACAAATGGCTGTCCAGTCTCTTTTTTAAAACTTCCAGTGTTAGAGCATTCACAGCTTACTGGAGGCAGGTTATTCCACTGATTAATTGTTTTAACTGTCAGAAAATTTTGCTTTAGTTCCAGGTTGTTTCTCTCTTTGGTTAGTTTCCATCCGTTGCTTCTTGTCCTGCCTTCAGGTGCTTTGGAGAATAGCTTGATTCTTTCTTCTTTGTGGCAGCCCCTGAGATATTGGAACACTGCTATCCTGTCATCCCTCGTCCTTCTCTTCATATTACTAAGCTGGCTGGGGAATTCTGGGAGTTGAAGTCCGCTCAGCTTAAAGTTGTTAAGGTTGAGAAGTGCTGTTTATATAAACTGAGGTCAGCAGAACAGGCTGCACAAGAGGCAGCTAGGCCTCCTTCATTCGAGATGTTTAATCACAGGCCAGACAACCATCTCTCAGAGATGCTACAACTGCAAAATCCAGCATTTTAGCTCTTGTGTTGAGCAAGGACCGGGTGGAATGACCTCCAACATCCCTTCCAACACCCTGTGCCCAAGAGGACCAAATCCAGGCCCCAGCAGTCATTTTCCTACCCACCTGTCAAGAGACGTCCCCATTTCCCATCACTCACACTATGCCCCCCCTTCCTCAATTCCAATCCCTCCCCCTCCCTCGCTAGATCTTTCACCAGGCTTCCTCTGCTTCCCCCACCCCCCACACGCCTCCCCTTGATCGTGTTGCAATCAAAGCAGGCCAGCCACAACATCTAACACTTTGTTTCTAAAACTACTCCTGGGGGTTTCAATAAAATTGACAGGTTCAAGGATCAATTTTCCATCCTGGAAGGTTTTTTTTTTTTTAATTTTTACTCCACCCACCAGTGTGCACAGAAGTCAGGATGGAAGTGGGGGGGGGTGAGGAGAGGGGAGAACAAGAGCCTGGCTCCTGTAGCCGGGTTGAAGAGGGTTGTGGGAAGAAAAATTTGATTGAAAATCTATCACCCACTCCCCATGATTTATAGCTTCTTCACCCAAAGCAAGAGCTTTGTACGGAGGTCATTTTTTAAAGGCAACGTCAGCTGGGAAGTTTTGTTCTCCTAAGGACGGCACAATGCAATCACCTATGGCACTTTTCAGGTAGGGAGAGCTTTTCCTTCGCACACCAAATTGCCCAAATAGCATACATTTAAGGAGACTGGGAAAATCAAGGGGATGTTAGGCAAACGGGTTATTCCCCCGTTCTCCCATTGACTGGATTTCTCTAGGGGGAAAAAAAAAAGACATTGTTTCGACAGACAAGGTAGAAGAGATGAATTGCAAAGTAGAAATTAAAATAGAGTTACAGCCTTTTCAATGGATAGAATCAAGAACACGTGAAGTGTTAATACCACTTTACAATGCCTTGGTAAGGCCACACTTGGAATACTGCATCCAGTTTTGGTCACCACGATGTAAAAAAGATGTTGAGACTCTAGAAAGAGTACAGAGAAGAGCAACAAAGATGATTAGGGGACTGGAGGCTGAAACATATAAGGAACGGTTGCTGGAACTGGGTATGTCTAGTTTAATGAAGAGAAGGACGAGGGGGGACATGATAGCAGTATTCCAATATCTTAGGGGCTGCCACAAAGAAGAGGGAGTCAAGCTACTCTCCAAAGCGCCTGAAGGCAGGACAAGAAGCAATGGATGGAAACTGATCAAGGAGAGAAGCAACTTAGAACTAAGGAGAAACTTCCTGACAGTTAGAACAATTAACCAGTGGAACAACCTGCCTCCAGAAGCTGTGAATGCTCCAACACTGGAAGTTTTTAAGAAGAGACTGGACAGCCATTTGTCTGAAATGGTATAGGGTTTCCTGCCTGAGCAGGGGGTTGGACTAGATGACCTCCAAGATCCCTTCCAACTTTATTATTATTATTATTATTATTATTATTATTATTATTATTATTATTATTATTATTATTATTATTATTATTATTATTATTATTATTATTATTATTAAATGTATGCTCGGAAGGGAGTTCCATTAAAATGAATAGGATTTGATTTCAGAGAGAATTTACTGAGCAGTAAACAGCAATAGCATTTAGACTTATATACCACTTCATAGTGCTTTAAGCAGTATACAGAGTCAGCCTATTGCCCCCCCAACAATCTGAGTCCTCATTTTACTAACCTCGGAAGGCTGGAAGGCTGGGTCAACCTTGAACCGGTCAAAATCAAACTCCTGGCAGCAAGCAGTGAGTTAGCTTGCAATACTGTGCTCTAACCACTGCACCACCAGGGCTCCTAATTATATTACATAAATATTACATGTTAACAGATGCTCTGTTACAAATGGATCTGCAACTAACCCCTTGCTCAGGATTACAACTGCAATAGTCCTGGACTTACAATCACAATTGGGACCAGAATTTCCATTACTAAGCAAGGCAGTCCTTAAGTGAGTCATGCCCCATTTTATGACCTTTTCTACCACCGTTGCTAAGCGAATCACTGAAGCTGTTAAGTGAATCACATGGTTGTTAAGCAAATCCAGCTTCCCCACTTGACTTTGCTTGTTGGAAACAAGCTGGGAAGGCTACAAATGGCAATGACACAACCCAGTCATGCTGCATCTGTCGTAAATACATGCCGTTTGCCAAGTACCTCAATTTTTGTATCCTATGACCACGAAGATGTTGCGACAGTCGTTAAGTGCAAGGAACGATTGGAAGTTACTATTTTCAATGCTGTTGCAACTTCAAACGGTCACTAAATGAATAGTTGTGAGTTGTGGACTATCTATTTTCAGGCAGATTTCCTGAGATTCATTGCTGTCATCCTCTCACAACAACACGCTCGGTCGGGGGTGCTTTGATCCATTCTCCGCATCCCCAATTTAAGTGTTTATGAGTGCAGGCGGGAGGGGGGCACTCACACAAGGGACAAAAAAAGCCAAGAAGGGGGTTGCAACTATGCAATCAAAGCCACACCCTTTGTTTTACACACAGACACGACACTCCCCACAGGCGACAGCACTCATAGCCTGAATCCTTGCACCAGAGGAAAGATTTCCTGGTGAGAATTGTACCAGTAGTTCTCGACTTACAAAATTTCATTTAGTGACCATTTAAAGTTATGACACCACTGAAAAATTGACCGTTTTTCACACAACCGTTGCAGCATCCACACGGTCACCTGATTAAAACTCAGACACTTGGCAACTGGCTCATATTTATGACGGTTGCAGTGCCCGGGTTGCATATGATCCCCTTTTGCGACCTTCTGACAAGGAAAGTCAATGGGGAATCCAGATTCACTTAACAACCTTGTTACTAACTTAACAACTGCAGTGATTCACTTAACCAACTGTGGCAAGAAATGTCATAAAATGGAGCAAAACAAATGTCTCACTTAGCAACAGAAACTTGGGGCTCAACTGTGGTCGTAAGTTGAGGACTATCTGTATAAATGGAGCAATGCTGACAGACAACTAGAGATACCCATCCATCTCTTCCTTCTGTCTCCCAAAGTCTTTCCCACATACCACTAAAATAATCCACCACTTTCTGTTCCATTATTGAACAGTTGGGATCTAAAGCCCAACTAAAATCTATTTCATCATTTAAACCCTTTGCTACTTGTCCTGTCTACTGGAACAACAGTGAATAAATTTGCCCCATTTTCTATATGATCCTTTTCAGAAACTTGAAGACAGCACTCATATTACCCTAGGGCAGGGGTCTGCAACCTTGACAACTTTAAAACTTGTGGATTTCAGCTCCCAGAATTCCTCAGCCAGCTGAAGTCCACAAGTCTTAAAGTTGTCAAGGTTGCAGACCCCTGCCCTAGGGCAATGTTTCCCAACCTTGGTCACTTGAAGATATGTGGACTTCATCTCCCAGAGTTTCCCAGTCAGTCTGGCTAGCTGAGGAATTCTGGAAGTTAAAGTCCACATATCTTCAAGCAGCCCAGGCTGGGAAACACTGCGCTAGAGTCTTCTGTTCTCCAGGCTAAACTTTAATAATAATAATAATAATAATAATAATAATAATAATAATAATAATAATAATAATAGTAGTAGTAATAGTAATAGTAATAATAATAATAATAATAATAATAATAATAATAATAAAGTTGGAAGGGACCTTCGAGGTCATCTAGTCCAACCCCCTGAATTCATTTGTTCCTCTTAACTTATTCCTTCCATGCTCATTTTCATTTGGGTTACTTTCCTCTAGGCCAGTGGTTCTCAACCTTTTTAATGCCGTGACCCCAACCGGTCGTAGGTCGAGGACTAAACCGGTCATAAGTCGAGGACTAAACCGGTCGTAAGTCGAGGACTAAACCGGTCGTAAGTCGAGGACTAAACCGGTCGTAAGTCGAGGACTTTCCCTGCCCGGGAGTGCCGTGCATGCGTGGTTTCGCTCCCTGCGCCGGCCGAGGCGTAGCTGGCAAGCGGCAGAGCCGGAGCAGGCCGACCACCAGCTGGACCAGCCCAAGGGAGGTAAGGCACCCGCCGGAAAAGGGGAAAAAATGGCGGACAAAAAAAATGGCGGACAAAAAAATGGTGGACAGCCTTGCTTGGCGACCCCCGTGAAATGGTCGATCGACCCCAAATGGGGTCCCGACCCACAGGTTGAGAACCACTGCTCTAGACACATTCCAGTTTATTAATGACATTCCTAAAATGTGGTGGACACAATGTTCTAAGTGTCACCTGACCACTAATCTTCTATCAAACTTTGACGAGGATAGAATTGAGTGCTGAACTCAGGGGTCTTCCTCCTGGCCCTGTTATTGCGTTTTCCTCCATAGCCAGAGCATCTTCAACCTGTATCACCTTGATTGCTCCCTTTGGTGAAGCTGTGGCCACCTTTAGTTTATGGTGCATATATATTGGAAACACAGAATTTGGATAAGGTCAGTAGTCAATAAGCTCGGGGGCTGCCAATCTCAGGGGCTGCCACAAAGAAGAGGGAGTCAAGCTATTCTCCAAAGCGCCTGAAGGCAGGACAAGAAGCAACGGATGGAAACTAATCAAGGAGAGAAGCAACCTAGAACTAAGGAGAAACTTCCTGACAGTTAGAACAATTAACCAGTGGAACAACCTGCCTCCAGAAGCGGTGAATGCTCCAACACTGGAAGTTTTTAAGAAGAGACTGGAAAGCCATTTGTCCGAAATGGCATAGGCTTTCCTGCCTAAGCAAGGGGTTGGACTAGATGACCTCCAAGGTCCCTTCCAACTTTATTATTATTGTTGTTGTTGTTATTATTATTATTATTATTATTATTATTATTATTATTATTATTATTATTATTATTATTATTATTATTATTATTATTATTACTACTACTACTACTACTATAAATGCAGGTAGAATAAGATAGCAAAAACACAGGTGGAGGAGACTCAATCTGGCCCCCAACATAAGGAAGGATTGGCTACAGGCATTATCAATGTGATAAATAAATAAAATTGTTGCCCCCTTTTTGCCAGTTGCTCATAGTCCACTGCAAAACCAAAAAGGCCATAATTTAACAGTTTCTATTGTTAATTGAGTCACATTCAGTTTTCCAACCTTTTTGCCATGGTGGTGATGTGGTTAAGTGAATCACTACAGTTGTTAAGTGAATCACACCGTCTTTAAGTAAATCTGGCTTCCCTCAATGGCTTTCCTTGTCGGAAGCCTGCTGGGAAGGTTGCAAATGGCAATCACGTGACCTTGGGACGTTGATCACGTGACCTTACGCTGGTAAGTGCAAACTGGTTTTGCCAAGTGCCTGAATTTTGATTACATGACTGCGGGAAGTGCAAGGAGCCGTAGTAAGTCACTTTTTTCGGTGCCGTTGTAACTTCAAATGGTTTTTAAGCAAATGGTTGCAAGTCGAGGACTGCCCGTATTGCAATTTATCATTAGCAATTAACTGAGCTAAAGGCAAGATATCAATCTCCTAAATAAATAAAAGCAATTGCCTTGTGGCTTACACCAAAACTCTGCTTTAGCCTCGGTGCGGCTTCCTTAAAGGAAGAGCTATGAGGGTTTGAAGGAATGAGTGGATGAAATGGAATCAAACAGGCCAAGTGAGTAATCACTGTATAGAATAGAGCTGGAAGGGACCTTGGAGGTCTTCTAGTCCAGCCCCCCCCCCCCCGTGTAAGCTTAAGTAGCTACTCCAATCATCACAGCATGCAAAGGAGCCAGAAAATCCATCTTTTTGGTGCAGAGTAGAGTCCGTTGTTTTTTGCAGGCTCAGGCTGGACCTGAGCTTTGAGTGACATGCCAGAGGCCATCCTCCAAAAGAGAGTGAGTGGAACCAGGACAAAACCCAAAGAGTTGCGTATTTAATCGTTCTTTCCCCCCCCCCCTTCAATCGCATTAAAAATTACAATTTAGTCAATTTATTTCATCTATATCCTGCTTCTCTGCTCCATCTGAGCACTCAAGGAGGCGAGCAATCGATAAAATGCAGAATACAAAAAAATAAGAATCCAAGGGCATGAAGTAAAACTAATGCAAGCATTAACTAACAGATAAATTTTTAATGGGTCTGATTAAGAAATTTTTGAAAGTCTCCACGGCCATCCCTCAGGGTCTGGGGAAATCGCAAGTGGTCCTACGGCTTCAGGATCTTCAGCACAACTTTAGATTATTCTGAATTAGATGGGTTGCCCCCATTCTGCTTTCTCTGAACAAAAGAGCCATTTTCTCCAAACCAAAATGCCGGCAACTCCATTGATTTGCAATAAAAGAACCTCAGCTGTAGCTGGTGAGAAGCAGATCAACCAAAGATGGTCAAGACAAAAAGATCATGGCAGCTTTATTAACAAATCTGAATGTACTCTCTGCGTCTAGATCAGTGTTTTTCAACCCTGACAATTTTAAGATGTGAGGACTTCAACTCCCAAGCTGGCTGGGGAATTCTGGGAGTTGAAGTCCACAGGTCTTAAAGTTGTCAAGGTTGAAAAACACTGATCTAGATAACGTGTGATCTCACCCCTGGCTTTCCTGCGACTAAGGCAAGCTCCATTTTAGCTTTACTGTATGATAAATATAATTTAAAGATCCAAGAGGTGTTAAAACCCATCAGTCACTCCTTAGCCGAGTTTAAATCTTCTTCCAGATGATCTATATCAGTTGAGGTATTAACGAGTTTTCCAATTTCCATTCAATCAGCAAATCCAGCCTGTCTCTTGGCACACAGGCCCAGCCTTAGGTCATTAATAATTGCGATGGAAATCAGTGGCCACAGAAAGACACACACACACATTCACACAAATATACCCTGTGCTATTTATGATGCAATTTCCCCTTCTCACCAATTACAGCCTGTTTGTTTCTAAACAACAGCTTAAGCAGATTAAGCCCTCAATTCATTCTTTTATTGTTTGAGAACATAATTCAGAACCGCTCCTTTGAACTGCCTTTATTGCAGCTTGATTAGGGACATAATTTCTAAAATTAGAACATGGCCATTTGACCTCTACCTTTAAGTCCAGAGGTAACTTAGGAAGGGTCAAGTTTCAATTTCATCAGGAAATCCATGGTTTTATCCAGCGTCACTCTACAGATAATCCTCGATTTATGACAACCATTATGCCCAAAATTTTCACTGCTAAGCAAGACAGTTGCTAAATGAGTTTTGCCCCTTTCTAGCACTGAAGCAGTAGGCGTGAACTTAAATGGACTCCAGAAGATGGTAGAGGACAGGAAGACCTGGAGGAACGTTGTCCATGGGGTCGCGATGGGTCGGACACGACTTCGCAATTAACAACAACAACAAATGACTTTTCTTGCTACAGTTGTTAAGTGAACCATCTCAGTCGTTAAGTTAGCAACCTGATTGTGAAGAGAACCTGGCTTCCCCATTGACTTTGCTTGTCAGAAGGTTGCAAAAGGGGATCACATGATCCCGGGACACTGCAACCGTCATAAATACATGCCAGTTGTTAAATAGTAGTAGTAGTAGTACTAGTACTAATAATAACAATAACAATAACAATAATAATAATAATAATAATAATAATAATAATAATAATAGTTGGAAGGTACCTTGGGGGTCATCTAGTCCAACCCCCTGCTCAGGCAGGAAACCCTATACCAGTGGTGGCGAACCTATGGCACGGGTGCCAGAGGTGGCACTCAGAGCCTTCTCTGTGGGCACGTGCGCCGTTGCCCCAGTCCTAGGCCTTCAGCTGGGTTTTATAAAACCTTTTCGCTTTAGGCCTCCGACGCCGTGTACAAAAAAAAAAGGTTCAATCAATCAATTTCAACTTCTCGCGGGGAAAAAAAAAGATCTTGCAAAGTTGGAATTGATTGATTGAACTTTTTAGTCCCACCCAGTCTGCTGTTCCCACCGTAGCCATGCCCACCCAATGGGCCACATCTACCCAATGGGCCACACCCACCTGGCACCCGACAATGCATAAGTGGGTTTTGGGTTGCAGTTTGGGCACTCGGTCTCTAAAAGGTTCGCCATCACTGCCCTATACCCTTTCAGACAAATGGCTGTCCAGTCTCTTCTTTAAAACTTCCTGTGTTGGAGCATTCACCGCTTCTGGAGGCAGGTTGTTCCACTGATTCATTGTTCTTTTCAGGAAATTTCTCCTTAGTTCTAGGTTGCTTCTCTCTTTGGTTAGTTTCCTTCCATTGCTTCTTGCCCTGCCTTCAGGTGCTTTGGAGAATAGCTTGACTCCCTCTTCTTTGGGGTAGCCCCTGAGATATTGGAACACTGCTATCATGTCCCCCCTCGTCCTTCTCTTCATTAAACTAGACATACCCAATTCCAGCAGCTGTTCCTTATATGTTTTAGCCTCCAGTCCCCTGATCATCTTTGTTGCTCTTCTCTGTACTCTTTCTAGAGTCTCAACATCTTTTTTACATCGTGGTGACTAAAACTGGATGCAGTATTCCAAGTGTGGCCTTACCAAGGCATTGTAAAGTGATATTAACACTTCACATGATTTTGATTCTATCCCTGATAATGCAGCCTAGCATGTGAGTTTATAGTATTGTGCAAACTCAGAAAGTGATTGTGGAAAAAAAACATAAAACCGTAAAGTTGGAAGCACCTTGGAAGTCTTCAAAATCAGCTTCCTCCTATGTTAGGAGCTCTGGGGTCCTTCCAAACAAATGGCTTCAACCATGGCTTCAAAGCCTCCAGGAATGAAGCAGCTGTGACTCTAAGTGAGTCTGTTCCATAGTTTAGTACAGGGGTCTTCAAACTTGGCCCTTTTATGACTTGTGGACTTCAACTCCTAGAATTCCTCAGCCAGGCATGCTGGCTGAGGAATACTGGGAATTGAAGTCCACAAGTCATAAAAGAGCCAAATTTGAAGACCCCTGGTTTAGTAGGTCAGGAAATTCCTCCTTATTTTGAGCTGGATCCCTCTCTGTAAAGCTTTCATATATTGTTCTATTCATGAGTGAATAAACCCACACTCTCCTTCTTGTGACAACCTTTAAAGCAGGGGTGTCCAAGTTTGGCAACTTTAAGACTTATGGGTATCAACTCCCATGTCAAAAAGGCAGTAATTTGGACATGAATCACTTGCTTAGGAATGGACATTCTCATGTCAATTACGGTCATAAGTCGAGGACTACCTGTAATTGAGACATTAGTTGGGTAAGTCAATGTCTGCAAGCAAACAGCTAAGCTCAAAGAGTACCAAGGACTTCACAGTTATACATATATATATTTTACAGTATTAGAGGAAAATACTTTATAAGATGGGATTTTTATAAGTATGTGTAAATATCCAGGGATAACTCCAAATATGGAGGTTCCAAATTAAAGATTATTTCCTTGTTTGTCCCAGACTAGACTAAATTTTTGATCAAGGTCAGCAAGTCTCATATTCATTCAAAGAGCCAACATTTATCAGTGCAAGGAATAATGGAACTAGACCACCATTTTTATCCCCTTTTTTTCAAGTCCCCACTAGACTTTATTGAATCACTGTTGGAGTAACTAGACTCAGCAAAGTTTGGGTCAAACCCAGCCAACTCCTCTGTTCAAAGTCTGCATTCAGACATGCTTAAACCAGTTAGTAGGTGTTTGGTATATGAACAACACATCTGAGCCACAAACTAATCTAAAAAATTGGATCTGCATAATAACCCACCTACCACAATTACCCCACCAAGATTAATGTTAGTCAAATATTTTCTAGATGCCTACGCTTGCTAGGAAGTTAAGGATGGTTAGGTCAACCATCTGACTTGTTTAATTGTTGTGTGAACACAGTCAACATGAGTAACAAACATGAAGCAGGTTACACCTTCTGCACAAAAGGAAACTCTTTTTATTATTTATATAGGAAGTCTTCTCCTGAGATTTCTGTTTTTTTTTATTCAGCTAAGCCTATCCTTACTGTTAAAACTTCTCTAAATAAAAACATATTGAATTTACTTAAACTCAATATTCTGTCTCCGATTCCTGGGGAAAATGAATGGTTCCTGGCCCAGCCTCTTCCATTAAAATAAAAGAGGAGAAAGGCCTTTGTATCCTTCAACCTTCATAACCCTCATCCACCCCCACTAAAAGTATAATTTCTTTGTTGACCATTTCTGCCAACGGTCCCAGCCAACAGCAGACAGGGTGGCGGGTGCTGAAATTGGCGACAGCCTCCCAGCCCAGCTCAGGCACCAGCGATGGGATTTTAATAGATGTATTTTCAAATTAGTTCTGTGGCTTTCAGGACTTATCAGTTAAATGAGCTTTTTCAAATTGATTCAAAGGTCACCAGAGAAGTTTCTACGTCTCTGTTATCTCTCCGTTAAGGTACCAGTGGCAACGGGCAGTAGAGGAGGCAAAGCTCAGGGAGAGATGTAACAGGTTGGGGAGGAGATGGGGAAGGGGAAAGGAAAGGGGGAAGGGGGAAGGAAAGACAGAGAGGAGAGGAGAGGAGAGGAGAGGAGAGGGAGGGAGGGAGGAAGGAAGGAAGGAAGGAAGGGGAGAGGAGAGGAGAGGGAGGGAGGAAGGGAGGAAGGAAGGAAGGAAGGAAGGAAGGAAGGAAG
>NW_015386393.1:5370921-5389324 GCF_001527695.2 Protobothrops mucrosquamatus
GAGGAGAGGAAGGAAGGAAGGAAGAAAGGAAGGAAGGAAGGAAGGAAGGAAGGAAGGAAGGAAGGAAGGAAGGAAGGAATACCATTTTGGTGGGCAAATAAAGAGGTACCACTTAATAAAATAAGGGAAGTAAAACTTGTGTTTTGCAAAGAGAAAAAACAAGATCAGAGGAAGAAAGGAAATGTGAAAACTCAGCACAAAAACCAGGAACCGAATGGAAATACCAAGGCAGACAGAGAAAAAGCAGTAAGATAGAAAGACGACCGTGTTTAATGTCATGCGCTATCTTATGTTTAGAGTGCTAATGTGCCCTTTGATATTTATATCTTTTTATATTAAAATATAGGGAGATGTATATAGAGTAGATGGGACTAAGAAGCAAAGACTTAAAGAAGCAGGAAAGATGGATGAGAAAGAGAGGAAAAAGAAATTGAAACTAACAGGGCTCAAACAAGCAGAGAGAGAAAATATCTTATTTTGCTGCAAGGGAATTAAATGGAAATCCTGATATGAATTTAACAAGGCCTCTGGAGTAGCCAGCAAAGATTTATCTGTTAATTATTTATCATAATTAAGTCCTGCTAATAGATAGGGCAGCTGTGGTTCTAAGGATATTTCTATTTATAATTAACACATGAAGTAGTAAATTAGAAGATGTTTAAGTAGAAGCTTTCCTTTCCCCATCTTCCTTCCTTCCTTCCTTCCTTCCTTCCTTCCTTCTCTCCCTTTTTTTCTTCGCTCCCTTTCCTTCCCTCTAACCTGAGATTAATGAAACAAAAGAAAAGAAAACATTTTTATGATTGGGAAATCTTAATCCTAGAAAAGAACCAAAGACATGACTTTCTCTACAGGCTCCTTTGACACCACTGCCACTCTAACACCCAATTCTAACTGCAAATTCTAAAATAATCGGAATCAAGGTTTAAAGTCAGTTATGTGGTCCCTTGAAGATGATGTTATCTTTTAGTGAGGGTTGCTTAAAATCACCCCGTCCTTTTAAGCAGAAAATCTTTTTCAGCAATTAAATACTGCTGGGAAAATATTTTAAACACCCTGCATTTCTATCTTTACTCCAGTTCACCACCAAATCTGACTTTTGTTGTTTTTCCTACCACTTTGCATGTTGGCTTATCATGCGTATCTTTTTGAAAGTAAGCCTGTTGAGTTCTATGGGATTTGCATCCAAGTTAAAACTGAAATTGAAATTCTAGGCTGGCATTCTCAGGAGTGGAAAATGAAGTTGCTTCTGAGTAAACAGGTATAGGAAGAGATTGTAACCCACTTCTAACTGATGGAGCTTGCTGATTTTTTTAAAAGGGGGGGGAGCTGCAACTTTCCCCCATCTTTTAAGTAATATTGCTGGGAAGATCACCACCATCGTTTTAAGATAAATTGGCCTTCTCGGAATATTCTCTACCAGTAGGAAAAGTTACAAAACCTTGAGGAGGGGACTCCACACATTGAGAATTGTGTTTTAGGAAGGCTGGGCCAGTTTGAAAGAGATTCCTTTTCTGTCACTTGGAATATGTGTGTATTTGGGGAATGAACAGACAGGAACTGAAGTCCTTTCAAGTGGGCTCTGAAGATTTGGGTGTCCCAAATATTCTAAGAAAAGGAAGAAAACAGCCCACTTGCTTGGTATCTATCAGCCCAATGGAAGGAAGAGAGAGAGGGAAGTGAGGACACAATCTTTCTCATTTCCTTAGTGAAAGTTCATTCTGGGAACTTTATAAATTAATGGGAGTCCAGAATCAAATATTGGGGATAATGGGATCCTAGGGTTATCCTAGGATCCACGTGTTCTCATGCAAAAACATATTCAAATACATTAAAGAAAGTCAGAGGTGCAGCAAAGAGCGTATTTCTTGGTGAAGAACTATCAAACTGATCACACAAACTGCAAAATGAAGGCTTAGATAGAATTTTTTTTTTAAAGGTTCTTTTATACTTTCTTCCTCTATTCAGATCTTAGAAATATGCCCTGGGATTTTTTTTTTACATCTTGCAGTTTTTTGTTTTTACATTTTTGCAATGTTAATTTTCCTTCCTCCCCTTTCTATGCCTCCTTGCTTCTTTTCTTGCTTCAAGAACAGATCACCGGGCAGGGGGAGATCCACAATCCACTTGCTTGGCTTCCCCAGGTAGGCTGGGTGGATTTCTAAAGGCTCGGCTGCTTTTATACCCGAGAGCTGTTCACATGATGCTGTAAATCAGTCACAACTTTAATGCCCCCCCTCTCTTTTTTTTAAGGAAATGGGAACATTTATGACTGGCAGAACCTGCAATTTAGATTTGATGTACTGTGAGATCCCAGAAAATGGATTTATTCATTAACCAGGTTGAAAGTGTTATGGGTACAAAACCATTAAATAGAGACCTTGCTTTGTCTTGTCATAAAGAAAATAAATTGGGGAAAATAAAACGGGCATTTATGAATGTATGTAATTGATGACAGAAAGAGGGAAGGAAGCAGAAATTATTATGAAATCAGCTACAATGTTTAACTCTTTTCTTCCATATCATATGCTGAAATGTTAATCACAGGTTTAAGTATGGCATATCATGTCTTTATATGGACAGAAGGGCATGTCTAGTTTAATGAAGAGAAGGATGAGGGGGGACATGATAGCAGTGTTCCAATATCTCAGGGGCTGCCACAAAGAAGAGGGAGTCAAGCTATTTTCCAAGGCGCCTGAAGGCACAACGAGAAGCAAAGGATGGAAACTAATCAAGGAGAGAAGCAACTTAGAACTAAGGAGAAACTTCCTGACAGTTAGAACAATTAACCAATGGAACAACCTGCCTCCAGAAGTGGTGAATGCTCCAACACTGGAAGTTTTTAAGAAGAGACTGGACAGCCATTTGTCTGAAATGGTGTAGGGTTCCTGCCTGAGCAGGGGGTTGGACTCGATGACCTCCAAGGTCCCTTCCAACTTTATTATTATTATTATTATTATTATTATTATTATTATTATTATTATTATTATTATTATTATTATTATTATTATAAAGGGTTAGCCGTTAAGGTATGTTTTGGCTTCCTCCTCTGTCTTATTTTCTTTTCAAAACTTGAGATATTTTAACTAAAAACAGGCACCTAGTGGGAATAGACTGAAATCCTTATTGAATAGCAGGGATTCAACTGGGAAGCATCTTCCACTATATTTTATTTGGACATCACCGCACCTATTTTCCAAGGAAGCTACATCTTGGATGCTACCATGCATTTACTCAGAAGTAAGACGTTTTCTGTCCAGTGGGCCTTCCGGTTCAGTGTGATTGTCCATATCACAGAGAGGATTTGGAAGGAATGCAGACCTATCTCACAAGGTTGTCGTTGCAGTAATAATGCAGGTGAAATGGCACAGGTAGGTGGGATCCAGACTCAGGTGTTGAATTGCTGACTTATGTTAAAATGCCTATTGGAAGGATGGCTTTTGGCTGATAAATTATATGTTTTGATACAGGATACCCAGAACTCCAGGTTAAGACAGGGCATAGAATATTAATGTATTTGATTAGGTATCAAATAGCATAAATTATTTTGCTTTGCATAGCTAGGACTGCCTTTGCATTCTGACATCAAGCTGCCTCTGAACTCACAAACACCCCAAAAGTACCGGTGACCATGTTTTCTTGGAAAAACTGAAGGACCGATTTGAAAAAGGGGCAAGTCTGAAAGAGGTTCAAAAGGATAATTTTTATAACTACAAAGAAAAACTCAAGAGCTGTGCCAAGAAAAACATTACAAAATGCAGATTCTGATTAAAAAAAACATCCAACATTAAACAGCATTTGTACATTTATTTAAAAAGGCAGGCCAACTTCCATATTTTTCATATGGATGTGAAGGACTGCGCATTAACCGGTGCAGTTAAAAATTAAATGACTAAAATAAAGGATATAAGTTAGTGTTTTTGAAAAATAAGTAAATCTAAAGACCAGGTTTCTGAAATAAAGCGTTCCCCCTTTACAATAAAAGATGTGCAGTAGGGTCACAGCACCCAAAAGCCAAGATTTATCCAAGCAACCACCCCAAACGCGTCCATTCCCAAGGTCGCCAGTCCAGACGTTCGAGCAATGACCACCCCCCCCAAGCGCCCCGCCCCTGTCGAGGCCCCGCCCCCTGGCTCATCTCCAGCTTGATAGTCTGCAAATTGCAGATTTATTTTTTTGAACCTGGGTGTTGGGGCTCCTGAGTCATTAATAAAGTACGTGGGCGTCGCTTGGGAGGCAGCCTCTAGTCTAGAGCAGGGGTAGGCAACCTTGGCTCTTTTATGACTCGTGGACTTCAACTCCCAGAATTGCTCAGGAATTCTGGGAGTTGAAGTCCACGAGTCATAAAAGAGCCAAGGTTGCTTACCCCTGCTCTAGAGACTGCTTGCCTGGGAGTAAATGGGGGGCTTCTGAGTAGCTACCACGTCTAGCAGTGCGCCACGGTCGCAATCTGGCAAATGCAATTGAGTTGAGAAATCAGCCGGGTTGTACACGTGGGCAGGCAAGCCCCTCCCAACATGGCGCTCGCTGCCCGGGCAATCTTTTTTATTTTTTTATTATTCTGTTAAAAATAAGACTCACCAACCTGAAAGGTACGCCTTTACTTCTGCATTCATCGATCCAAAAGTTTCCCATCGGTTCATCTACTAGACGAAGAATTAATTAACGACACCAGTCGTCTTCTCTATTTTTCTCCGTCCAGGATTAGAGGAGACCGAGGTAAACCTTAAACGGCTCTCCTTACTCGAATTGGCCTCGTTCCCACGTGAATGTGCACGTACGGTGCGATCCTAGCCTTACTCGTGTGTATAGTAATTCTCAGGGAACGCGTGTTTTCCAAGGTACAGAGCTGCTATTTCCACCTACCCGCGTTTCTAATTTTCCTCCTTCCTTAAAATGTTTCCACCCTGACTTGTTTGGGTGTACACGAACAATCGGGGTCTCGGTCGTCAGAAGAGTGTAAATAAATGCTACGTGCGCTGGAAAGCAAGATCTCTCAACATAAACCTCCCCAAAGGAAGCTGAAATAGAAAAATAAACCTTAGCTTCCTTTAACTCTCAGCAAAGCTAGAACAGCCTTCCAGTGTAACGATGAATTATTTTTAAAAAACCGGAGCCCTCTTTTCCGTTTAATTGATGGGCAAGTAGCAAAGAAAAGGATGAAAACACAGATCCAAGGTTGCCAAACACACACACACACACACACAATACATGCAGGGAATCAACCCAACTCGTAAATTCTCAGTTACGCTTCCAGTGCGGTTTTAATTCCTCACTTCTTTTGTGCATTTTTCATGAGCAACAGAGGCCCATCGGGACGAGTGGCTGGATGTCAATTCGATTTAGAAGCAAGGGAAGTAGGGAATAGGGGCCATTTTGACATGGGATGGTGGAAGAGGCAGTTCCCTAAAAAGGAGCACCCCCCTGGATCGGACGCTCTTCTTTCCCCGGCGCTCTCTTTTTGCTCTGTTGACTCGTATTAATTCGCACACAGTGAGAGCAGCACACGCATTTGCACAGAATCGCAACGTGACTCAGACCAAGAGCGACGGCGTGGTAGAAAATCTGGGGAGGTGTTCCTTGAATGCGCAAAGCCAAACTAATAGAATCTTCTTTGGCTTGCATGTTTTAGAATGTATGCAATTTATGTTCTGCATCTCGCTAGTGCTATTTAATGGCTGTCAAGAGTTTTCTAGCATAGATTTAATAGTGCTATTTAATAGAAGTTCATCACTGCCAACGGCAGCCTGGAAAAGTTACAAGGCCTCTCTAACTGGGAAGGAAGGAAGGACATTATTAAGACCATTGAAATTGGGTTTAAATAGTGTTTTTAGGGAGTCACACAATCCTTTTTCTATAGATTTTTCCACCAGCATCCTGCAGGAAGTCTAAAAGTCCCTATTTTTACATTGTTGTTGTTATTGTTGCTAATAATAATAATAATATCCCAGTCATTTTGAAAGAGATGATTAGAACAGCCCCGTTTGTAATGGGAAAGTGGGGGTAGGAATAGTCTTTGCATCTAAATAGCTTAGGTGAGTTTTCATTTCTCTTAAACTGTTTTCTATCAAAACTGAGGTCAGAGGAAGAAGATTGAACAGCCAGGAGTTTAAAAAGACCTTTGCTAACGGTAAAGATCCTCATCTTAATCTCAGAGTTGCCAATCCCGTTTTTTAATAAATAAATGAATGCATAAAAGTAAGTTATAGCAAGAGGCCAATGTTACAGATACCGCCAAGGGGTCTTCTGAAAACTGCTTCAAAAAAGGATTGCTTTCTCATAAATGGCCAGGAAGTATAACAGAATGCCAGGTTTCTGTTCTGCCCCCTTTGTTTTCTGTTGCCTCTCATTCTGTTCCTGGCAGAAAATGCTAAAATATTAAAAATAGTGTTCTTGCCTGTGTTTGGTGGCTACGTTGTGAGTTTATTTCACTGGCTTTGGAGAGAGAGAAAAAAATCCCCAGAGGTGGAGAAATCTCTGATCTCATTCTGTTCATGTATGTTACTATTTCACTCCATTTGTCTGCTTCTTCTAGTCTTCCAGCTTGTGGCTCAGGAATTGCATCAACCCTTCACACAGTATACAGTAGGAGTTTGCAAATCATCTGCGAGTATAGATTCAGATGGAGAGATCTACTTTTCTATATATCACTTTGCATTTCTATTCTCTTGGAGTTGATCCTCACAGCAGAGGATATTTACAGGCGAGAGGTAGAAAATATTTTAGCTGTGTGTGTATAGGACACCCTTATTTCACACACATGCAAGAAAAGACCGGGACTGTACTCTCTCTCTCTTCCACCTCCGTTTCTCTCTCTCTTTCTTTCTCTCTCTCTCTCTCTCCCTTTTTCCTTTGTCCTCCCAACTCTTCCCACTCCCCCTCTCCACCCTTTCATTCCCTCCCAGATTGGGGGTTGAGGAGATGTATTTGTCAATACCACGTTTGCTGTTTTGTGCTTGGAATCGATCGATCTCGCTAGGCTGATTTTTTTTCCTTTTTTTTCTTTTTCAGATTTCTGGCTCGTTTGTTTCATCTAGCTGCAGCTTCTCAGTTTGATTTCTTCTTCCTTTTTCTTTCCCAACCCCGATGACTCCATCTCTTTAAGGAAGGAAGAATTGCTGAAACAAACAAATAATGCTTCCTTGGCTGCTTTAGCAAACCCCTTAAAAAGCCCTACCGCCTCTGTCCGTGGGAAAATAATCTAGCAGGAAAGACAGCAAGGACAAATTAGGTAACCCCCAGTTACAACTAATTGTAATGGAGAAAGGGAGGGAAAAGAGGAGGCAAAAGGCAGGCCAGCAGGCTGAGTAGTTGCCGCAAAACATCCTCACATTTGACCTTCCACACCATGTGGAAGACAAACTTGTAGACTGTGATGTGATAATAGAGGTGTTTGATTGTAAGATCCTATCAGACTCTTAACATAATAATAGAGTAGGAAGAGACCTTGGAGGTCTTCTAGTCCAATCCTTGGAGGTCTTCTAGCCCACCTGCATAAGCAGGTGACCCTATACCATTTCAGACAAATGGTTGTCCAGTCTCTTCTTAAAAACTTCCAGTGTTGGAGCATTCACAACTTCTGGAGTCAGGTTGTTCCACTGGTTAATTGTTCTAACTGTCAGGAAGTTTCTCCTTATTTCTAGGTTGCTTCTCTCCTTGATTAGTTTCCATCGGTTGCTTCTCGTCCTGCCTTCAGGCGCTTTGGAGAATAGCTTGACTCCCTCTTCTTTGTGGCAGCCCTTCAGATATTGGAACACTGCTACCATGTCACCCCAAGTCCTTCTTTTCACTAGACTAGACAAACCCAATTCCTGCAACCGTTCTTCATATGTTTTAGCCTCCAGTCCCTTAATCATCTTTGTTGCTCTTTTCTGCACTCTTTCCAGAGTCTCTACATGTTTTGTCATGTTTCTGTAAAACTGACTGCTGGCAGATTTAAGCCTTTTGGAGGTCCAAGCCCACTACATACTAACCGCATGTCTGAACATACAGTATATAGACAGCATATTCTCTCAACTTCCCTTGATTTATCATAGGATTGAGAATGCTTTCTTAAATGGAAGAGAGCTAGCAAAGGGTAGGAGAACATTTTAGCCACTTCCTTTATAGGGGATTTCTATAGAGGATTAATCATGATTAGCTATTCATCAATAGTAATAAAACCTGATAATGAAATAAAACTAATATGTACTGGGCACAAAACGCTATGGGGAATTTCTTCAGAAGTCTATTGACCCACTGCAAAGACAAGGGTACCTATATTTAGCTTTCATCATGGGCTAATCCACCCAACACATTCACTTTTAGATTGAATCTATTTTGCTAAAAAAAAATAAAATCCCATACAAACCACAGAATATGAAACTTCCTAATTTTAAAAATTCAGTATCTGAATTAATACAATACGCCTACCAAATTTGGTACAAACCTAGTAGTTGCATTCACAAAATATGTTGAACTTTACTACATTTAAGTTTGGTCAGTGCCTGTGTGTGTGGTGAGTTTACTACATGGAGGTTTAATATGCTCTATAAATCAAGGCCCTTTGCTTAATTTTTGGTTCAATCTGTTGTGCAAAGGATTTTTTTTTAAAAAAGCAAGCATGACCACGTTCAGGATAAAGATGTTGTTGTCACAGTAGATTATGTGGTCTTGAAAGGTAGATAGGGGTATATTTCTGTGGAGGGGTCCTTAGGGATAATTTAAAAAGTCTAACTCTCATGCCAAAGTCATATGTGAGCCTGTAAAAAAAGGGGTGGAATTTCTATCATATGGTTGTAGCCACCATCTTGGATTTTTCAAACAACCCCCCTTAACACCCCTGCTTTCCTGAAAACTGAGTCTTTTCCCCTTTTGCAACGCCACAGATCAGCTTGCTGAAACCAGTCTGAGTTTCCAAAATAAGCTTAATTAGGTTACTGAACAAACTCACTTGAGGGACTCATACCAGACATAGAATCCCAAATTAAGCAAATAGGCTGCCTTTGTGCAATATCATGCAGTGTTTTTCAACCTTGACAATTTTAAGGCATGTGGACTTCAACTTCCAGAATTCCACAGCCAGCAATGCTGGCTGTGGAATTCTGGGAGTTGAAGTCCACATGCCTTAAAATTGTCAAGGTTGAGAAACACTGTAATAAGCCATACTCCCCCCCTCCTTCCATTCAATTGGGTTTGATTTGTGGAGACTATTTGGATAAGTCCCTGAAGTTTTCTTAGCAAGTTGTTTTTCAGATGTGGTTTGCCATTGCTGCTTCTTAAGGATGAAAGAAAGTGACTGGCACAAGATCACACAGCTGGCTTGGTAATCAAGGAAAGACTAGAACTAGATCTTCCATTCTTCTGGTTTCTAACCTTAATCACTACATCAAACTGGCTCTCACAAGCCATGAATAATCCAGGTTAAAATTAACAAGATTAATAAATAAATGTAATAAATAAATCAAAGCTCCTGAGTCTTAAAGGGGCCTGATTAAGCTCTTACACAAAGGCAGCTTCTGCCTCGCCCCAGGTTCTCACCTCTGCAATTCCAAGGGGAGCCATTAAGAAAATTGGCCGATGTAACCACACTGTTACTTGTATTTAGACTAATTAACATGCCAGCAACCCAAGACCAGCCTCACCATCATGAACCCTGCTTGGCACTAGATTTGGCCTAATGGTTAAAAAAAAAAACATTCCAAACCTTCCTTGGACCAGCTTCATGCACTGCATTATAAACTAACTCCATAGTTTAGATTCACACCATACACATATTAAATCCACTTTAAAAAGAAAGCAAGCCAGCTAACCCTTAGGGAGTTCAGCTGTTCTAGAAACGCAGCCATTAGATTCATAACTGCCCTGATTAAGCCTGGTGTGTGATACAACTAGATGTATGTTCACCCCAAGAGCTTTCTTCCAGCCCCCATCAATAGTTGAAATATTCTGCTCCGTTCTTGGAAGTGCATAGATTTAGAAAAACAACTTTGACCTGACTGTAAATGTATTAAATCTCTAAAAAGCAAGGGTGTGTCGTTAAGACTTGTGGACTTCGACTCCCAGAATTCCATGGCTGGCTGGGGAATTCTGGAAATTGAAGTCCACGTTTTAACGTTGCCAAGGTTGGACACCCCTGCTCTAAAGCAAGCAGAGAGAAGAAAAATCCAGTTTCTACTAGGGAATATTTATGGTGGGGGAAGCATTTGATTATCTAGGTCTGGACACCTTTGATATGGGCAGGCTACATTGCTCCAAAGAGATCTCAAATACGTCAACACACAACACACAGAGGCCAGGGTTGCACATCACCTTAAGCCTCAATATATTCGCTTTTGACCTGCATTAACTCAGCTGTGGTGGTTAGTAAACCATGAAAAATGGTTTAGTGTGTCACATGAACCCAGTAAATTGTGGCTTATTGAACGCCATGTGGTTAATTAAGCGATTGCTTGGCAAATGTGCAAAACCATCAATTATGTGCTGCAACTTAAGTCTTGTTTATAAATGGAAGTGCAGTGAAACTCATAAAGTAAGAATTAAGGCTCGGAGTAGGTCTATGGAGAGGCTGCAGAGGACCCAGCTGGAGTTTTAAAGGAGGTGGCTGTGTCTTTCCTTAATATTTGAAGCCCAGGCTGGCTGGGTTGATCTGAACAGGAAAAATACGCCTCTTGGTATTTGGGATGTGGGTTTCATTCTCAAAAGAAGTTACATTTAATTCCAGGCACAGTGGCTGGTGAGAAATTGTATGGCAGGCAATGCATTTGTCCAAAATGGTATAGGGTTTCCTGCCTGAGCAGGGGGTTGGACTAGATGACCTCCAAGGTCCCTTCCAACTTTATTATTATTATTATTATTATTATTATTTATTATTATTATTATTATTATTATTATTATTATTATTATTATTATTATTATTATTATTATTATTTGTTTGCTTAAGATCTCTAATTTAGAACTGTAATGGAGATACCGCCTCAGGTTTTTTTTGTCTTTTTCTGGGAAGCCTTTGCAAGGGAAATAAATGGACACAATCGTTTTTGACATTTGCAATTTCACTTCTTTTTTCTTGCTTGATTTTGCATCGCCAGGTTTTGTCAGGGCTCCGAGTCCCCGAGAGAGAGAGAGAGAGTGGGAGGCAAATCACACCCTCAATAGGCGCCCTTTTCCTTTCCCCAGCCGGCGCTCAAAGGCTGCGTTCACACAACGCGCGTCACCCGGTCATCGATCTGAGCCGTTTCTGGATCTGCAGAGATTGAACTAAGCTACAATAGGCTGGAGGCCCGAGCCAGCACAAATCAAACCAAGGCGAGGCGTGCTGTGCCAATAGCACACACACACCCCCCCCGGTGCGAAAGCAGTCGCAACCCCTGAGCATACGCAGAGCGCCGCCTTCCGTCCCGCCCCCTCCTGCTCAGCCCGGAAACTCTCGCTTGGGAGCGTCCGGAGCTCCCTCGCCTGCCCTGCCCCCTCCCTCGCCGGAGTCAGGCCGGCCCGGGAGCCGCGGGCGAGCGAGCGAGAGCTGCAGCTGAGAGGAAGCCAGGGATCGATCGATGGATCGATCAATCGATCGGGGACATGCTGATGAATTAGGGAGGCCTAAGCAACCTCCCCGCGCCCGGGCGCCCTCACCCGGGATAATGACGCGTTTAAATGCAATCAGGCAAATGGGAGCCCCGCGGGCCGGAGAAAGACCGGGAGGGGGGGAGAGAGGGAGAGGGGGAGGGAGAGAGAGAGGGGGAGGGGAGGAGGAGGCGGGGGGGGGAGCAGATTCCTGGGAAAATCGGGGGGGGGGGTAAGTGGAACCAGCTAGCCACGCTCGCCCCCCCTTGCCTACCTCCCTAGATCCCAGACACCCCCTACACACACACACACTTAGTTTCCTACTCGCCTCCCCCGCAAAGGGCTGCCCCTTTCCGCCTCTCCTTCCTTTCTCCCCCCCCCCCCCCGCTTCATCCTCTTCCCCTCCGCGCGTGTCTGCAGGGCAGCGCGCAGCTCTCTCCAGACAGACACAAAAGGTGCCGACGGAGGAAAAGTGGAGCTTTTTCCGGCTGGGTTCACCCGCCGCGTCCCCTGGGGCTCGCCTGGCGCGGCGCGGCTTCCCTCCGTCGCCGCCCCGCCCCGCCCGAGCCAGGTCCGAAATGCCCCAGTCTGGCTCTCGGTCTGGCAGGGACGGCTCCCCACAGATGGGCCAAAGCACAGCCTGGCTCCCCCCCCCCCCTGCGCTGAGCTGGACCCCGCTCTTTTTCTCCTTCTCTCCCCCCCCCCCCCCCATAAAGTCTTTCTTTGGCTTTCTTCCCTATCTCGTTCTGGATATTCCTTCTTTCTTTGAGAGAGATATAATCGCGTCGTCTTTCTTTCTTTCTTTCTTTCTCTTTCTGTCTTTTTCTTTCTTTCTTTCTTTCTTTCTTTCTTTTTCTTTCTTTCTTTCTTTTTCTTTCTGCTTGCCTCCCTGCCTGCCTACTTTCCCTTTCTTTCTTTCTTTCTTTCTTTCTCTTTCTTTCTTTCTTTCTTTCTTTCTGCTTTCTTTCTTTTTCTCTTTCTTTCTTTCTTTCTGCTTTCTTTCTTTTTCTCTGCTTGCCTCCCTGCCTGCCTACTTTCCCTTCCTTCCTTCCTTCCTTCCTTCCTTCCTTCCTTCCTTCCTTCCTTCCTTCCTTCCTTTCTTTTTCTTTCTCTTTCTTTCTTTCTTTCTTTCTTTCTTTCTTTCTTTCTTTCTTTCTTTCTTTCTTTCTGCTTTCTTTCTTTTTCTCTGCTTGCCTCCCTGCCTGCCTACTTTCCCTTCCTTCCTTCCTTCCTTCCCTCCTTCCTTTCTCTCTCTCTCTCTCTCTCCTTCTTTCCTTCTCTCCTCTTTCTGTTTTCTTTCTCTCTCTCTTCCTTCCTTCCTTTTCTCTTTTCGTTCCTTTCTTTTCCTTATCTCTTCTTTCTATTTTTTCTTCTTCAAGATTTGGGGCCCTCTGGAATACACCTGCCACCATCATCTCAGTCAGATCGGCCATCGCCCCTCACGCTGAGAACGGTGCCAGAGTCCCTCCAACAGATCTACGGTAGGACCTTGTAATACAGCTCGCCTGCGGAGCCCGTGGCCCCGGCCTTCGGAGGAGCACAGAACGGCCGGACTTCTCCCCGGGGGAGGGAGGCTTCGAAAACGAACAGCCCCAGTGGAGCTGGCTTTCTTACTACTCGCTGCCGAAGAGGGTCTGGAAGAATGAGAATTCCCATGTTTTAGTCGGACGAGGAAAAAGAAGAGTTTAACATTTGCACATGATTTTTTATAAATTCACAAATGCTTTGGCGCCGGCGCTGGCCTGCAGAAGTTGGGAGTTTAAAAATAAACAAAAAAAAATACCCTTAATTTTATCTGTGATTCTCTGCTACCCGCAGCCCAAGTACTGAATCGGCCTGCAGATCTGTTTATTTTATCCCTGTGGCCTGCAATAGATTGGGAGATTATTTTTGTCTTCACAACGTTATTTTTTTAAGAACTCCCTTTTCATTTTCGTTTAAAAAAAAAAAAAGAAAGAAATCCTCGTCTCCCGATCCCTAAACTTTACTACAGTCACGTAGGAGAGTTTTTCTTTCCTCTACAGTAGCCCAAAATCAGAAAACGTGTAGTAGCCTCGGTCAAGACGCAACGTTTCACTACAAAGCTGTAAAGTTTATACTGATTATATTGCCTTATATTGGAATTTGCTGGTCTTTTAAAAAGTGCTACGGGGGGGCTTTCCGATTTTTAACATTATTGCGATGTTTCCAAAAGGTGTCATACCAAATTCCTCTGAATTTCAAATGCTCTGCAGATTTATCTTGCTTTTTTTTCTTTCATCATTTTAACATTCACCGCCCCATCTTCCGGCCACGGCTCCCTCGATCCAATCTGCGATTTAATTGGCATTTAGTCCCGAGTAAATAAGCGATAAACGCCAATCGAATGAAACCTTAGCCGGGCGCTAACCCGATTCGACGCCGTCTGATTTACCGCTGCTTAAGCGCGTGTATACCGTAGGGCTGAGCTGTTAGGAATATAAACAGTTTCTATTAGTGACGGTAGTAGCCGTTTCGTAGTAGTAGTAGTAGTAGTAGCAGCAACCCTAGGATGTCACATCAACTAGTAGTATTTTACTTCTTGCATTTTCAAGGCAATGGACTCAGCCAGCATTGCCTTCGCTCTGCAGTTCCGTTCGCCTTTTCCTGTTGAAAGTCAGCGGACTTCACTCCTGAGTAATTCAGGCCTGTGTAGGCTTATAGTAAGTCAGACGGCTTCCCCACAATTATTATAGGGAAAGTTAGTATTTATTCCTTCAATTGACGGATGTATGCCAGAGACGCTGGGCGGTTATAACAATTAAAACCACCACCAAAACAACAACATACAATAGAGAATGGGGAGTCCAGGTAAATAAAGTAGCAGCATCTCGTACTACTACGCAACAAGACGGAGGTGGCTGGAAAATGAATGCCTTCTGGTGGCACAGAATCCACAGACTGCGTGAATGTAACCCTGCTGGGTTTTTTTTTTTAGCCTATATAGGATCGCCCCGCTCCACAGACCCTTAGAGGAGATTGTGAACGACAAGTGGTGTGTGTGTGTCTTTGCTGCGCAGAACAAAGGCTGCCGAGATTTATTTTTATTTATTTTTTAGCAATCTCGGACACTTCCGTCCCAAGAAAGCCTAATTTTCTCTTGGGTGGGGGGAGATAAAACCCGCTAGAGGAGTTGTCCGACCCCCGCGCGTCGCTCTGCTTAAAATCCATTCCCGTCGCATTCACAAGAGGCCTATTCCCAGGAAAGCGCGCCTAGTAGAAAAACGTGCCGAGAAAGCCTGTGTTCGCATGTCACGCTTAATTTAACCGTGGCTTATTCAATTAACCCAATTTTCTGGGTTGGCTGGACAAATGGCGCGATAAACCATCCACGGGGGGGCTAGTTTGTGGCTTAGTGACTGCAGCGACTGAACCTATATATCCCTGTGTGGACGCGTGTGTTTGATGGTGGCAGTGGCTACAATTTTTTTTAAAAAAAATGCAAGTATTTTAAAAGTCAAAACAGTTTTAAAACTTGGCTTTCTTGCGGAAAAGGACGCCACTCCCGCCTAGTGACACCTTTTCCTCGCCCGCTGTGGGTCCTAAATGCATTTATTTGGGAGCAGACCGAGGTCGGGGGGGGGGGTGATCTTTGAAATTCTTTTGGGGTGGGGCGATGGAAGGAGGACTGCGCATTTTGAGAGCCTTTGGCTCATCCAAATGGTGGGGCCCTAGGTCGGGGATAATCTTCTGGAGGCGAGTCCCTAATACTAGATAGTTGTGGGGAGAGGCTGAAGAAAAAGAAGAAAAAGGCTGCAGATTGAGGGGAGGGTGGGAAAGCTGGTGAATAGGAAGGAAGGGAGGGAGGGAGGGAGGGAGGGAGGGAGGGAGGAGAGGAAGGAAGGAAGGAAGGAAGGAAGGAAGGAAGGAAGGAAGGAGAGGGAGGGAGGGAGGGAGGAAGGAAGGAAGGAAAGTAGGTAGGCTGGTTGGGACTAAAAGAGAGAGAGGAGGGGGGAGATAAAACAAAACAAAACAAAAAATTAATTAGACCATAAAATAAATTTGATTTGACTTCCCAAATGGGTGTACTACGAAGAAGAAAAGAGGGAAAATAATAGGAGGGGGCTAGTTCATTCTTTTCAGAAATATCTCTTTTGCAGAGGCGGAGGTGGGCATCAAGAATTCTGTTCGAAGCATCCCTAAGACTCCGGCTTCGCATTTGGTCGTCGGAAGGGAGGTGCACTTGCAGGACTGGGGTGACTAAGAAAGTTGCCTGGCATCTCGAGATGCGGCCGACCTCTCTTCCATCTGGCCAGGAATTGGAACCAGTTTCACGGGCCTCCGGTATTTCCCCTTCTTGCAGCGTCCGCTTTAGTTCCTTTTTAGACCGCGAGGAAGGGGGGAAACTGCAGGCGAAAGAAGGAAGGCAGGATATATTTTGCCTCGGGTTTGTTTCGCGTTTATTCTTTGTTGAATGTAACTTCAAAACACGTCAGGTTTCTTAAAACGCCACCCGGAGAAATTTCATAAGAGTCCGAAACGTCGGTACACACAAATCTATGAAATTAAGAGTTTAATTCACCGTTTAAAATATTTAAAAATCGCTCTGTTAATCAGTGATTGCCCATTTTGCTTTCATTTCACTTCAGTGAAAGTTTCGAACCATTCCGCCCCCCCCCCGCAGTTAAAATTAGATACCTATAACACAGTGAGGTAGGTAAAGACCCCCAGACAAATTCAGAAACCGTGTGTGTGTGTGTGTGTGTGTGTGTGTGTGTGAGAGAGAGAGAGAGAGAGAGAGAGAGAGAGAGAGAGAGAGAGAGAAGAGACGGGGTGCGGGGGGGGAAGGGGGGAGGAATAAGATTTTAAAGAAAAGTAGGCACTTTTTCTTTTGCTTCTTCATCCAAACGTCTTGCTGTAAAGGGGAGCTGTACGTGGCTCGGATTTTCCTCTTGGTAAAATTAAATCAGCTTCCTTTTTATTTGCGCCCAAGGAAGTGGAGTGAGAAAAACGCAACCTCCGGTTTCGAATAAGGAGCTGTTCAAGTTTGCCAGTGTGAAAAGTGAGGCTGAAAATGTGGGCTTGGAGTCCAAATGGACTTTGCAAATGATACAAAACCAGTTTTTGCTTCCTGGTAAAATCTGATCGAGTCCACAAGGATCTTCCCGGAAAGCGAACCAAGGATCCTCGCCGTCCTTCAAAAGTGCAAAATTGCGTGTGTGTGTGTGTGTGTGTGTGTGTGTGTGTGTGGTCTCCTCTCCCGAACTTTCCCCAAACTATCACGGAGTTGTAACGTTTCACCACGACTAAACCTCGACTGGCAAGCTTGCTTATTTTTCTCTACTTAATTTTAATTGATGGGGGATGAGATTAAACTTGGTTTCTTTACCCCGACTCGGATCGCTCGCTTGGAAGCGTGATTCTGGCCAAGAAAAAAAACACAACAACAAAAAAAAAAAAAAAACCTCAGCCTCTCTGCCCCCGGCGGCTAGAGACCACAAGGCGAAAACTGGATATATCCAAATATAAATACAGAAACAATACAGTGTATGGATTTGCTGGCTTCCAGGCTTGATATTAAAAGCAGAGTGGAGACAATCCTTTAAACCTACGCAATTCCTCTCCCCATTTTTTTTAACGCCCCGGAGTGGGTGAGCCGTATATTTAATTCTCCCTATAAGTTAGGATCCCGGCTCCCCAAGAATCAAGAGGGCAGGGGGGGATTTGTTAAATCCACGCAGGAACGTGAAGTTCGGGGACTCGGGGTGCCCGGGTGTGGGGGAAGAGTGTTCAAACTCCTTCGGGTCGCCTCAAGTTCCTCCGGGTCTGTTTGGATCGTGACTTTCCTCCTGGTGGTTGTGGTTGTCGTTGTGGGTCTCCCCCCCCCCCACACTCTCCCTCCCCCCCCCCTCGCCTCTCCACCTTTTAAATTATTATTTATTTAGCAAGCATCGGAAATAAAACAGGACGGTCAATTAGAGTGAACAACGGGGGTACTTAAAGAGCCAATTGTGGCGAGTGTTTAAATCTTTATTTACCAGAAACCTTGTAAAGGCTGGGGGACAATTTGCATGCTATTAACGGCTTTTCAATAGGGCATCGACTGGAACTAAAAGATGCCACTCGCCCGCCCTAATTAAACACCGCCGGCCTCGCTCTCGACACGGAGGCCACGGGGAAGACGCGCGCTTCGCCCCCATAAATAACCCGCGCGAGACACCGGGAAGAAAAGGGAGGCCAGGCCCAAGAGGAGGCCCCGCCGCCGCCACCGGCCCAGCAGGCCCCGCCGCCCGAGGCCCCGGCCGCGCCCGGCTCAGCTAGGCGCCCCGCTGCCCGTGGCGCCTCGGGGGCTCTCAGGAGGGCCACGCGCGTTTCGAGAGGGAGGAAGAGAGGAAAATGGGGGGGCAAAAGAATGATGGGGAGTTCCTTCCTTCCTTCCTTCCTCTTTTCCTCTCTTTCTTTTTATCTATACAGCCATTCTTTTCACCCTTTCATAACCTTTCCCCATCTTTCTGTTATCTCTTTTTCTTTTCTTCCTTCCTCCATTTCCTTCTCTTTCCTTTTCTTCCTCCCACCCTCCCTATCTTTCTCCTTCTCCCCTCTCCTCTCCTCCCCTCCTCCCCTCCCTCCCTTCCTTCCTTCGTCTCTTTTCCTCTCTTTTATCTATATAGCTATTCTTTTCACCTTTTCATAACCTTTCCCCACCTTTCTGTTATCTCTTTTCTTTTTTTCTTTTCTTTTCTTTTCTTCCTTCCTTCCTCCCTCCGTTTTCTTCTCTTTCCTTTTCTTCCTCCCACCCTCCCTATCTTTCTCCTTCTCCCCTCCCCTCTCCTCCCCTCCTTCCCTCCCTCCCTTCCTTCCTTCGTCTCTTTTCCTCTCTTTTATCTATATAGCTATTCTTTTCACC
>NW_015386393.1:5389334-5440816 GCF_001527695.2 Protobothrops mucrosquamatus
CCTTTCTGTTATCTCTTTTCTTTTTCTTTTCTTTTCTTTTCTTCCTTCCTTCCTCCCTCCGTTTTCTTCTCTTTCCTTTTCTTCCTCCCACCCTCCCTATCTTTCTCCTTCTCCCCTCTCCTCTCCTCCCCTCCTTCCCTCCCTCCCTTCCTCTCTTTTCCTCTCTCTTTTATCTATACAGCCATTCTTTTCACTCTTTCATAACCTTTCCCCACCTTTCTGTTATCTCTTTTCTTTTTCTTTTCTTCCTTCCTTCCTCCGTTTTCTTCTCTTTTCTTTTCTTCCTCCCACCCTCCCTATCTTTCTCCTTCTCCCCTCTCCTCTCCTCCCCTCCTTCCCTCCCTCTCTCCCTTCTTTCTTTCTTTCTTTCTTTCTTTCTCTCTCTTTCTTTCTTTCTTTCTTTCTTTCCTTCTTTCCTTCCTTCCTTCCTTCCTTCTATCTTTCCTCCCTGATTCCTTTCCCCTTTCTTTCTTTTCTTCTTTCCATCTCTTTCCTCCCTCCCTCGCTCCCTCTCTACACACACAGACACACACACACACACAGAGAGAGAGAGAGAGAGAGAGAGAGAGAGAGAGAGAGAGAGAGAGAGAGAGAGAGAGAGAGAGAGCTTCCCAGCTAAATCAATGGCCATTTCTTTTCCTGCGGAGTCTCACCTCATTTCTAAGAACCGCTTTTTATATATTGCCTAGCGTCAGGTTGGCTCACTGACACGGCGGCCTACGAACTCCCGATTAGCCAAACGTGGTTAACAGCAAGGCATACCGCTTTCTTGCTCTCTCTCACCACCTCTTCACCACAGCAGTTAAATAAATTTCGCTAGAATCGATGTGGATTGTTTCTACATAAATTACTTCAGGAAAACCTGGCTGGTATATGTGTGTGTGTGTGTGTGCGCGCGTGCGCTGATTCCCCCCCCCTCTTTTCCTCCCCCTTCTCTCTTTCTCCAGTCTCTTCTTCTTGTCCTCCTATTGATCATTTTCTGCTTGGACATCTGTTCCTTTTTTTCATATCTTCTACACACCAATTCTGGTCTAGCCCTCTATCCTTTTTAAAAAAAAAAATATGACAATTTTACCAAATCTGCATTCTTAATAAAAATAAGGAGAATTAAAACACGGTCCTGCAGTTGTCTAAGCCAGGGGTCTCCAGCCTTGGCAACTTTACGACTTGTGGATGTCAACTCCCAGAATTCCTCAGCTGGCATGTTGCCAAGGTTGGAGACCCCTGGCCTAGACCACCACACTTGGTAAAAGATAATCCTTCTCCTAAAAATATTCTAAAGAGATAGCAATTATGATTTAGCTATTTGTGGGATTCACACGTTTCATTCACTGTATACACACAAACACATATAAAGACACATACTTCCTTCTCTGTGTAGTTATCAAAATAAACTGTTGTATTTGCAGTATAAATATATAATTAACATTTATTCATCTGTAGCATTTTTATACTTTCTCTCCCAAGATTCACAATGTGTCAAGAAGATATGGTCTACTATAAATTACGGATTTATTTCCACCTGTTATGGGTGAAAGTAAATACACTACTATGAAATAAAGATAACTCTAGGAATAAATCTAAAAATAATAAATTTGCTTAAAGTCCATTCATCCATCCACCCATCCACCAAAAAGGACAGGTTTTAAGTTACCAATTCTGTTCATATTTGTTACAGACACACCCCAGTAGATCTTGGGACTTATTTTTGAGTGGGTTTCTTTAAGAGTTGTCTGAAGCCTAAGTCTGAAGGTTTTCACTGGACGGTCTCTAGATGACTTTATCTGGAGTTCTTTGTTTTTTATGAGAGAGGAGTCATGTAAAATAAGGGCAAATGATCAGGCGGGTTATTCAGGTGTCATTACCCCTCCCATTTTTAGGAAACTTGTTGTGCGAATGAGTGGCAAGCATGGAAACCACTATTTTTCAAACTTGGCAACTTTGAGATCTACGGACTCCCAGAATTCCCCAGTAAGCATGTTCAACCAGGGAATTCTGGGAGTTGAAGTCCATATTTCTTAAAGTTTGTAAAAACGCTGATATAAGCTGCCATGTGCAAAACTCAAGGACTCTAGAGACTGTGCTATGCGTTCTTGGATGCTTTGGTGTCAAAGGTATGCCTTGAAATTCTGCTGTAGGCCCCTCCTGATGGGGTAGCCAAAAAAAGTCAAGACAGAGACTACAATGGTACGATCCCCACAGTGGTCACACTATTGTGCCCACCATCTTGACTTTTTTGACCACACCTTGCAGTTACTCCTGTCAGGAGGGAGCTAACACCAATTGGTTTCCCTCTGTTTGGACAGAAGTGCTGATGAGAATCTAGTGCAGGGGTAGGCAACCTTGGCTCTTTTATGACTCGTGGACTTCAACTCAGGTTCAGGAATTCTGGGAGTTGAAGTCCACGAGTCATAAAAGAGTCAAGGTTGCCTATCCCTGATCTAGTGGAATCAAAATTGATGGTTCTTCCTCCTTTCTCAAATCAGAGAAACTGATACAGAGAGACTCCTATGTGACATCATTTGGTTAGTGAATAAATCCATTGTATAGATTGTGCAATGGTCCAAATTACTGACAGGTAGTGGTGTAAATGCATCCAGTAAACCAGTTTTTCCTCAACCGTGACAATTTTACAATATGTGGACTTCAACTCCCAAAATTCCTTAGCCAGTATGGCTGACTGGGGAATTCTGGGAGTTGAAGTCTACATGTCTTAAAAGTTATCAAGGTTGAGAAACACTGAGCTAGCCTTTCAACTAGTTTCATTTAAAACACAGCCGGCCTTTCTAACACTTGATAGAAACAATCACTGTGTTTCACACAACAGCTATATACCCAGGTATGGCATTGTTGGTCAATTATATTTAGCTGTTATGGATATCATCCTAGCAACTTACATGAACCAAACCATCACCTTAACTCAGAAGAAGCACTACTTATTCCAGGGGTAGGCAACCTTGGCTCTTTTATGACTCGTAGACTTCAACTCCCAGAATTCCTGAGCTAGCTGGCTCAGGAATTCTGGGAGTTGAAGTCCACGAGTCATAAAAGAGCCATGGTTGCCTACCCCTGACTTATTCGATCAAACGCAGAAATCAGATTTTGTTAAACTGGGTTTAGAATTCACCAGTTGTGTGAACCCCAATATCAGCTAGACACCCATAGAAGAGGGAGCGAGCCCTGTGAATCTCTTTGTAGATTCATAATCTGAAATTCCAATCAATCTGAATAAAAAAAACCCAGCTTATTCAGCCCACTGTACCTCTAATGTGCATGGATGTAAGAGCATCGTTCAGTATGATGGCAGAAAAGAACAACACAATAATTAGCTCTGCATTAGAAGAGGTGTCCTGTTGTATCGCTGCCTTGGCACTTTTCCTATCCAAAATCACCCCTAGCTGGATGACTCTTAGGAAGGGGGTCCATGGGTTCTCATTCTTATTATACATTTAACAAGTAAAATATTCCAGCTGACAAGCAGGAAAAGCACTGGCTGTGCACATCAACATGCACACCTCTCTATACACCTCGGCACAGTGTTTCTCAACCTTAGCAACTCAAAGATGTGTGGATTTCAACTCCCAGAATTCCTCAGCCAGTTCACATATGGCAAGAGTCTTCAAACGTGGCCCTTTTATGACTTGTGGACTTCAACTCCCAGAATTCCTCAGCCAGGCACGCTGGCTGAGGAATTCTGGGAGTTGAAGTCCACAAGTCATAAAAGGGCCACGTTTGAAGACCCCTGACATACAGCTTCTCTGTATGTGTGACTACATAGCAACCAACTTAGGTGGCAGGCAACAGATTGGAGAAAGCTCTGCCTAGGGAAAAAAATTAGGCTGTGGACCCCAATAAGAGATTAATATCACAAATCTCTTGGCATATACACTTTAAGCACTTCATTGCACGCTTCACAAACTTACAACTGGCCTGTTGCATCAAGGTCAACAATTCTGGGCTTGAACAGGAAGTTTGGCCACAGCATCATGGTTTGCTCTTACATTGAAGACAGAGGCCCGGGAAGGCGAGGTATGATCCAGGCCAGGCCCTGCAGTGAACTTGCAAGGTGTTGGTCTAGAACAGGGGTAGGCAACCTTGGCTCTTTTATGACTCGTGGACTTCAACTCCCAGAATTCCTGAGCCAGCCGTGCTGAGGGGAAAGGAACAGTTTCCAAGCTGAGCCATGCTGGCTCAGGAATTCTGGGAGTTGAAGTCCACGAGTCATAAAAGAGCCAAGGTTGCCTACCCCTGGTCTAGAACAGGGAGATCCTCTTTCAAGCACAAAAGTTCATTAGGAGACTTTAAACCAGTCTCTTATGCTCAGCCTGGTCCACCTTGCAAGGTTGTTGTGGGATCAATGAGAAAAAGGGTGTCATGTGCACCACTATGTGTACATCTCTCTCTCTCTCTCTCTCTCTCTCTCTCTCTCTCTCTCTCTCTCTCTCTCTCTCACACACACACACACACACACACACACACACACACACATCTGTCTGTCTATCTATCTATCTATCTATCTATCTATCTATCTATCTATCATCTATCTATCTATCATCTATCTATCTATCTATCTATCTATCTATCTATCTATCTATCTATCTATCTATCTATCTATCTATCTATCTATCTATCTCTATCAAATTTATATAACAGCCTATCTCTCCCAAAGGGGATTTTTGGCAGCACACAGCCATAGATAAACTAGCCAATATAAAACTGATGAAAAGTCACAGTAATAAATAGCATAAAAACAAAAAGTGCTAAGCCTGGGCGAAGGGAGGATCAAAGTGGCTCCCTCCACCATGAAGGGCTGATCTTGGATAATGGGGGGGGGGAATTCAGTGCAACCAGTTGGGGTGGGCTCAGATTGACTTGGGGAGCTGAGAGACCAAATTCCTAACTCATATCCTCCTGTTTTCAAGATGCCCATTTCCCTGTGGACTGTGGGAAGCCTGGGAAAATCAGAGGCTCTCCCATTACAAGAAAAGCTGCGGGGGGGGGGGGTATGGGGGTATGAGTCCGCAAGGAGAAGGGCGGGATATAAATTTTAAAAAATAAATAAAATAAATAAATAAATAAATTATACAGTAATTCATTCCAAAATGCAAATCTTCAGATCCGTACAGAATGTTCAAGTGCGCTGAGAATTCTTCTGCATTCCTTTTTCCAGTAATTATTTTTTTTTATCCAGTGAATTATTGTTTATCTTGAAGGGCCGTTACAGATTATGTGCTAGTTCTGGGCTTCATGTTAGCCACCGCGTAATATCAGCTTTCCATTTATATTCATTATCCTGACTGATCTGTCTTTCTAAATTGTACACAAGGCCTGGGAATAAGTAACTGGTGTCACTATTGGCTTTATTTAGTTCTCTTTTACCACCGGAGCATGACAAGACTTTAAGAGAGTCCCATTGAAAGGTAATTGATTCTTTCCGAATGATATTTTTTGGGGATGAAAGGGAGGAAACAGACTGAAAGGGTTACAGGCTCAACACTCAAAGCAGATCCGGCTGAATTCCGGGCAGCCATATTTAACGAAGACTGCTTTGAACCAATGGGGGTTCTTGACTTATTTAAAGCCATGAATATTCAGCTCTTTTTCTTAGCAAGGGGCGGGCTTGGACCAGCAATGTGTCCACTCTCTCAAATTTAAGCATGCAAATAATTCCGGCCTTTAAAATCTGAAACTCTGAATGGGTTGGAATGATCTAGCTGGCTTTTAAATCTGAATTCTCTCGGTGTCTGTCTCCCACTCGCATTTCTTTTAGAAAACCACAGATATCTCAGTATTTCTTTTACGTCTGTCCATATCAACTGCGGCCAAAATGGTTATTGTTCTCTGTGTGTATGTATTTGGTTATAATCCATGTTTTTGATTGTTCAGTCATCCAGCTTTGGGTTTTTTACATTTCTTACAGAAGATGGGTGTAATCCTGTAGAGAGCGGCCTGGCTGGAAGGAATTAAATAACCCTATTTCAGGGTTGACTTTCCTTGGAATTGCACTGCTTTTGATGTCTTAATGGTTTTTGTTTTAGAACACTTGAACATGCCCCTGTTTGGGTGACAGTGGTGGTGGTGGGGGGACAATTCTGCAACAGATAAACATAATTTCAAAAGTCCTCATCTTCACTCCTTTCTTATTTTTCCTCCACCGTCTACCATCAAGCTATACCTCAAAACTTACAAACTGAATTGCAGGAAGAAAGTAGGAGAACCAAATGAAAGGGAGGATGAGGGTAGAGGGTAGAGCCAGATTTAAAGCTAGAGTTTGCAGGCCTCTTTGCCTGCATGCCCTTGGTTCTAAGACAGCAAAGAGAAAGCGATGCTTACCCCTTGATATGGAAGGACGGGTCCCCACCACCATCACCACCCAGGACCAGAGAAGGAAAGAGATGGTGGAGCCTTGGTAGGAGAAGACAAAGGCAGGAAAGGCAGGAGGGAGAATGTGGGTATGGAGTTAATCTGCCGTGTTATCGATTAGGGGCTGAGTAAAGGAAAGGAGGAAGGATGAAAATTCTGCTCACAAACCAGACGAGAAGGTGCCAGGTCAGAGCAGTTTTGGTCACCACGATGTAAAAAAAGATGTTGAGACTCTAGAAAGAGTACAGAGAAGAGCAACAAAGATGATCAGGGGACTGGAGGCTAAAGCATATAAGGAACGGCTGCTGGAATTGGGTATGTCTAGTTTAATGAAGAGAAGGACAGAGGGGGGACATGATAGCAGTGTTCCAATATCTCAGGGGCTGCCCCAAAGAAGAGGGAGTCAAGCTATTCTCCAAGGCGCCTGAAGGCAGGACGAGAAGCAACGGATGGAAACTGATCAAGGAGAGAAGCAACCTAGAACTAAGGAAAAACTTCCTGACAGTTAGAACAATTAACCAGTGGAACAACCTGCCTCCAGAAGCTGGGAATGCTCCATCACTGGAAGTTTTTAAGAAGAGACTAAACAACCATTTGTCTGAAATGGTACAGGGTTTCCTGCCTGAGCAGGGGGTTGGACTAGAAGACCTCCAAGGTCTCTTCCAGTTCTATTCTATTCTATTCTATTCTATTCTATTCTATTCTATTCTATTCTATTCTATTCTATTCTATTCTGTCGTTGCAGGGGGGGGGAAATGGTAGTTGTAGTCCAACCCTATTGGACACCAAGATGGGGAAAGTTGCCTGAGAAATGGGCCACACTTAAGACCCCCAACTTTTTCATTTATCGTAGAGGAGATTTCTTTTCTGGAGAAAGAGAAAGAATTCCTGGCTGGAATTTTGGATCAAGCCTCTGTCGGTGTAAGGCTGATAGTTTTCCTGCAGAAATTCATGACAATTGTTCATACTTTGGTAGCACCATAAATGACCCATTAGTCTGCCTTCAGACAACAGCTTAACCCAGGATTAACTCATTTTCGAGATTCACACATTACATGGAACCACACCTTAATCAAAGAGACTAGGTTTGCTCAAAATGTAAAAGCTGCTTTCACCTGCCCCCAAATCCAGCAAAGGTTAAGAAGTTATAAGAATGCAGACACTAGGTTGGTGCCTGATCTGGGTGAACTAATGTGCGAAGAACGCCTTTCTTATAGTGTGTTGAGTGTATAATAATAATAGTGCGATGATGTTGTGTCATAGTTACAGCACTCTCAAATGTATATTTTGGAGTGTTTGTGTTTAAAACAGGGCATTTATGAACAGTGGGGAGAAAATGTGTTTTTCCTTACTGTAGAAGAACTTAGGATCAACCCAAGATAATGGTTATATGTGCTAACTTGAGTTGTACAAAAGAGGAAGGAAGGAAGGAAGGAAGGAAGGAAGGGAGGGAGGGAGGGAGGGAGGAAGGGAGGGAGGGAGGGAGGGAGGGATGAAAGGAGGAGGAGCTGGAAGAGGAAGAGGAAGAGGGGGAGGAGGAGGAGAAGGACAAAAGTAAAGAATAAACTACAGAACTCACTGCCACAAGAAAACGTGACAGTGATAGCTAGGAATGTTGAAGGCCAGGGCAGGAGAAACTGGGCCAAGGAGAGAGACCTATCACCAGCTAGGAGGAGATAAAAAGTTCCTAATAATGGTATTTTTCTCCCATTGATAGGTAAGCTGGTAATTAAATGATAAAGCCAACCCTGGATTTTATGGATATGAAAGACTGAGAGCCAAGGGGAAGAGCTCCCTAATTCCCCAAAATAAGCCCCGATGAGATTTCCCTCAATTTTCCTCTTCTATCATCTCCTGGATGGAACTGGTTTCCTCCTCAACAGAAGTGGCCAAAACGTTTCCTTTTAGCCAAGTTTGCCTTTTCTTCCGCACACACACATATATATAAAGAGAGAATTGATCCGCGCTGCCATTGGTGAAATGAAGGACTGGAGTGTCTGCATGTTGTGGTCAAACAAATCAAGATGGTGACCACAACGTGTCTACCCCTGCACCTGGAGGGAGAGGAAAGGGAGAGTGGTGGGGAAGGTGGGGGTGGGGGTGGGGGAGAAGGCAGAGGGAAGAAGAGGTTAGAGGCCCTTGGACCTTTGCAGGGCTGTATATGGCTAGGCCTGGTGTGTGTGTGTGTAGCAAAATTGCTCAGGCTTGTGCCTTTTTTACAGGTGGGCAACAAAGGAAGGGGGGGGAGGAAGACAAGAAGGAAGGAAGGAAGGATTGTAGGAAAGAAAGAGGAAAACCACACTTCCCCCTGCTAAAAACCCCACCCTTCCCTCAAAGCAGCTACGAAAGCGAAGGGGGGGGAGGGAAACCCTGCATTGGAGGAGGGAGGGGAGGTTCTGTCAAGGAGAGGAAGGGGCTGGATTCCCCAGAGCCCCCACCTTTGAACTCTAGGCTTCCAAATGACAAATTGGGGGGAGGGGAATTCCCGCTCCCCTTCCACAAGAATTCCAACTCATCTTCGGAATCGATTTGGCAACAGATTCAAGAGGGACAAAAGGAGACGAACTATTCACTCTCCGGATGAGATAGAAATCCAGGCGATCCACTGAGCCCCTCCCCCCCTCTACCCGAAGCCAAAGTGGCCCCGCGGCTTTAGAAAGCTGAGGGAGAGCGGATTAGGTGCGATAAAGCAGTGGAGCCCCCATCTTCAGGGGGAGTATACCTTAGGTGTGAACGAACAATAGGCCGATCCAACCACCTTCCTGCCCTTCTAGAGACCACCTGTGATCGTTGTTAGTGAGAGGGAGCAAAAGTAAATTGGGTTTGTGAGCCAGGATAACTCTAATTCTATTATTATTATTATTATTATTATTATTATTATTATTATTATTATTATTATTATTATTATTATTATTATTATTATTATTGCTACTGCTGCTACTACTACTACTACTACTATTATTGCTGCTGCTGCTGCTACTACTACTACTACTACTACTACTATTATTATTATTATTATTATTATGGATCATTGCACAGTCAGCCAGATGTTCAGACTGGATTTGGCATTTTGTCTACCTAAGGAGTCCTTACCCAGGACCTGGGATAGGCAGATGTGGATGTTTGATGGTATTACAGATATCGTCGCAGGATGGAAGCAGTTCCTAGTAAGGCTGCCTTTTGCAATTTTTTATTATTATTATTATTATTATTATTATTATTATTATTATTATTATTATTATTATTATTATTATTATTATTGCTGCTGCTGCTACTACTACTACTACTACTATTATTATTATTATTGTTATTATTATTATTATTATTATGGATCATCGCACAGTCAGCCAGATGTTCAGACTGGATTTGGCATTTTGTCTACCTATCGAGTCCTTACCCAGGACCTGGGATAGGCAGATGTGGATGTTTGATGGTATTACAGATATCGTCGCAGCATGGAAGCAGTTCCTAGTAAGGCCGCCTTTTGCAATTTTATTATTATTATTATTATTATTATTATTATTATTATTATTATTATTATTATTATTATTATTATTATTATCTCTTCTTTCCCAGTTCCTGCCTAACGTAGAGGGAGCAACCATGGACGAACAGCCCCACTGGCCGAAGGCGAGATCGGCGTTTGGGCAAGGCAGAGGAAGGCGAGAGATTTCAGACCCTGAGCGTGAATATTTCTCGAAGGAGATGCCTGTTAACAGACAACAGAGATTGCTAAGGCTGAGCATCTTTGTAGCTCAGGGAGGACACGAGGGGTCCTTGGTGCTCGCTGAGCTTGCTTGTTTTCTTGCAGACGTTTCATTACCCAAACTAGGTAACATCATCAGTGCTAGTGCATGATGGTGTTACCCAGTTTGCAAGAAAACAATCAAGCTCAGAGAGCACCAAGGACACCCCCTCCCCTTTCAGATATTCCCTTTTATTCCTTCTCTCTCACCTTTAACACCTAATAGCGGAATGGTTTTTTTTTTTAAATAAAGCTATTTAACCTCTTAAAAATGCATTGAGGACCACACTAATAATCAAAGCATCACCCCCCCCCCAAAAAATTCTTACTATAAATGAAGGGATGCCCATCTTCTCTTTCACCAGAGACATTTTTTAAAAAAATGGCTAGAAATTAATTCTGGCTTTTTTTTCCTTTGCTTTTTACAAATAACCGGGCGGTGGGAATCGGTTGTACATACAGGGCGCTCCGATTCCCCCGTTGCGAAGGCGCTGTCTAAAGAGGTGCTAAGGATGCACCCAAGCTCAGACTACGGAAAACAAACGCTAACCCAGCTGCGCATGAAATAAGTTTAAAAAGTAGCCGCTTCAGCAAAGAACCGCTGCTTACTTGGCGAGTGAAGCTGCTCTAGGAAAGAGCCGCGCTGTACTAGCAGCCATACACACACTGTACTAGCAGCCATACACACACACACACACACACACACACACACACACACACACCCGAAGTCTTTCTAGAGCAACCTATTTGAGTGACTACAAGCGCAGGCGCGCGCACGCAACACCCCCCCCCCCCCCACACACACATACACATCACACACACGGTTCTCGTACACCTCGCGCTAAATCTTAAAGCCGGGGTTCACCAAACACAACTGCAGCTGCCTTGGCAGAGCGCGCGGTGTCCGAACAAAGAAACCGCCTCGAAGTGATTCCTACTTCACACAACCCGCTAAGACAATGCCTGGGTTCCCACAACGCTTTGAACCCTTGGCTACCTCCCAGCCTCGTTCGAGCCTCCTCGGAGCGTATTGTGTGGAACTCAGCCCGAGAGGAAAAAGAATCTGGAATGGATGGATGGACGGACGGACGGATGAAAACACACACACAGACTCTTCCGTTCAATACGGTCTGTTTTAGGAACGCCTCCACGTATTGTAGGCGCGTGTAGGCTCGCACCTTGTGTACACACAGGGCATATTGTGCATACATTTATGCCCAATAATACCCACCCGTTTCCCCTAGCCTGGCTCATTCTAGGCGGGCTGGTTTTCAAGTCCCGCCATTCCAAACGGGACGGATTCAAAAGGCGCAGGGCAGGTCATCCCTCAACCATTATCGTTTTGAACAGTGGAATTTGGCGGGGGTGGGGGGTGATGGAGGTGAGGGTGGGAGAGAGGGAGCATATCTGCTGTCCAGCCCGCGGACGAGCTCCTTTCCTCTGCTGTGCAGCGCCTGGCACTTGCGCCTTCAGATGCTTCTCCGCGGCGTCTTCGCCAGGCAAGGGACGCCGAGGTGCCTTGGGAGACCCCAGACGGAAAGAGAAGAAGAGCGGGCACGCGGTGGAAAGAAAGGTCGGGTAGAGCTCCAGCAAAAATCGATCCTGGCGCGGTGTGCGCCCCGCGGATCGGCATACTGTACACACACACACACACGCACACACACACACGTAGGCATTCCTTGAGGAGGGTGAGGAAAGGGTCGGCTGAACCGCCAAAACAAAGGCTTTGCGCGCTGGAAGCAGGCTGAAAGGTCCTGGGCGCCTTTGGCTACCATACACCGGGTCCTGACTTGCAGAGCGCAGCGCAGCGCAGCGCCTCCCTTCCCCCGCTCCTTCCCGGCCTCCTGCCCTCGGAGTTCCTGGCTCGCCCCGCTCCTCGCTGCCTGCGTTCCCGCCTGCCAAGCCGGCTGAGCCCGGGGACCCGCGCGCCTCCCGCTCCTCTCCCCGCCGCCCGGCGCTTCGCCCCCCCCCCCGCCCAGCCCCTTACCGGCCAGCCTCAGGGCAGACATGCGCTGGAACTCGGGCTCCTGCAGCCATTTCCACATCCTGCGGAAGGTCTCCCGGCCGGACTTGAGTTTACTCCAGGGCTTGGGGTTCCGCAGCAGGTCGGAGAGGGTGCCCTGCGAGCGGCACAAGATCCGCTGGGCGAAGATGGCCTGCGGGATGCTGTAGCGCTTCAGCTCGGCCGTGATGCGCTGCGCCACCTCCTTGGTGTTGATCTCCTCCACCTGGCCGGACCCGCCGCCGCCGCCGGAGCCCGGGGCCGAGCCCGGGACCGAGCCCTGCCGCTCCCGCTCGGCCAGCAGCGAGCCGTTGGCCTGGGCGTGCGGGTGGGCGTGCGGGTGGAGGCCGTTGAGGGCGGGCATCATGCCGGCGCCCGGCGCGCCCAGCCCCCGAGCCAGGTGCTCCTCGCTGCGGGAGAGCAGGTGCGGCTCGAAGCCGTTGGGGGAGAGCAGCTTGTCGCCCGCCAGGTGGCCGCCGGGCCCGTAGGGGGCCAGGGACTGCTGCCCGTTGTGGAGGCCGCCCAGCCCGTTGGCCAGCGGGGAGAGGGGCTGCCCCATGGCCGGCATGTCTTTGGGGTAGTGGCCGTAGAGGTTGCCCATGGAGGCGGCCAGGCTGCGCTCCTCGCGCATCAGGGCGAAGCTGCCGCTGACGTTGCCGGCCAGGCGCTGGTGCGGCGGGTGGTGGTGGTGGTGGTGGTGATGGTGGTGGTGGTGCGGGTGGGGAAACTTCTCCGAGACGGTGGAGATGGGCGGCAGGTGCTGCAGCGGCGTCAGCGTGGTGTAAGTGCTCATGCCCGAGGGCGACTCGCAGGCCATGCTCATGGCCGGGTGCAGCGGGCCGCCCAAGCTGTGCTCGGCCCGGTAGTCGCCCGCCCCGTCCAGGATGGAGGCCATGCTGGAGACCATGGCCGGCCGGCCGTGCGAGGAGACCAAGTTGCGGTGCGTCGACGGCGGCGGCGGCGGGGGAGGCGGCGGCGGGGGAGGCGGCGGCTGCCGGCCGTGCGCCCCGGCGGGGCTCAAGAGCTCCCCGGCTTGGTGGAGGTTGCCCAGGCCGTCGAGGTTCAGCTCCATCGCTCGCTCGCTCTCCCCCGGCCAGCCGGTCGCCCCCCGCCTCCTCCTCCCCTCCCGCCCGCCCCCTCCGGATCTCCGCCTCCCGCCTCCTGCCCCGCCGCCTTAAGCCAGATGGCCGGCCATCTCAGGAGGTCGCCATCCGCGGGTCCGGACGCCCCGCAGTCTCGGCGGCGGGAGCGACGGCAGAGACCGCGGCAGGAACAGCAACAGCAGCAGCTGGACACGCGAGCGGCGGCGACGGCTCCCCTCCTGCCCGAGGCTGCGGGGCTGGGCGCTCGCCTCTCGCTTCGCCCTCTCGCTCGCCCGCCTCCGCCTCCTCCAACCTTCGCCGGGGCTGCGAATCGCCGCGCTGCCTCTCAGCTCTGCCTCCCTCTCTCGCCTTGACGTCACGGCTCGCAGCTCCGGTCTGTCCGCCTCTCCCGCTCGGAGGCGCGCCCAGACGCGCGCCCCCGAGGCACACACGGGTACGCACGCGCGCGCCTCGGACCCGCCGCTGCCGGCTGGCTGGCTGGCTGGCTGGGAGGGAGAGGAGCGAGCGCCCACCTGCCGGCCTCGCCTGCCGGGCGCTCGGCTTCCGTGGCCCAGCAGCGGCCGGGCTCTGCCTCCACCTCGCGCGAGAAAAATGGGAAAGTAGAAGGCAGCGCTCGGGGCGGGGGGGGGGGGGGGGGGGGGGGGGGGGGGGGGGGGGGGGGGGGGGGGGGGGGGGGGGGGGGGGGGGGGGGGGGGGGGGAGAGACGGAGGCGGCGGGGGCTCAGAAAGGCGGCGGGAGAAAATCAATGCTGGCTGCTGGAGGTTGAGCCAAGCGCAGACTCGACGCCAGCCGTCCCCAACCTGGGGCCCTCCGGGGCGGGCTGGGCTACATCGCCCACTACTGGTTGGGAACGGGAGGCCGACCCATCCGGAGTTGGCGGACTGGAAGTGTGGGGGGGGGGGGGGGGGGGGGGGGGGGGGGGGGGGGGGGGGGGGGGGGGGGGGGGGGGGGAGGGAGGAAGGAAGGAAGGAAGGAAGGAAGGAAGGAAGGAAGGATCCAGTAAAGAAGAAAGCGAAGAAAAAAGGAGAGCAAGAATGGAAAGATGATCGATCGGTCCCTGGAGAAAGAAGAGGGAGAGATAGCTGCGAAGGAAGGAAGGAAGGAAGGAAGGAAGGAAGGAAGGATCCAGTAAAGAAGAAAGCGAAGAAAAAAGGAGAGCAAGAATGGAAAGATGATCGATCGGTCCCTGGAGAAAGAAGAGGGAGAGATAGCTGCAAGGAAGGAAGGAAGGAAGGAAGGAAGGAAGGAAGGAAGGAAGGAAGGAAGGAAGGAAGGAAGGAAGGAAGGAAGGAAGGAAGGAAGGCAGGCAAATAGAGAAAGCTATAAGTGGGAAGGCTGTCTTGGGACAGGTTGGCGGAGGTGGGAGGACGTGGCTCAGTTCTTTGCCTGTCGGCCCCTCCGCCCCGGACTGTATCACCAAGCCATACATCACGGCACTCCATCGCGCCTAATCTCCCGGTCCATCTATCACGGGCGTTTCTGCTTTATTGCTCGATCCATCCAGGCTGGGGAGCGCGCTGGTGTCCACACAGCCGCCTAGCAGCCGCCGCCGCGCTCCCCGTCGCCCGTCTTGCTCTAGTTCTGCCTTTGTGTGGATCGCCCCTCCGTCCGCCCGCCCGCCTCACTCCCCCCCCACCCCAGTCCCAAACTAACCTCCCTTCCTCGGGTCTGCCTCCCACCCCCCCACCACGCGTCTCTCCGCTTTTGGAGCTAGCTGGGGGCGCCGAGAGGGAGGGGGGGCTTCTCCGGCTCCTCTGCACGGTCCCCTCCCGCGCTGCCCTTATCGATCGCGCAGCTCGCTGGGAATGGAGGAGGGGGATGAAAAGCTTTTACTTGAGACTGCAGATGCTCTGTAGGCAGCCTTCGGGGAGGGGGGGGAGAAGGATGCTTAGTGAAGGTGGGGGGGTCACCGCTTGAAATGCCCCCTCCCACACACCCACCCACGCGCGCACACACGCACACACACACACACACACACACACATAAAAGCACAACTCCCCTCCGCCAAGCCCTTTGCGCCCTGGGTGCCAAGGCCGGCTTCGAACAGGTCTTCAGCCCGAGCTCGGGCGGGGACAAAGCCCAGCCGTCGCATGGTTGAAGGAGGCGCCCACGCCGGGCGTTCCTGAGCCCTCGCCGACGTGTGAATGTAGAACCTGTCCGTTGAGACCCCGTCCTTCCCTCTCCGCCCAGCTCCAGCCTCTGGAGCGGCAGCTGCCGAAGTCCAGCCCCTGGCTCCCTGTTGATATTGTGGTAGTGAACTTTGGCAAGTCCAACGGTCTGGGGCTGGGAAGGGAGAGAGGGGAAGTTTGAAAAAGAAAGAGCTTTGCCCAGCCGTCCGGCAAAAGAAAGGAATCTCCCTTCCCACAAAAACAACGACAATCCAAGCACACTGTCCATAAATAATATCTATCACAACAGAGATTCGAGTCCCCCCAATGAGATTTACCTCGTAGGAAAAGCAGCCGCGATTTATTTATTTGATTTACACCGCGCTGCTCTCCACCAGGGAAGTATTCGAGGCTGCTAACTACGTTTAAGAACAGAAGTCGTTACGAACAACAACGGGTTTTAATTCTGTTTACTTGTGGAGACTGACAGCTGTCCCGTGACACCGAAACACACTTAGAACTGGTTCCTGAATTAAGCCACTTGTCTGAGTTCACACAATATTTAGCGAACAAGCTGAATTTACCCCATAGTACAAATCGCAAAGCGAGCTTAACGGTGGCCAAGACCAGCATCTTGAACAAATGCATTTGTTAGGTTTTTCAGACTGCATTGTGGGAATGCTGACACCCTGTTGGAACTGGGATTCCCCTGGGGTTCTCCAGATGTCATCCATACTGACTAAGGATTTTATCTCTAGTTTTTTCTCTCTCTCTCTCTTTCTCTCCCATGTCTCATCTTTCTTTCTTTCTTTCTTTCTTTCTTTCTTTCTTTCTTTCTTTCTTTCTTTCTTTCTTTCTTTCTTTCTTTCTTTCTTCCTTCCTTCCTTCCTTCCTTCCTTCCTTCCTTCCTTCCTTCCTTGCTTTCATGTATCTACCATCATCATTATCTATCTATCTATCTTATACATGTCATGCTTCAGATGTTGTAACTTAGCTTGGAAGCTAAGCAGAGTCAGGCTAGGTAATATTTGGGTGGGAGACCCCAGGGGAATCCAGGGCAATAGATAAAAGTGGGAAGCTCAAAAACATCCTGGCAGAAGACAGTGGCAAACCTGGCTGTGTCCTTTCATCCTATCTATCGCCCTGGAACTAACTCCCTGGTGTCTCCCAACCAAATACCAGTTAGCTTGATTCTGCTTAGACTCTCTCCTGTGAGGTTCAGGCTCAACATAAAGGTATCTCAAATACCTTTGTTCTTCAGCAGAGCCTACCTTGTTTTCATGTCAGAGATCAATTTCTGAGAAAAAGTTAATATTAAAGACTAAGAACCCTCTGAACAGATAAAAGGGTTGTCTTTCCACTTGATCATTAGGAAAAGCTCCCACCTGTAAGACCCTTTTGACCTTCTCTGGGTGTCCTCAAGCCTGACTGGAATGCCACCTATCTGGGATGCTTTGATTTGAAGTCTTATCCTGAGCAGGGAATTGGACACGGCAGCCCAAATATGTCACAATAATCTTCCAGAGCAAAATGAATCATCCTGTAATAGCAGAAACGGTAGAGAATATCAGTAGCTCAGGGTTTGAACTGTTGAGTTCTTGGTTCCCCCAGCTTGGTAATTTTCCTGCAGATGTTTCATTACCAGGCTAGGTGATGCCATCAGCACACAATAGTGGAAATGCTCTATCTAGCTTTTGGAATGGAAGAAAAATAGCCTCTTTGATCTTAGGCATAGTTTTAGAACATGATTTTCAGCGCTCTAAGCCTTAAGATGTCGGGTTGGCTGGAGAATTGCTGGGAATTTCTGGCTGGGGAATTCTGGGAGTTGAAGTGCACACATCTTCAAGTTGCTTGAGATTGAGAAACATTTGCTTAGAACAGAACTCAATCAGTTCTGGCTTATTAAAATAATAATGATTATTTTTTATTTTTTTATTTTTTTATTTTTTGGGGTTGTAAAGTAAAAAAGGAAAAATAAAATAAAAAAAAGAATAATGATTAAACAAATCGTGGCTAGCACAATGAATCATGATATGTCATCCTTGTAGGCTTCGCTGTAGCTAGAGATTGAAGGAAGGTGATGAGACAGAACTGTACACCAAAAGAAGAAGAATGTTGGGGTCCACTGAAAAATAGTATTTTATTCCAAGATCCTTGGAAGTCTTCCAGTCTGTCTTTCTGATCACAGCAGGAAGTGCTATGCAGAATCTTGCAACTATACAATTTCTGGGAAATGATATCCAGACTCCGTTTAAATACATTTAGTGAAAGAATGCCAACTATCTCCTACTCTAATTCTATTCTAGTGCCCAGTGGCTCTTATGATATGGAAGTGTCCCATAATGTTTAATGTAAATCTGTTTCCTGCGACTTTTGTAGAACATAAAATAATAGATTTGAAAGGGACCTTGGAGGTCTTGTAGTCCAACCCCCTGTCCATGGGAAGAGATTCTATACCATTCCAGACTTTTCTTGGGGTACACGTGATGATAGAAAGAATAACAGAATAACAGAGCAGAGTAACAGAGTTGGAAGGGACCTTGGAGATCTTCTAGTCCAACCCCCTGCTCAAGCATTTCAGACAAATGGCTGTCCAACCTCTTTTAAAAAGCCTCCAGTGATGCAGCACCCACAACTTCTGGTGGCAAGCTGTTCCACTGGTTAATTGTTCTCACTCTTAGGAAATCTCTCCTTAGTTCTAGGTTGGTTCGACCCTTGATTGGTTTCCATCTGATTTGATTCTAGTTTCTACTGAATTGGTTGTATAGGTATATCTGTTCTGGAACAGCAAAGAAAAGACACGTTTCATTTTCTGGGTGGTAACTTTTTCAGATGTCTGAACACAGCTTTCTTGCTACCTGCACTTCTCCTCTCCAGGTTAATGCTACACAACTTCTTTCCCTGCTTTTCATAGGACAAGGTTCCTCCATCTTTCACACCTTGCCCGTTCACCGTTCTTCCTAAAGCAGGGGGTTGGACTTGATGACCTCCAAGGTCCCTTCCAACTTTATTATTATTATTATTACATCCCAGTCGGAACTTGACACATTTCCCCAAATGCAGCCCACATTTTAACTCTCATAAAATATAATTGGCTGAACACATGCCACCTTTGCCCTCAAGATATTTCAAATGCACTAAAATCCTTGACAGGCACCAATGAATTATCTCCCACTGCAGAGGGGGTGAAGGAACTGTCCCTGCTTCAGATGGGGGGAAAGCTGCAATGGGTCCAAAAGGTCCAGTCTTGGGCAGGGGGGGGACCAAAGTGATTTGTTTCAAGAACACCATGGCTTGTGGTCATACGTCACTTCTGAAACTCTAGACCAGGGGTAGGCCACCTTGGCTCTTTTATGACTCGTGGACTTCAACTCCCAGAATTCCTGAGCCAGCCATGCTGAGGGGAAAGGGAGAGGTTTCCAAGCTGAGCCATGCTGGCTCAGGAATTCTGGGAGTTGAAGTCCACGAGTCATAAAAGAGCCCAGGCTGCCTACCCCTGTCCTATACTTAGACATCACCCTGTCAACAAAAATGCATATAGTCAAGGCCATGGTTTTCCCAGTTGCAATGTATGGCTGTGAAAGTTGGACCATAAGAAAGGCTGAGTGCCAAAGAATTGAGGCCTTTGAACTATGGTGCTGGAGAAGACTCCTGCGAGTCCCCTGGACTGCAAGGCGATCAAACTGGTCAGTCCTAGAGGAACGGGCCTGGCTGAGGAATTCTGGGAGTTGAAGTCCACAAGTCATAAAAGGGCCAAGTTTGAAGAGCCCAGTTCTAGAGAGACAGGAGCAGCCGCAGCAGCAGCAGCAATCTGGGGAAGAGTCAGATAAGGCAGCTGAGTCCTCAGAAACAGTGGGGGTTGGCCAACATCTCAGCAAGGACCCTCCCTAGTTCCTTGTACTGTAAAGATGTCAGGGGAGAAATGTACTTTCACGCTTGAAAGTTTCCTTTACTGTTGTCTTACAATAAAGGTAGTATACAATGTGTACTTATGGCTGGTTCTTCTTGTCCGGATTGGCTCTAAACATGGAATATAGGCAAGTATATATTTTTCAGTCACTTTTAGAGACTTCTTAAATTTTAGCATTCTTAAGAATACTGGGATTTGCAAGTGGAGACAGCTAGGCTGAATAATATTCCCTAGAGCAGAGGTCCCCAACCTTTTGGGCACCAGGGACCGGTTCCGTGGAGAGAGGTTTTTCCGCGGACTGGAGGGTGTGTGGTTTTGTGTGCTGCCTGCATCCCACAGATGGGGCTTTGCTTGTTTGTGCAGAATGGTTGCTGGCATGCCGCAGACCGGTACTGGTCCACCGACCGGGGGTTGGGGACCCCTGCCGTAGAAGAAGTCCTGGCAAGAAAGAACATTGAAGTATTTATATCAGAAATGGTTTTGTTGTTCGCTTCGTGTGGTTAAATAGGAAACGTTTCAGTAAAGAGTTTGCAGATGGATCTCCATCTTTTTTTCCCCTTCAGAGAATCAGCACTCACCCCTTTGTCTGAATAGCTAGGCTGAATTTTAGAGAAACACAAAAACAAAAAGGCCATCAAGTCAAACTCTACCTCTGAGGACTCTGTTCTATCCCAGCCTATTGCCGTCCTTGTTAGAGGCACAAGGACCAAACCCCTGCTGATACAATAGGCTGGAGACTTTAAAACAAAACAAAATCCCTTTTATTTGGGTGACAAACCTGTCAATAAGTCCAAAACACAAACAGCAAAACTCAAGTCCAAAGGAAGGAAATAGTCCACAGGAACATGTTGCAAACAAGACGAACAGACCAGGATTCCAAGAAGCACTTTGCAAACGGTTGCCTTCAGCAACCAGCAACGCCCACACCTCCCCTTTTTATACAGCAGTCCCAGGGCGTTGCCTCTCATTGCCTTCTCCTTTTACTTTGGAGTAGTCGCATAGACTGTTGTTGTTTTTCTCTTGCTACTTGACGACGTCTGCGAGCATCAATTAGCTCATCCAGATGTGAGCCTTCCGAATCTGACTCCTGCTCCTTACACAGCTGAGCTTCATCAGAAACACGACTGGAGGGGCCAGGCTCTTCATCAAGCCATGAGTCTTGTAATTCATCAGAGCCTCCCTCTGACCCTGATGGCCCCTCAACGGCCTCCTCCACCTCCTCCTCAGATTCCTCAGACTCAGCTGTTGGGAACACAGGCTGGCACGGAATCACAACAGACTCTAAGCGTGCCATTCTCTTGACAGTCGTAGGAACATGGCTTATTTCTGCTTTCTTTCTGAATGTTGTTGTTGCTCCTAGATCCCTAAAATTGTCTCCTTCTTCCAGCCAGACAAAGTTGGCCAAGAGCTGTCTCCTGCTCAAACTTTGGGGATGTAGGTAGATTGATGTTATGGTGGTTCTTTGGCTCCATAGGATACTGCCAGAGCAGTGAGAAGGGGGTTGGACTCGATGACCTCCAAGGTCCCTTCACACTTTTATTATTATTATGGATCATCGCACAGTCAGCCAGGTGTTCAGACTGGATTTGGCATTTTTTTTCTACCTATCGAGTCCTTACCCAGGACCTGGGATAGGCAGATGTGGATGTTTGATGGTATTACAGATATCGTCGCAGGATGAAAGCAGTTCCTAGTAAGGCCGCCTTTTGCAATTGACTAATGGCGAATTTGTCAATGCCAATGGTGTTCAAGTGGTGCTCAAGTTGTTTTGGGATTGCACCCAAGGCGCCTATTACTATTGGTACTACCCTTGCTTGCTTNTGCACCATTGTTGCTACTTTGTCATGCCGCTGCTTGTAGTCAGTCTGTGCGATCTTCTTGCAGCAGCTTACCAGGTGGTCCACTGTTTCTTCAGCTTCTTTGCATAGGCGGCACTTACTGTCTGTTGCTGTCTTCTCAATTTTGACTTTATATGCATTTGTCCTTAAGGCTTGGTCTTGTGCAGCCAGAATTAGTCCCTTGGTCTCTTTCTTCAATTTTCCTGCTCTTAGCCATTGCCAGGTATTGTTATTATCTGCTTTCCCAGCTATTTTTTTAATGTACTGGCCATGTAGTGCTTTGTCTTCCCATGCCTCTATTCTGTTCTTCATTTGGTCTTTCTTGTAGGCCAGTTTGGTCTCCCCAGTAGTCAGTAAGCCTTTCTGATATACTAATTTTAGTGCATCTTCATCATTGTCCTTCAGATATTTTTCCAAAGCTATTTTTTCTTCTTCAACCATCTGATGTACTTTCAGCATTCCACGCCCACCTATTTGCCTTGGTAGATAAAGTCTGTCAATGTCACTACGTGGATGAAGGGCATGATTCATTGTCATTATTTTTCTGGTCTTCCTATCCATTGCTTTTAGTTCTGCTTGAGTCCAGTCCACTATTTCAGCTGTGTATCTAATGACTGGAATTGCCCAGGTGTCGATTGCCTTTGTGGTATTTCCTCCACTGAGTTTGGACTTTAAGATCTTCTTCACTCTCTTGATGTATTCACCTCTAATCTTTTTCTTGACTTAAGTGTGCTTGATGTTGTCAGCTTGAATTTATTATTATTATTATTATTATTATTATTATTAATAATAATAATAATAATAATAATAATAATAATAATAATAATAATAATAATAATACTGTGCTGCTCCTTGAGGAATACTTCTGGATCAGTCTCTGGCCTAGCTGGAGACAGAAGAGGCATTCTTGAGGACTGGGCCTTGGTGAATTTAAATAGTGGAGCTGTCCTGGGTACTGATATTTAAATCAGAAGACAACTCGGCAACCTCAGATCAGGTCATCCTTGTCAATCACAAGCTAAACTGGCTGTGCGATGCAATTGCAAAAAAGTAAATGCTGCAGGAGTATAAAGTCCAGATCCTAAGAAGCAATTGTTCTTTTTTTATAAAGTTTTATTGATTTTATATATATATATAAATATATATAAAAACAGAGTTCTAGTAATCATTCAACAAAAACATGTTGTCTGAGTATCTTATTCACTAATAAAAATTAAATTCCTAATCCCTAAATCTTTTCTGTAACCATTGATAAAATAGTTTGAAATAGTTTCCCAAGTTTCAAAATATTCTGTTTCTTCTTTTTCTTTCAACCTTAAAGTAAGTCTGTCCATTTCCGCGCAGTCTAGTATTTTTTTAATTATTTCTTCTTCTGGTGGTGTCACTTTGTTCTTCCAGTATTGTGCAAATGTAATTCTTGACGCTGTTATCGTATGTAAAAACAAGCATGTACTTTGCTTTTCAAGTTTTTCTGGCATTACAGTATACCTGGTAAAAAAAATTCAGGTTTGTAGTCTATGTGTTTCTCTAACATTTTTTTTTAACCAAGTGTGAATTTGTGTCCAATATCTCCTTGCTTTAACACATGTCCACCACATATGATAATAAGTACCTGGAAGAAGCAATTGTTCTATTCTCTTCTGCCCTAGTTCAAATTCCACTTGGAGAATTGTGTCCACTTTGGGGCAACAGAGTCCAAAAAGAATAGCAACAAATAGGAACAATTTCAAAAGAGGACTGCTATGACGGAGAAGAGTCTGGAAACCAAGGCTTATCAGAAAGGCTTAAAGGAAGTTTGGCCTGCAGAAGAAAGTACAAGAAGCAAAATGATCATAGTCATTTTATGTACATCAATGGTTGCCACACAGAAGGAAAAGTGGACAATGGAAGGACCAGACCCAGTGAAGGAGCTTCAGATAAGACAGTGGGCAGCACTTCTTTACCACATGAGCTGTTGGCCAATTAAATAGGCTACCACAAAGAATGGACCTCTGGATGACCATCTATCCGAGATGCTTTAGGGCAGTGTTTCCCAACTTCAACAACTTTAAGATGTAAAGACTTCAACTCCTAGAATTCTCAGATGGCTGGCTACAGTAGGTAATTCTGGGACTTGAATTTCACACATTTTAAAGTTGCCAAGGTTGAGAAACAGTGGTCTAATGGATTCCACACTAAGCATGGGGATTAGATTAGATGATCTCTACAGTCATTTCCAACTATGCTTCTCTTTTCGACTGTAGACTACCTGGTTGTGGGAAGCCCACAAGTAGAGGAAAGCATGCAACTGGTGCTTTCCATTGTTCCTGTATTGCACAATATGGTACCATCTCCACGGAAGATGGAGAGACCCTCTGAATGGAAAGGTAAAGTCTGTTGGAATTAACTCCTGGTGACTTCAGGGAAAGGTCCATGTGGTGTTTTGGCAAGAGTTCAGAAGTGTCTTCTTCTAGGAAGTTCTTTCCACTCTACAGCTTTGACATTTTCTGGTAAATTTTCATCCAAGTACTAACCAGGTTCAATTCCACTTTGCTTTTTGAAAGCAGCTAAGATGGACTAGGTTTTGCATGGCACATCTAGATATTCCATGATTAAGAGGAGAGAGAGCCAACGTTTTGTAGTGGTTAAGATGTTGGACTAGGACTTGGAGGAACTAGGTTCAAGTCCACCCTTAGCCATGGAGACTCAGTGGAAACTTTAAAGCAATGATCCTCTCAGTCTAACCTTCTCCGAAGTTTGCTATTGTGGGGTAAAATGAACAGAGAAACTGATGTTTGTCACCTTGAGTTCTTGACATAAAGATGGACTATAAATCTAATAAGTATTGTTAACCTGGAATTAGGAGACAGCATAGGAAGTATCAATTGTGAATATGTGCAGATGGCCCTGCTGTCTTTGGGCACTTGCAGAGTCATGGATATAGGATCATGAAAAGACAGCAAGGAAAACACCCAATGTCCTAACCCACCCGGGAACGTATGGTGTCTTTAGGGAAACACCCAAAAGGGAACATTTTTAGCTACTTCTGCTTTCTCCCTTCTTATCTACAGTGTGCCAGGCTTACTGGGTGAAATATTTATCTTATGTGTGTCAGTGTTGCTGGGTGGATTGCTTATGTAATCAGAAAGAATAAATACAAGGATTTCTTGTCATTCGGGGCTTCTCTCTTTTAGAGGAGCCCGTCTTTGTTCAGCTGGATAAAAACGTAATGCTTAAAGGCAACTTCTGGTTTCCTGTATTTTTTTTTATCAAGCAAAACCTCAGAACCTGCACAGCAGTATGATAGACCATGCTGCAGAATGTAGAATTAAAGTCAGATGGTATCAGATGGGAGACCACCAGTAATTTCATTGGTAAGATAGGCTGATGTTGACAGGGCCGAGTGAAGGGTGAAGATTTCAATCTAACTTATTCATTTATCTTGAGAGATTAAATCCAGGAGTTCAAACTAGCATACAGAGCACCCTTCCTCCTATTTTCCAAAAAACTTGTTAAATGGGAGGGCAGGAATACAACACATGTATACAAGTGCTCATCAGCCACAGTTATGTAAGAGGAAAATCATGTCCATTTCTGAAAGCGATGGAGCAAAAGAGTGCAAAGGCTTCAGATTCAACCCAATATACTGGGAGTTCTTGACTTACTAACCACAATTGAGCCCAACATTTCTGTTGCTAAGTTTAACTGTTGTTATCTGAATTTTGCCCCATTTTACAATTTTTCTTGCCACAGTTGTTAAAGTGAATCTGTCAACACTGCTAACATCGGATGTTTTTGCTTTGACAACATATGGAGATGCAACCATTTTTCTTCGTATGAATTACTCTTAGAATTGGAGTTAGAATTAGATGATACTGGGGGAGGGAGGAATGTGCGTGGGAGTTTAATTAGACATAACAATACTGTAACTAGTGTGAGAACCAAGGTTTTTGAAACAAGAGATGATAAGAATTGGCGGGTTGGAGAACTGGAGGGAGTTTCATCTGTTGGAACCATGACAGAATCACTGCAGTTGTTAGTGACACAGTGGTTAAGTGAATCTGGCTTCCCCATTGACTTCGCTTGTCAGAAGTCACAAAACATGATCACATGACCCTGGGACACTGCAACAGTCACAGATATGAATCGGTTGCCAAGCATCCAAATTTTGATCACGTGACCCTGGGGCTGCTACAATGATCATAAGTGAAAAAAAAAGGTCAATGTTTTTTCAGTGCTGTTGTAACTTCAAATGGTCACTAAATGAACTGTTATAAATCAAGAACTACCTGTAAATCATGAATTACTATTTCCTTTCATTTAGTCCCCAACAGCTGATCATTTCCTGGAATACAACAGCCAGAGATCTCCTGGGTCTTGGTGGAGTTGTCAGTCATGTCTGAAGTACAGCATGTCCCTGTTGCTGCTAAGACCATTTTGTAAATGTGTCCATGTAGTCACTTGGCTCTGAGCTCAATTTGAGGGTGTCTATATAGCACTAATGGATTGGTTCTTTTCATTATCTCTTCCTAGATGTTTCCCACCGAGGTTGGTACCTTCCAGGCCTTGGCTGAGTCTGCAACCCAAATAGAAGAGGAAGCAGGTTTTTTTAAGGAGACTCCTCTCTCATATTCAGCTGCCAACACCCAATGGACGTGAGCAAAATAGGTGCTTGTATCCTTCCTTTGCTGGGTGTGACACTTCCATCCATGACAGAGGGTAGCAGAGACACATCATGAAGACAGAGTTGGAAAGCACCTTGGAGGTCTTCTAGTCCAACCCCCTGCTCAAGCAGGAATATTTCAGATAAATGGTTGTCCAATCTCTTCTTAAAATCCTCCAGCACCCACAACTTCTAAAGGCAAACCGTTCCATTGGTTAAATGTTCTGTCAGAAAATTTCTCCTTATTTTAAGGTTGGTTCTCTCCTTGATTAGTTTCCATCCATTGCTTCTTTTCCTGCCTTCAGGTGCTTTGACCTGACTGACCTCATCATTTCTTATCTCTGGGTTGTCCTTTCAAGGCCCCGGAGATCACCCACTTTTTCAAAAGGGTTTTGTCCTCTTTCTTGATGCCCTGATATCTGGGATCCCTTAGAGATCCATAGATTTTTCACCTCCACTTGTTCCCCTTTGCTGGTCCTTCTGACTGGAACATTAATAATAATAATAATAATAATAATAATAATAATAATAATAATAATAATAATAATAATAATAATAATAATAATAATAATGCTGGAAGGGACTTTGGAGGTCTTCTAGTCCAATCTTTTGCTCAGGCAGGAAACCCTATACCATTTCAGACACGCAGGGTCGTCTGCTTGAGCAGGGGCCAGACTAGAAGACCTCCAAGGTCCTTCCATCATGTTATTCTATTCTAAATTGCAAAACACTCACCATACTGTTTTTATTCAAAATCAAACAGATTTTTGATTTTGCAAGAAAGAGGAAGAAAGCAGATTCACTGTACAATCTTATAGTGTGTATAATAAGGCACAACCCTCTCCAGATCTAGTGAATTTTAATCCCAAATAAATGATAACTGGTAAAATGAATCCCCAAAATAAAGCAGGGGGCTGGACTAGAAGACCCCCCAAGGTCCCTTCCAACTCTGTTATTCTGTTCTGTTCCCCTCTGATTATTGCCTTCTCCCATATTGATTATACAGGTAATCCTTGACCTACCACCATTTGTTAGTGCCTGAAATTACAACGGCACTGAAAAAAAGTGACTTATGACTGGTTTTTCACAATGATGGCAGTTGCAGCATCCCCACCGTCATGTGATCAAAATTCGGGCACTTGGCAACTGGCATGCATTTATGATGGTTGCATTGTCCTGGGGCCATGTGACCATCGTTGTTAACCTTCCCAGCTGGTTTCCGACAAGCAAAGTCAATGGGGGAAGCCAGATTCTCTTAGCAATTTGTGATTAGTGATTTGCTTTACAGCTGCGGCAAAAAAAGGTTGTAAAACAGAGTGCAGCTCACTTAACAACTGCCTTGCTTAGCAACGGAAATCTTGGTCGTAGATGGAGGATATCCTGTAGACTTATGGTATTTCTTACAACTTTGCAAAGCACAAGCCAACAGCTGAGTGTAAATAAAGCATTAGTCCTATTGCCTTTATTCAAAAAAAAGAAAAGAAATCCATCCTGGAAAGGCCCCCCCCTGCCCTCTTACCCATCCCCCCCTTTGTAAAATGACTGGATTGGCCGCAATATGTCTTTGGCTCTCTGCACGGTGTTAGCTGGACCTTCCTTCTCTCCGCTCTGTAATTAATAAAATATAATTGAGCTGTGCTTGCCTGTTCGCCTTTCTACTGGGCAGTGACACCCCGTTGCTCCAATTTAATCAATACAATGTCATTAGGCAAAAGGGAAGAAAATGTGCTAAAGCATGGAAAGGGGGGGGAGCTGGTTGAAGGAGGGGGGGAGGAGCGCTCTTTCCCAGAAAAAGGCACAAAACAATGGAAGGATCCTGATTCCTAAAGGATGCCTTTTGAAGAAGTTTCTTTCCTCGCAGCCTCTGCACATTTGAACATTTCTCTTCTTTATTTATTAATTACAGATTCTTGGGGTGGTTTGTCTTCCTCTTTTCCATGTGCGACACAGTTGTTTTCTCCGGGGCACATTATTTGCAATCCCACCACTTCAGTTTAACCCCCCAGGCCCAAGTATTAAAAAGTAGGCCACTCAGGACAAGGGTTCAATTTCAGAATTTCTCCAAATGCCTTTGCTTTTCGCGAGAATCATATGGATAATCTCGACTTACATACACCCGTTCATTTAGTGACCGTTTGAAGTTACAATGCCACTGAAAAAAGTGACTTTTTTTTCATATTCAGGATCGTATCAGCATCCTTATGGTCACGTGATCGAAATTCAAACATTTGGCAACTGATTCACAGTTATGGTGCTTGCAGTGTCCCACGGTCACTTTGGGTGACCTTCTGACAAGCAAAGTCAATGGGGAAGCCAGATTCACTTAACAACTGTGCAACCTAAATTAACTGCACTGATTCACTTAACATTCATGGCAAGAAAGGTCGTAAAATAGGGCGAAATTCACTTAACAACTGTCTTGCTTAGCAACAAAAATTTGGGGCTTAATTGTGGTCCTAAGTCGAGGACTATCTGTATAGGAAGAGGCCTGTTGGATCAGGTTCCGGATGGATTTAATCTAATATTGGTTTCCACAAATCAAGGATTCTTTTTCCCTAAGCAGCAGATCCCCCATTGTGGAAGTACTCTTCAAAATGGTTATTATACACACACAGCAGTGTGAAGTCACAGTTGCCAGTTCTTAGCCAGTATTGGCTTTCCTACACATTGAGTTCTTTCCAAGAACCTAGGATGTCATAATGTATCGGTGTGGTACAGAGGCGGCACTCAGAGCCCTCTCTGTGGGCACACGTGCTGTCGTCCCAGCCCCGCCTCCCCCCATGGCCCCCTTCACACTAGCAGCCCCCCTGGAGGAGAGTCGCTCCCAGGCATGGCCCGCCTGGAGCAGTGCAGCCAAGGACATGACAGCCGGGCAGTGGGGACAAACTCCGCCCTTGCACCCCGTCGCAAACAGATGATGCTGCGGGGCACGGGTGGAAGGCTACTGGGCCGCATGGCGATCTGCGATGGGCTGTGGAGATGGCGGGTGACCCTGCGGGGGGGTGCGGGCAGGGCAGGGATGGAGCAGGGGTGGGGCGGTGCGGGGGTGGGGTGGGGCAGTTTTTGGGCACTCGGTGTCTAAAAGGTTCGCCATCACTGGTGTAGCATATGTGCAGTTCCAAGTAGTGTGGCCTTTTTGTAATTGACAGACGAAAATGTTGTCAATAAGCAGATTTCGTTGTCCAAAACTTTTGGGAATGGCACCCATTGTGCCAATAATTATTATAATGTCAATATGCTGTATCAGAGGCCCCCAATCTTTTGGGCACCAGGGACTGATGCTATAGAGAAAGACTGGACTGGAGGACCAGAAGGGGCATGGCTTCATGTGCTGCCTGCATCCAGCGGTTGGGGCTTTGCTTGTTTGCGTGGTCTGGTTGCTGGTATGCCATGGCCCAGTGCCAGTCCACGGACCGGGGGTTGCAGACCCCTGTGCTATATAATTATAATTTTACATTATTATATTTCTATCCCATCTTTTTTGAAATTTGGTCTACTCAAGGCCGTGACTGTACTTAATACTTTTGCCTCCTATTCTGCCTGCAACGACCCTGTGAGGTGGGTTTGACTGAGAGAGAGTGACTAGCCCAAAATCACCCAAACTTTCATGCCTAAGGTGGGACTAGAACTCATCATCTCCTGGTGATTGGCCCAAGGTCACGCATCCATCTTTCATGCCTAAGGCGGGAGCAGAACTCACCGTCTCCTATGATTGGCTCTGAATCCCCCAGCTGGCTTTCATGCTTAAGGCAGGACTAGAACTCATAGTCATCTGTTTTCTAAGCCAGCACTTTAACCACTACACCAAAATTGCAGTGAACAGCTGTCATTAGACATCATCAGCATGATTTATTTCACTTATGACCAATGAAGGTCATCTCAGCTTGCAGAGTATACCATATCTTGTACCAAATCACCCACCAGACATATGAGAAACTCAGTGCTTATTGTTGTAGCAGGAGAACCATACTAGTCTAGTTAACAAAAAAAATGGGAAGGATTCCAGTATCACCTTTTCTGGCACATATTGTTAAATGATTCATGAGCACGGTACTTAATTTTATAATTTAATACAATTTGTCACTTGGAAAAGGTGCTGCTGCCAGACAGTTGTGGATTTTTGGACACCAAAAGCTCAGAAATCTTTTATCAGCCTGATTTTGCTGAATGGGGAAATTGTGAGGTTGGTGGTGAGATGCTGAAATGAATTTGAGATCCTTGATTTGGGGGGTGGGGCAAGTTGTCTCTCTTCTCTAGAGCAGTGTTTCTCCACCTCAGGGACTTTAAGGTGTTTGGACTTCAGTTCCCAGAATTCCCCAGTCATGTTAACCGGGGAAATCCACACATCCCAGCATTGTTGAGAAACACTGCTCAAGACCCATGCAACCCATCTGGAATACAAAGTTTCCTTTATAGCAGGGGTGGGTAACTATGGCAACTTTACAACCTATGGCAGGGGTAGGCAACCTCGGCTCTTTTAGGACTCACAGACTTCAACTCCCAGAATTCCTGAGTCAGCATAGCTGACGAGAATTCTGGGAGTTGAAGTCCGTGAGTCATAAAAGAGCCGAGGTTGCCTACCCCTGACCTATGAACTTCTGGTTGGCTCAAGAATTCTGGGAGTTGAAGTCCACAGGTCATAAAGCTGTCATAGTTGCCCACTCCTGCTCTATAGCCATGTCAATAGCTGAAACATGGGCAGAGGCCCTTTCCTTGTCTAGGACAGTGTTGGCAAAGTTTCCAGTTGCACTTGCACAATATAGTAGTAGCAATAACACTTTCCTCCCCATCGTGTTTTTTAGCCCTCTCTGAACAGTTTACCATGTCAGCATGTTGCCCCCCATCAATCTGGGTCCTCATTTTACTGACCTCGGAAGGATGGAAGGCTGAGTCGACCTTGAGCCTGTCAGGATCAAACTCTTGGTTGTGACCAGAGTTTGCCTGCAATTGTGCATTTGAACCACTGGGCCACCAGGGCTCTTATGCATGCAGTGTATGCTTAGTGTTACCCTTGATTCATTTCCCTGCAGCTTAGTCTAATGCATGAACCCCGCCCAAGCGACACATGAATTCATAAAATGAATTAATTCACTGGCCAGGGAAAGCATGCCATCCACGTATCACAAATAGTCCCTAAGATAGCTTGTTTTAAATGGCCATAGCTCTTCTGAGTGGCAAGCAGAGAAGAATCTTTCTAGTACAGTTGGCAGAGACTTCTGCAGACTGAATCTGCTCTTCTGTCAAGCCAGTTTGGTCTAGTGGTTAAAGCATCAGACTAGAAACTGCAGGATCATGAGTTCTAGTCCCACCTTAGGCACGAAAGGTGGCTGAGTGACTTTGGGTCAATCACCAAGAGATTGTGAATTATAATCCTGCCTTAGACAGGAAAGTCAACTGAGTGACTTTGGACCAGTCACTCAACCCAACCTATCTCACAGGGTTGTTATTGGGGAAAATAGGAGGAGGGAGGAGTATAAGGTTATGTCTGTTGTCTTGAATTATTTATAAAAATAATAAAGGTGGAAGATGATAGATAGATAGATAGATAGATAGATAGATAGATAGATAGATAGATAGATAGATATAAAAGAGAGAGAGAGTTGATATAGAGATAGAGAGATAGAAAGGTGTGTGAGAGAGATAATAGAGATAGATGAAAGATAGATAGAAAGAGAAATGAGAGAGAGATGATAGAGAGAGAGAGAAAAAGATAGATGAGAGAGAGAGAAAGAGAGAGAAGTTTTCCACCCTACAAAAAAAGAACAGAAAGTTCTCCCTCCCAAAAAACTGGGAGAGCTTCTAAACACCAACATTCCACCACTATAGCTAACCTATTGTGGTTTGCATTGACTATCCCAGGATCCCTGTAATTCCCTATCCTGGAAAGCCAATGCAAAGGTCTCAGGGTCAAGGAAGCAGGTCAAGCTGGGGAAACCACAGAGGTCAAGCCAGATTGATCAATTGATTGATTAGATTTATATTTCACCTTACAGTCAGGAGTTCAAGGCACCCCACCGTCAGAAATGTAAGGCTCCCTCTCTCTATTTATTTTTCCACAACAGCTTTGTGAATTAAGCTGGGCCAGGAAATAATTGCTGGACATACCAAAATATAATTGGGAACTTTGAGAGGCCAAAATTCAGGTCTGCTGGTTCCCAGTGCAGCAACTTCACCACTGTGCCACCTTGGGTCCCTAACAAGGTCTCCCAACTTTCGTGTGTGCCGGGGTGAAACATCTCCATAACGGATCCCTGGCTTTCTCTGCATGTTGACAGCAATTGATGCTCGGTTTCCAAGGCTATGCCCAGGGTCTCTAGCCCACTTCGCTATTACAGGTGGTCCTCGACTTACCACACTTCATTCAGTGAATGTTTGAAGTTACAATGGCATTGAAAAAAGGGACCAATGACCAGTTTTCACACTCACGACCCTTGTAGCATCCCCACAATCATGAGATCAAAATTCAGATGCTTGGCAATTAATAATACTAATACTAATACTAATACTAATACTAATACTAATACTAATACTAATACTAATACTAATACTAATACTAATACTAATACTAATACTAATAATAATAATAATAATAATAATAATAATAGAGTTGGAAGGGACCTTGGAGGTCATCTAGTCCAACCCCCTGCTCAGGCAGGAAACCCTATACCATTTCGGACAAATGGCTGTCCAGTTTCTTCTTAAAAACTTCCAGTGTTGGAGCATTCACAGCTTCTGGAGGCAGGTTGTTCCACTGGTTAATTGTTCTGTCAGGAAGTTTCTCCTTAGTTCTAGGTTGCTTCTCTCCTTGATTAGTTTCCACCCGTTGCTTCTTGTCCTGCCTTCAGGTGCTTTGGAGAATAGCTTGACTCCCTCTTCTTTGGGGCAGCCCCTGAGATATTGGAACACTGCTATCATGTCCCCCCTCGTCCTTCTCTTTGTTAAACTAGACATACTCAATTCCAGCAACCGTTCCTTATATGTTTTAGCCTCCAGTCCCCTAATCATCTTTGTTGCTCTTCTCTGCACTCTTTCTAGAGTCTCAGCATCTTTTTTACATCGTGGTGACCGTGATGCAGTATCCTGGGATCACGGGATCCCCTTTTCTGACAAGCAAAGTCAATGGGGAAGCCAGGTTCACTTAGCAAGTAATTTAACTAATTTAACTAATTTAACAAGTACGGTGATCCACTTAACAATTGTGGCAAGAAAGGTCGTAAAATGGGGCAAACTCACTCAACAAATGTTTCACTTAGCAACGGAAATGTTGGGCTTGATTGTGGCCGTACGTTGAGGACTACCTGTATTTATATTTTAGCATTTTGGACATTTCTGTCTCACTTTTGCATCATACTTGAACAGCAATCTCGAGGCAGAAATGCCATGCTTTCTCTTCAGTTTCTCTTTCCATATTGATTAAACATTGCTATTTATTTCTGTAGGCCTGGTATTAATTTGCTTGGCTCTCGTATTTATTGGGATTGGATATTGTATTCATCTGTGTTCCAACCACATATTCTTACCTTATTTCATTGCCTGGCTTTACAGTCTCACTTGGTAATTTTTTTATATACAGAGTCAACCACTCAGATCTAGTGATATGGTTCAAGTTATAAAGATCTGAAGAAATATACTTCGGCAATGCAGTCTTCCCTCTCTTTCTAATGAAATGTGTGTCATCATGCATCTTTTTTTTTGTCTTAAAAATGGGGCAGGAATTCACATTTTTACCTACTTTCCAACATTTCAAACAGGAAGAAAAAAAACGCCCCACCATCTCAAAATCTGATGGCTTCAGTTCCTTCCTTTCCCTTCCCACAACTTTCAAACTGGTTAAAAAAAAACAAGTCAGGAAATGTCCTGGCCCTTATCCAAGGTGGATTAATTTATTATTAATCGCCCATTAATAGTAACAATTTATTTCTTTGCAAAAAATGAATTATTAAATAGATGCAGCATTGTTGTTCAACGTAGCACCGCTGAATAAAGAGCATATCAAAAGTCCTTCATCCTGCACTCTGCAGGATTCAACAAGATGGCTCTGAGATGGAGTGAAGCAGCACATTTAAGGCCGAAGCATCTTCTATGGTGGGTCCTAACAGCTGACAAAAGCTCCAAAAGAACAGGATGGCTTTTGACACCAGCTTTACACCAAGTAACCCATGTTGCTCCGGACTGGCAAGAGAGATTGTCAGCAGCTTATCAACATTTCAGAGAGGAGATTTGGAGGAGTATTTTCCAATTGCAGAAGCTGGGACTTAAATTTAAGATTTTGCATAGCCAAGCATTGATCCAGGTAGGTAGTTTTTGATCCTTGTTGTAATGCGGGTGGGAGAAGATATCCAAGTCTTGAAAATAAACACCATTTGATTTTCAGAAGGAGAGGCGAAAGTAAATAAATAAATGAGAGGAGAGGAGAGGAGGGGAGGGAAAGGGAGGGAAGGGAAATGGAAGATAGAGAGTAAGGAGAGGAGGAGGAGGGGAGTGAGGGAGTAAGAAGAGGAGAGGGAAGGGGAGGGATGGGAAATGGGAAGGAGGGAGGGAAGGAAGGAGAAAGGGACAGAGGGAGGGAGGGGAAGGAAATGAGTAAGGAGAGGGGAGGGGAGAGAAAGGGAGGGAAGGGAAATGGGAGATAGAGAGTAAGGAGGGGAGGGGAGGGGAGTGAGGGAGTAAGAAGAGGAGAGGAAAGGGGATGGATGGGAAATGGGATGGAGGGAATAAGAAGAAGGGAAGGAGTAAGGGGACGGGAGGAGAGCAGAGGAAAGGAGAGAAAAGGAAAGGAAAATCCATAGAGTGCACACATATTCAAACAGAAGTGTGTACATTTACCTTTACTGCTCTACCAACCAGTCTGTATCTAAGAGATGTTTTTTATAAAACTTAAAAGAAGGAAGAGATGTGACAGCAATTGGGATCAACACCTCTGAGTGCCTGTCATTCTTCATCTCAGGCCTATTTATTTATTTTCTTTCTAGGCCATCCTCTGGAAATCCCCATTTGCAAAAGGACACAGATGTTGGTTTTCCAATTCACTCTCCACTCTTATGCATGAAGCAGGTGCCATTAAGGTCAGGATTCTTCTTGCAGATCGGATGGATCGTTATTAATTCATTGCTTGCATTTAGTGCCTGCCTTTTCTCTTCCTTAGCTCAAGGACGACAGTCTTGTGAGGTAGATCAGACAGGAAAAGATTGGTACTAAGGGATTTCTCCCTCTCAGATACTGCCAGAATAACCAGATCAGGTTTGGGGTATTGTGTGTTGCCACTTTAGTCCCCTTCTGTAGTCCAGCTTTTGATAAAAAAAAAAAAAGTCAGGGTTTACATGCTACTTTAAACCACTGTTTCTTTTAACCATGATTTAGTAACCGTTGCCTCGATATTTCCAAGACGCTAAGCCAAAAATCAGAGATGCACAATTTGAAGTCCTAAGGTATCTCATCGACTCCCAAAAAGCACCCCAGAAATATGCTGAATCTATGACCAAATTGTATTTTTTTTAAATGTAGAGCATGATCAAGTTAGTTATGTTTCATTTAAAATGAAGTTCAATCAATTTTCAGTTTTAATCCCACCTCCCTGCTACTTTTTAAAAGTATGCCTCTGGTATATAGCCCTCGTGGTCAAGCTAGCAGACCCTCTTTCAAGGAGCAGCTAGCTACCTCCCTTAATTATTCACTTATTGGCAAGATTTATATCTTATATCCCTTGCCCTCATCAACAACCCTGGAAGGTAGGGAAGCAAGCTGAGAAGCAAGGATTGGCCCAATGAGCTTCTCCTGGGTTTCCCCAGCTCCTATCAGCACCTTCTCTGCTGCACCTGATTGGCTCTTAAGTTGAGAGGGAGGGACTGGCCCAAAGTCAGCCAATGAACTTGCATGGCTGAAGGAAGGTTTTTGTCCAGCATTTTCATTCATATATCTGACTGGCTCAGTGCAAATTGTGGTGCCTGGGCAAATTCAACATTCTCAGCCCCAACCAACATAATATATAACACGCAAAATAAGTGGATATAGTCAAAATGCCCAGGGTAGGTTCTGCCTCTGTTTATGTTTCTGAGTATATCAATAGGTTAGGTGGTTTATACGTGTAGGTAATTTCTGGGTCAAATAGTTCATATTTGCTTATTTATAACTAGTATTTTTTTTCCAAAACATTTATTACATACAAAATTATGAGCTATGAACAGCAGAACTTAAAATAGCTGACTGAAATAATTAACATATGTTTAATTTTCCCACCATGTTAATAAATCCAGAACTTGATAATATTTGATGTAATGCTGATTCTGGGGTACACTGGGGCAGTGAACACTCTTATCATTTGTTGCAAACTCTCTTAAGGCAGATATTTAATTTTCTTCACAGAAAATACCTTTCAGTGAAACAAGTTCCCATATCAAAGCCATCTGGGCACAAGCACCCCACAGATAGACATAGAAATACTTCCCTCTGCAAATAGGACAGTTCTTTGCTTTCCCCTTATATGTGACTCCAAAAGACCCCAGTTTAGCTTTTGCACCAAAAGGGATCATTCGAGCTTCTCAGGTAGGAAGCAAATTGTTTTCTGAGTTAGAGACTATGGGAGATTAATTCTAGGAAAATTCAGGGAGTGAGAAGAAAGAAAGAAAGAAAGAAAGAAAGAAAGAAAGAAAGAAAGAAAGAAAGAAAGAAAGAAAGAAAGAAAGAAAGAAAGAAAAGGAAGAAAGGAGCAGAGCAAGGGAAGGGATAAGAAAGAAAGAAAGAAAGAAAGAAAGAGGGGGAAGGGAGAAAGAGAAAAAGGGAGAAGGAAGGAGAAGGAAGGAAAGAAGGAAGGAAGGAAAGAAGGAAGGAGCAGAGCAAGGGAAGGGATAAGAAAGAAAAGAAAAAAGGGAGAGGAAAGGAGAGAAAGAAAGAAAAAAGGATAAGGAAGGAAAAGAAAGAAAGGAAGGAAGGAAGGAAGGAAGGAGCAGAGCAAGAGAAGGGATAAGAAAGAAAACAGAAAGGGAGGGAGGAAAGGGAGAAAGAAAAGAAAGAAAGGGATAAGGAAGGAAGGAAGGAAGGAAGGAAAGAAGGAAGGAAGGAAGGAAGGAAAGAAGGAAGGAAGGAAGGAAGGAAGGAAGGAAAGAAGGAAGGAAGGAAGGAAGGAAGGAAAGAAGGAAGGAAGGAAGGAAGGAAGGAAAGAAGGAAAGAAGGAAGGAAGGAAGGAAGGAAGGAAGGAAGGAAGGAAGGAAGGAAGGAAGGAAGGAAAGTGACAGAGAAAAATGTAAACAACTAAAGCGAAAGTATCAAAACGCGAAAGGAATGAAAAAACGGGGAAAGGAAAAGAGGGAACCGCCCCTCTTTTTCCCGGGTCTTTCTCCGGGCTTCGCTCCGTCCCCCCCCCCGTCCCCCCCCAGTCCTGCATTCCACAGATCTATCATAAACGGTTCAGCTCCGACACGTAAAGATGTGTTTTCTCTCCTGGGCAATCGATAGATGCCCGGGGAAAATACACCCCGGCGCCTCTGCTGACGCCCCCCCGCCCCACCCCAGCCGAAGCAACCGCGGCCGGAGCCAGATTTGGGAGAGGCCGGGAACTTTCCCAGCCCACTGCCTGGAAAATATCCGGGAAAGTCTTGGGCGGGAGGAGAAGAGAAATTGCGTCCGAGACTGGGTTCGGTGGGGCTCTCTCCCCCTTCCAGAGTTGGAATAATTCTCGCACACGTTACTAGTCATGTAACAACGCGGGTTCGTTGCGGCCCTTAACACTTTCACACGTTCCAGAGAATGGTCTCTGCCGCTAAGGAGACGTAAAGCGGGGTCCGCGTAGATGTTTCAGCCGGGGCCGGACTGGTCTTCATTTAGCCCCGGAAACTTGCTTCCCTTAGCCTGGAGCAGATTCTCCCCCGGAATATCCTACCTCGCAGGTTAGAGTAAGGGTCAGCTTCCGGGATAGGTTTCTCGCTTGGAAGAACCTGTAAAAAAAAAGTGGCATATAAATGTAGAAATGCGAAATTTATCAAGTTAGGATATGGGAAACAGAAAAGGAGCACAGTGTCCTTAGCATTTCCCTTGATACTATCTATCTATCTATCTATCTATCTATCTATCTATCTATCTATCTATCTATCTATCTATCTATCTATCTATCTATCTATCTATCATCTATCTATCTATCTATCTCTGTCTGTCTGTCTGTCTGTCTGTCTGTCTGTCTGTCATCTATCTATTTCTATTTCTATTTCTATTTCTATTTCTATTTCTATTTCTATCTCTCCCTCTCCCTCTCCCTCTCCCCCCCCCCTCTCTCTGTATATCTCCATCCAACCATCCATCCATCCATCCATCTCCTCCTCCTCCTCCTCCTCCTCCTCTTCCTCTTCCTCTTCCTCTTCCTCTTCTTCTTCTTCTTCTTCTTCCTCTCTCTCTCTCCCCCCCCCGTACACACACACACACACATACATACATAAAAGCAAATGGCACTGAATCCACGAGTTATAATATTAACTCGAGTACCATAAAGGACTCCCATATAAATTCAAATTTGAAGTCTTTCCTTTCATGGAGAAGGAAAGGTCCTTGGTCACAGTCAAAAACCCGAAGGAGGCCACATCCGGATTCTGAGAAGCCATATAAAGAGGACTTGGGGGAACGCGGAATGCAACTTATTTCCTTCAGATATTCTATTTTCTCCTCGTTACAAGGAACAAAAAGTAAGTCGGATCAGCTGATATCGGAGCTGGCGAGCTGAACCGGCAGGTACCTTCTGAAAAAGCGAAAGGGAGGGAGGGTTACATTCCCACGGCCAGATAATTCTGCATCCAAGTTCGTTAGCGTTACACACGGCGCTCAAAGAAATAACACCACGACTTAACCCCGCGGCCAACTTGTGTGAAGACAAAAATATGCGGAGCCCGTTTTTTGCAAGCCTTGACCTTATGGGCTTCCCAGCCTGAGGGTCGGAGGCTGCTTTTGAAAGCTATCCTTGGTGGGTGGGTGGATGGATGGACCTAAGGAAATAGGGCATTTTTACTCAAGAGTAAACAACAGCGTGCAAGCCCGGAGTGCAGGAATAAACTAACAAACCCCACCCCCATTGACAAAAATCACCTTCAGTCAATTGCAAAAGGCAGCTTTACTCGGAACAGCTTCCATCCTTTGACACCATCAAACATCCACATCTGCCTATCCCAGGCCCCTGGGAAGGACTCGATACTGTAGGTGGACCAAAAATGCCAAATCTAGTTTGAACACCTGGCTGACTGCACGATAAAGCCTTATAAATAAAGCGGGCAACAGCTACAACATTCCTCTCTCCCTCCCACTCAAGTTGGTCCTCTACTGTTGAAAAGCCTGAAGTTTCTGATACCAGCTATACAGAATTAATAAACGATGCCGGACGCATTAAAAAAAGGAACCCCTCCTTCTGTCCCTACCCTCAATAATATTAATTATACAGAATTAATTTCTTCATCCTTCAAATCGGTCTCCTGTGGTTTAGGAGGGCAGAACACTTCAGCTTTGTGGGTTGTTTTCCGAAATAGTCATATGTGAGTGGGCATCGTGTGTGTGTGTGTGTGTGTGTGTGTGTGATACTTTCATGCTGTTGCTAGCCTGCCTCTAACTTTTCAGAGTTCTTTATTGTATATATTGTATCTGCGAATTGCGAGAACAATATCGTCTCACGGCAGACCGACCAGTGGATCGTGTGGTAATCCCTTGTACTCTTTATAATTGTCATTGGCGTGTGGATATAGCACAATATAACACACAGGTGCGAAAAGTTTAGATTCCTAATGGTAGAAAGGTGAAGCAAGGAAATTCAACAGAGTTTGCTCCGGGCGCGAACTCTCTCTCTCTCTCTCTCTCTCTCTCTCTCTCTCTCTCTCTCTCTCTCTCTCTCTCTCTCTCTCTCTCTCTCTCTCTCGCTTTCACTTTCACTTTCTCTGCTCCAAACTTTTACTTTCTAAGAAGGAAGAAGGAAGAAGGAAGAAGGAAGAAAGAAGAAGAAGAAGAAGAAGAAGAAGAAGAAGAAGAAGAAGAAGAAGAAGAAGAAGAAGAAGAAGAAGAAGAAGAAGAAGAAGAAGAAGAAGAAGAAGAAGAAGAAGAAGAAGAAGAAGAAGAAGAAGAAGAAGAAGAAGAAGAAGAAATAATAATAAACCGCTTAAATATTTTTGGGAGGATGAAACGCCTATGTAATTTTTTTCCCCTTGGCTAGGTTGAAAAGCGAAAATTTCTTTCAATCAGTTTTATCTGCACGTTTTAAAAGAGTCGACAGTTTTGTTTATTTATTGTTGCACCCAGCACAGGATGCAATATTTTATTTGCATTTCAATACTTCTTTCAAATTGATTGGGTTTTTTTTTTCTTCCTCTACAAGTTATTTTATGGATTTTCCACTCCCTCCCCCCAAGAGATACACAGGACAATCATTTTTGCCACAAATTTCAATATATTTCTTAGGGATGGAAGATCTAATTAAAGAATATAGCAACCCTGAGCCAGGATCGGGGCATTTAACGTAGGCTGGAGAATGTCTATGGAGATTCTCAGTCATCCAGAAGGGATCCTCTCCAGACTGTCCCAAAGGTGCTTTTTCAAGAGGCAACTGGACTTTCTTTGTTTTTTCTTCAGCTTCTTGAAATGAGAAGCGAAAGGTCCTCAAAGAAAAACAAGGAAATCCAGTTGCCTCTTGAAAAAGCTCCTTTGGGACAGTCTGGAGAGGATCCCTAAACTCAAGGAGGGTGGAAAAGGCAGGCACGACAACTACCCAAAATGGGAGAAATGAGCGCCGCAAGGTAATAACAGCGCAACGCGATCCTACACCCAACTCTTCAACCAGCAAGTTTTATTTAATTCAACCGTAGGCGCTGAAAAGCGGGTCCAAATTGCAACCCACCCTTTTAACTTTGTTTGGCTCGCTTTGGAATAAATCTGATGGGGATCGCGCTACAAAGCCACAGGTGGGGTTTTAGCCCCCACATTGTCAACTGGTTGCCACCCCGGGCCAGCCGATGAGACCAATCTGGGCGTCAGCTGCACCCTGCTCAATGGGACCTCTTAAACGCCCAAGTCAGCAAGCTCAGAATTTACTCTTCGTCTTGCAGAGGCTTCTGTTAGTAGCAACGCGCCCCTTGCTTCCTTCGGCTAAAAGGCAAGAATCCTACAGGTGCCGTTTTATGTTGCGGTTGGTGCCAGCCTCCCAAAACAAATAAATAAATAAAACCCACGTTCGCTTTCAGTTTGTGCCTTTTGTGCTGGGCCGGGCTTTCCTCAAAACGGGAGCGGAGGAGGCGGAAAAGTCCAACAACGAGAAGGGAGAGGTAGGGAAGTGTCAGAAATAATTTCGGAACAAAGACAATTCACTAACCAAACTTGGAGACCGGAGGGGAAAAAAAAACCTGGGAAGGGGGAGAAAGAAATGAGGGACATAGGCCCACAAGTTGAACATGTAGACGCACAGAAATAAAGGCAAGCCAAGAGTGTAAAAACAAACATTTCCCCCCTCGGGAATAGGACCTTCTTTTCCGCCAGTGCCTCCTTAAAAAGATAATTTCCCAGGTTCCCTTCCCCCCCCTCCTTGCGGGGCCCCTTTTCCCTTTCCCAGGTGGCGACCTTGGGAAATCCAAGATCTTAAAGGGGACGCATCCCCCTAAAATAAAGATTAGCTGCACAATCTAGACATAGAATATTATTCCAGCCGACGTGAAGTCTCTGAACATTTCAGCAGGAAGGGAAAGAGATGGGGGGGGGGGAAGCTGTAGTCGCCCAACAACTGGGATTAATCCGGTGTGTTTTAAGGTAAACTAGGTTTGGCTGGCGCTACTAAGATAGGGAACTGGGTCTCCTGGCTCGACCTTAACCCAGGCCTACGTGGGGTGTGTGTGTGTGGAAGGACGGCAGAGTCCGTCCGGGAATTCCCTAAGAACGGCTGGAAAGAATCTCCTATCCTAATTTCCCCTCTTTCAAACCTATGGAAAGTTGGCTCCGCCGAGCCAACCCATCGAAGGCAATCAGATTTACGCACGGCGGGCTGGAAGGCAGCAAATCTCCTTCCCTTCAGCGCCAAGCGCCCCGCTAAATCTACAGCCATACAGCCAATATTTGGGGCGCCAATATTTTATCCGGTAACCCCTTAGAGAGAACTTAGCTTTTGCCTGGTTTTAAATTCGGGGGTGGTTTGGGCTTTGGTTTAAGGCCCTTGGAGAGGGGGGGGGGTTTACGGTGCGAGGGATGGGTAAAATACCCCATCCAGCAGCTGCGGTTTTGATGGCCATAAAAGACCAAGGCTTGAAGTTCTTTCCCATGAAGAGGTAACGTGGTTGGAGGATGGGGAGCCCCGGGTGGGGATTTCCCTGCAGGTGGCGGGGCTGCTGCTCCAGATTTGAGGCCGGGGGGGGGGCGGCAGCAGAAGGACGGAAGGCGTTTTCAAAAGCAAGGTGACCCCCAAGAGACGCGGGGTGTTAGAGACGGGGGTTCGTGGGGGGTTTGTCTGGAGGGGAGGCTGGCCGCTTCGGACAATGAGGGGGCTTGTCTCCAACCGTCGGGAAAGGCTAATCCCCCCGCGCCCAGGGCTGCCGCGATCAGCCGTGGGCGGCCCTGGGTGGCAGCTGGCGAAGCCCAGCGTCAGTGGATTGCGGCTAGGGGTGTGTGTGTGTGTGTGTGTGTGTGTGTGTGTGTGTGCACGCCCGTGAGTGTGGCGGGGAGAGAAAAAAAAACATAAGTTTTGGGAATGAAAATATAAGGTACAAAACGTAGTTTATAAACTCCTAGGTCCTGAGAATAGGTCGGGTGTGATCTGCGCCGCAACGGACGCCGATTGAAGAGCGCGGAAGCCCTTTTCAAAGGGTTTAAAAAAAAAATAAATAAATAAATCCACAAGCTAGCAAAGTAGAGTTCCAGGCGCCTTGGAACTAGAACTAGAATTCTTTTTTTTTTTTCTAATTTGATTGGTCTTTCGCCTCTTTCCCCTCTTGAGGCTATCCAGAGGGAAGGGAAACAACTGCTGGAGCGGGGAGGGAAATGGGTAGGAATCAGGGCTCAGCCCCACTCCTGGACCCCGAAGCTGCTAGAGAGATAGTTCAATTTCTCCCAAGCCAAAGAGAAAGAAAGAAAAAATATATATTATCTGCTTTAAGTCCGCCCCACTCGGGCCTTTAAGTGAGGGCCTTCATTCGCTTTGAAACCCCAGTCCTTGGGTTTAACAACCGTTAAGGCCAAGAACTGCGTTCCCCACCATTTTATTATTATTATTATTATTATTATTATTATTATTATTATTATTATTATTATTATTATTATTATTATTATTATTATTATTATTATTATTATTATTATTATTATTTAAACTGTGTTTCTTTCGCCTCTGACAACCTCTGGCAATCTCTTAGGATGGCCTCGGCTTGGTAGGACCTTCCCTCTTTTCTCTAAACGGGGCAAAGTCCGGTTTTCCCCAGATTGCAGGCTGGTTTAAAAATCAAAGGGAATTATTCGCCTTTTCGAAACAGGTTCTACAACTTTGCCTATTTGGGATTATGGCCGCCCGGTCTTTATTAACGCCCTGGTTGGTTTCATTCTTTCAAGCAGCTCTCTCGCCTGAAAGAAAAGAGAAAAAAAAAATTCTCTTTCAGAAGTCCCCTTGTCCATCGTCCACGCCGTTTTCAACCAAAAGTTACGGAAGGATTTGGGGGAAAGATGCGGCGAGGAGGAGGCGACACCTGTGGGCTCCTACATCTGTATATATATATATATTTTCTGAAATGGTTGTCCCCCCCCTCTCCAATTCCCCGGGCCGTGTTTGCTGTCCTTTTTTTGCATTTTTATTCTTTTGGTTAACTGTTTATTGTCTTTATTTTGCTTGGAATGGTCGAGGCCAGGCTGGCTTGATCATTCTCCCGGTGATGTTTTGGAAACGCAAAACCCGCCACCCCAATCTTTGAAAAGTGGAAATAGAGCAGGCTGCGGATCAAAAGATAGCCCGCGCGTTCTCCAGCCCTATGAGTTTAAGCCAGGCCTCTAGATGTGGGCTACACACAGTACACAATTTCTGGCAGCTGGCAAAGAGGGTGAAGAAACCTCCAACTTTTCTCTGCCACGTGGTGGAAGTCCTAATCTTTGCAGTTAAAATCTGAATATCCCCTCCGTTTAATCTGACGGTCTAATTAACACGCCCGGTGAAAATGTCCACTTGCGTGCTTTCGGAGCCTGGCTCCACCAGCTTTCCAATGCTAAACCCTCCTTCCTAAAGACCAGGAGGAACCCGCGTCCATTTTTTTCCCCTCCTTCCTCTTGTTTGCTTTTTCTTTCCCTTCAAAGAAAATTTTCCCCCGCTCGTCTCTGCGGAACTTGGTTCTGCAAAAGGGACCCGCTTCCTGCTCTCACGCCCTAAGCACCAGGTCCCCCGCGGGCGCTTGTTTGTCGTGCCAGCCAAGGGTGACTCCGGAGCCCAATCTTTGGCCTATTTTCTCCCCCAAAAGCCACGCCCGGCTTCTTTCCCTCCGGGTCCCCCCCTCCCCCGGTCCAGTCCAGTCCAGTCCAGTCCAGTCCAGCCGCCAGGCCGAGCTTCGGACGTCCTTAGATTTCTCACTAAACATCCCGGAGAGATCAAGTTGGCAAAAAACGTACGTCGTATCTCTACATTTTGCGATGCCTCCCCCACTGACAAAAAAAAGTCTTTCCCCCCCTTTCTCTGCCCATTTTGCCAAGCCTCTTTTTTCGGTCCGGCCTTCTTCGTTCAGTACAAATCTCCCAGAGCATCAATCGGTACAACCAGGAAATTACCGTGGCCGCTTCGCTACTTAATTCACCATTACGCCGGGGGGGGGGTGCGGGCGCGGGTCTACGTGCAGCTCCTCCTGTGTGTATATTCTTCTCTTTCTTCCACCCACCCACCCACCCACCCACAAGCACAGGCCCCTAAAGACCAACCCAGCCCATTTGTAATCTGATTTTTTTTTTTTTTTGTGCTATGAAGTCCCCTTTGAGATTCAAAAGGTAAAGGATCCGTAAGGACGTAAAAAGAAACAAACAAACCAAACAAAAAACACCACGCGTACCTTTCCTTTTCAAACAGCCAGGCCTTACTTCCTCGTTTCTAGCTTAATGGTTCATTTGTTAAAGCCCCCTTCCCTCTCCCCCCCCTCCCGCCCCATCCATCTTTTTCCATCCCGGCCCAGTGAAAAAGTGGACACAAGAACCCACAGCTTTTTCCCTGCGCTTTGTTGAAAGCAGCCCCGGTTGTATAGCCTGCTCCGCTCCCCGCGCAAAGCCAAAAGAGGTCGGATCCTGCGCCAAATTGATCGGAATGGGAGTTTAATTGATCGGGCTCGCCATTGATCGCCATCGATCCCTTCCCGCCGCTTAGCGAGCCTGGCGCGAACCCCCCCTTCCCCACCTCCACCCCATTGCAGCAAAGGACGAGGGTGGGGGTGGGGTGGGGTGTGTGTGGAGGAGTTAATCCACCGGAGGGGTTGTTTTTTCTCTATTGCACAATTTCTTTCCATGGGGCCAAACCAACCCCCTTGAAGCCACTGGGCCTTTGGAAGCGGTTTAAATCTGAAAACAAAATAAATCAAAACAAGCAATCGAGACCTTCGAAGAAAAAAAAAGTGGGGGGGGGGAGAGAGAGAGGGGGGGGGTCACACGTGAGAACGTGCCAACGGAAACGCCGCCCCGCCAGTCTCCGGATTAGTCCTCTTGATTTCAACGGGAATATAATGGAGAAACTGGCTTTTTTTTTTTTTTTTTAAGTTTTAGCCTCCAACCGGGCTCCAGGAGAGAAAGAATGAGAAAACTTAGCAATTGTCTCTTTTTTCTCCACCCAGAGGTCCCCTCAAGAGCTGCTTTGGATCAGAATATGGGCCAGCATCTCTGTGGCCACCAATTCAGTAAAATCGACTTTTTATGAATTTACCCTTCGCTCCCTTCCCGACCAGCCCCTTAAACCCTTCTCCTTTCTTTGCTCCCTCCTCCCCTTCAATTTCTCTCTCTCTCTCTCTCTTTCTCTCTCCTTTTTTTTTAACCTTTTCTGCCCTCACTTCACATTTTTTACACCCACCAAAATAAGTTTCCAGCGCTTTGGGCCGCTCGATTTTTGATCAATTGGCAACGATCGGGGAAAAGGTGAAGGGAAAGGAACCCGCGGGAGGCATGGCTTGGGGGGGGGAGGGACAGACGGAACCCCTGCGTTCCCTTAATAAACATTTATTCTTGAGTAAGCTGGAACCCCCCCCCCCCCATGAAAACAGGCAGGGGATTCCCTTCTGGGCACCCAGTTGGGGGAGCCGGATCTGGTTTAGCCTCCTTGCAAACCCCATCCTATGTGCTCCTGCGCCCTCTCTCCCTCTCCGCGTCGCCTGCGCGCAATTCCTTAGGTCGGCTGCCCTGGAAATCCCTGCGCGGAATCGCAGGGATCGCTCTCGTTCCAACTGACGCGAACCCTCCTGCGCCTCGGCCGGGCTGGGCACGTGCCTGGGCACCGCGCGGCCTTTGCTGGAAGTTGGAGGCTTCACCCTCCGAGCCTGGTTCCCTGTCTCGTTGCAGGCAGTCGCCCTCACGCCACCCCCCAAGAGGAGAGTGCAGAGTTCAGCCACAAGCCCTCTCACCTTTGGTAGCGAATAGCGACCGCCGGCCTTTCTCGTCCGAAAATCCTACTTGGGGTTCGTTCCACCCTGCTTTCCTGCTACTGTCTGGCTACCAGGCGTCGTAAATCTCGTGGATCTGCTCTAGCTCCCCAGTGATCAACTGACAGATCTGTTTCCTTCCCATTTCTGTTCTTCTACAGCCAGATACCTGCTTTGTTCCTTTAAAAAGGGCACAGGAGAAATCCATTTGTAGATAGATAGATAGATAGATAGATAGATAGATAGATAGATAGATAGATAGATAGATAGATAGATAGATAGATAGATAGATAGATAGATAGATAGATAGATAGATGGATGGATGGATGGATGGATGGATGGATGGATGGATGGATGGATGGATGGATGGATGGATGGATGGATGGATGGAGAGATGAGAGAGATATAATAGATGAGAGAGATGATAGAGATGATAGATAGATAGACAGACAGACAGACAGACAGACTAGATAAGATAGATGAGAGAGATATAATAAATGAGAGAGATATAATAGATGAGAGAGATGATAGATAGATAGATAGATAGATAGATAGATAGATAGATAGATAGATAGATAGATAGATAGATAGATAGATAGATAGATAGATGATGGATGGATGGATGGATGGATGGATGGATGGATGGATGGAGAGATGAGAGAGATATAATAGATGATAGAGATGATAGATAGACAGACAGACAGACAGACTAGATAAGATAGATGAGAGAGATATAATAAATGAGAGAGATATAATAGATGAGAGAGATGATAGATAGATAGATAGATAGATAGATAGATAGATAGATAGATAGATAGATAGATAGATAGATAGATGGATGGATGGATGGATGGATGGATGGATGGATGGATGGATGGATGGATGGATAGATAGAAACTCTTGAATTTTTTTCACCCTAGGATCGTAGGGCTAATTGGCTGATATAAGTCTACCTCATGTCCAAAATCTTGGGTTATTAGAGAAAGGGCAGGATAAGAATAAAAATGCGTACATGAAATAACTTAGGACAATTCTGAAGTTTGCAAACTTGCTCCTCACATACTTTGATGGAAAGCTTTTTCAGCTTGTCTTCCTTGAAGATAAGGAATGGCTGCGGTGTGTGTTATCCTGTGTGTCCAGGGAAATCACCCAGTAAATTAGCATCTCTCCCTTATGAACATCTCTCCCTTTAGAGTAGTGTTTCTCAACCCCTGCAATTTTAAGACATGTGGACTTCAACTCCCAGAATTCCCTAGTCAGCCTGCGGGACTCCAATAAATGGTCAGAGGCCAGTTCCCATCATTCTTTAAGTATTGCTTCTGCTGCTAAGATGTGGAGTCCTACAGTTAATATTTAATCAGATTCCTGGTTTTAAAAATGTCATAAAGATTGATTAATTTCTAAATAAACTCAGAACGGACAAAAAGCAAAATCCTTATTAGGGGCAGCAGAACAATGTTTCCTTGGGAGCAATCAGCCTGAAGAAGACAGGAGAGACTGAACTAAAGCAAGCTATGAAGCAAAAAGTAGTTGGGAAGATCCCACCCTTCTCTGACACCTTTGGGAGGTCTGAATGGAGCTCTGACATAAGGCCTGGAAATTAGGCAGAAGATTACAGAAATCCTAGGATTACACACCACTCCTACACATTAACTCATCCACAGCCAGATGTAGAATCTAAATCCAGGGGTCTTCAAACTTGGCCCTTTTATGACTTGTGGACTTCAACTCCCAGAATTCCTCAGCCAGGCACGTGTGCCTGGCTGAGGAATTCTGGGAGTTGAAGTCCACAAGTCATAAAAGGGCCAAGTTTGAAGACCCCTGATCTAAAGGATGCATCACATCGCTGGACTTCAGGATCTGCATTTTGACCTGCAGGTTGCATTCCCACAGAACACTTAACCTTGTTGCTGAAGGAACCCATTGCCAGAGTTTGCAAGCTACACTGAATCAAAACCAAAGCAAATGGCCTATGGCAGGGGTAAGCAAACTTGGCTCTTTTATGACTCATGGGCTTCAACTCCCAGAATTCCTGAGCCAGCATGGCTCAACTTGGAAACCTCTCCCTTCACCCTCAGCATGGCTGGCTCAGGAATTCTGGGAGTTGAAGTCCACGAGTCATAAAAGAGCCAAGGTTGCCTACCCCTGTCCTATGGTCATGCAATATTCTCAGACACAAAGAAATAACTAACCGAGGTTTATCCTAGCTAAGCTTAGGATGCTATGTGAATGAGGCACTAGATTAGTGGTGGTGAACCTATGGCACACATGCCAGAAGCGGCACTCGGAGCCCTCTCTGTGGGCACACATGCTGTTGCCCCAGCCTCCCCTCCCCTCACGACCTCCTCACCAGCAGCCCCTCTGGAGGAGAGTCGCCTCCGAGCGTGGCCCACATGGAGCAGCGCAGCCAAGGACATGGCAGCCAGGCAGCATAGACAAGACTCTGCCCTCACGCCCCATCCTGTATAGTTCATGCTGAGGGGCACAGGCAGAGGGCATGGCTGCCATGGCGCTGCTGGGCTGCCTGGGTGATCTGTGGCGGGCCCTGGAGGTGGTGAGTGGCCCTGTGGGAAGGCAGTGGGGGGGACAGGGTGAGGGCGGGGCAGGGGCAGGGGCAGGGGCGGGGCAGAGGATGGAGCAGGGGTGGGGCCAGTTTTTGGGCACCCGGTCTCTAAAAGGTTCGCCATCGCTGCACTAGATACTCAATTGAGTGAATGAAGTCTTTTGGGTGCACATTACCAGACTAGCAAAATCTGGCCAGAGAGTGAGCAAGCTGGATTATGGTTTCCAGTTGCTCTTCAGATGCTTCCAGCCTTTTTAAATGCCTGTTGAAGAAGTGAAGCAGAGTGACCTGCTCATTTTGTTTTGTTTTTAGAAACACAAGGACCGTGATGTTCAAGACGTAGCTGGATGTACGTGTGTGTCTTTAACATCTGTTGATCAGATATTCTGTATCAAACAAGGAAATCTAAGAGATCAGGTCTTAGTGCTGGCTTCAGAACTGCTGGGTTATCCACTTGTTGTGGTTCCACAAGATCCTGAACCTTCAACAGATACCAATAAAGAAAGAATATTGGTAGTTCTAATGAGGGGTCCTTGGTGTTTTCTGAACTTGGTTGTTTTCTTGCCAAAGTTTCATTACCCAAACTAGGTAACGTCATCAACGCACTGATGATGTTACCTAGTTTGGGTAATGAAACATCTGCAAGAAAACAACCAAACTCAGAGAGCACTAAGGACCCCTCACAGAACAGAAACATTGTATTCATAGGGTGTGCTATACCCCTTCCCATAATAGACCCACATCTATATTGTAGCATAACACGACTGGTTGTTTCACAGGGTCTACTGAGAGCATGGCTAGACGTTTCCATACAACTCAATCACAACGATCCTACCCAGTGGTGGAATTCAGATATGCGAACAACCGGTCCATTCTGGGCCTGGGCAACAAAAAAATTAGCTACCGGTTCTGCCGAATTGGTGCGAACCGACTTAATCCCACCACTGATCCTACCTCATTTTAGTCCCATTGCATGCGTTGTATGAATTCGACTTCTCTGGGGCTATTCCGATAGTCCCTCCTGTGGTTTTTGTAAACATTTGTCATATATCGTTTTTATATTTTTAAAACAGTGTTTCTCAACTTTGGCAAGTTTAAGATGTTTAAGAGGCATGTTGGCTGGGGAATTCCTGGAGTTGAAGTCCACACAATTTAAAGTGGTCAAGGTTGAGAAACACTGTTTAAAAGCCATCTAATGTTTTGCATGATCTACATTAGTCATGAGTGGAAAAACAAGCCAGACTCCTATAGCTCAGGCCAAGTACTTCTGTGGTGTTATTTTGCTTTTACAATGTTTTGCTTCTTATGCAGTTCTCTAATTTCATTTTCGTGTGATTGCTTTTTAATCTCCTTGTAGGTCGTAAACTAAGAATGCCAAACAACCTGATTCTGCTGCCAGCAAAGAAAACTGGAGTACACACTACTCAATGGCTGGCCATTTTCTCTCCAACTCCCATCAACCCTGCCCAGTGATCACGCTATCTCAGACTGATGGGAATCGGAGTCATCCAATGCTGCATTTGCCATCAGGCACCCCAGAACTCTGTGACCAGCTCTTTCCTTCCTTTTTCCTTCATAAATCTCCTCTGTCGTCTTTTCTGTGGTGTTGAGGATTAATTAAATAATCTGTTAGCTAACACGTTAAATTAAGATCCGCTGCTAGGTTTAATGATGTGGACGGAAGAATTGATAGAGAGAGATAAAGGGGGGGGGAAAAATTGCTAACGTGGTCCTTCTCCACCTCTGCCAGAATGAAGAGGGGATAAGGGTGGCATCAGTCCAGGATCTACAATGCAGAGATTCTGATAGAAGAAATTCATAAAGATCCATAAAGGTTCAGATTAAAAATCCATGTAGCCTTGCATCTGGATTCCAGAGGTTCTATGGAAGATCACAAGAAATAGAATGAGGACATCAACTGCTGGTGATTCCTTGCCTGATTTTAGAGACAGACTGTTACACAGAGGCCCAATTTTTAGCTGTGATGCATAGCATCATTCTAGGAAATTAAGAACTGCTTTACTGGGTTGGATTAAGATGCCCATTATATAGGTAGTCCTCGACTTATAACCATTCTTTTAGGGACCACTCTACTTACAGCAGCACTGAACAAAGTGACTTATGACTGGTTCTCATACTTATAACTGTTGCAACATCCCCATTTCGCTCATGTGATCAAAATTTGGGTGCTTGGCAACTGGCATGTATTTATTATGATGGTTACAGCATCCCAGGTTCATGTGTTCACTATTTGCAACCTTCCCAGCCATCTTCCAACAAGCAAAAACAGTGGTGAGGGGGGAGGGAGGCAGATTTGATATGATTCACTTAACAACTGCAGTGATTCAGTTAACAACCATGGCAAAAAGGTCGTAAAATCAGGCACGACTGACTTAACCCCCCCCCACCTTGCTTAGCAGTATAAATTCAAGTGGGGTTCAAGTGGGCTTGTTGATTATATACCTGGCTCCCTGCTATGTATCAACGGCCCTGCCTGAGCTGGCGGACGTGATAGCCGGGGTGGCGGTGGGAACCCCCAGACTTATGGTCTTGGGGGACTTCAACCTTCCATCAGCGGGCGAGACGTCGGCGGCAGCTCAGGAGTTCTTGGCTTCCATGACGGCCTTGGACT
>NW_015386393.1:5442883-5464226 GCF_001527695.2 Protobothrops mucrosquamatus
AAGCGGGACTGACCTAGGGTGAATTTTAAATAGGGATAATTTTTAATGATTTTTAATAAGAGACACAGCTACAAATATTTGGTTTTAATTGGCTTTTATTGGGGAAATGTGCTATGTTGTTTTAATATGCTGTGAGCCGCCCTGAGTCCCGTGGGGAGAAGGGCGGCATATAAGTCAATGTATTAAATTAAATTAAATAAATGAGGGACTACCTTTACCCCCAAATTCCCTTTCTAACAGCAAAGGGAGTGTCCAGAAGGGAAGGGGGAGATAGAAGAAGCCCCTGTTCTCCTGAATCTCAGCTAGATTGTCCTGGGCAGCTGCCGTGGTTGGTGGTCATTAATATTTCTGCACTGTTCCTTAAAAAATCTATGCAATCATTTTGAAAAAGGGACCAAACTAGCCGTCTTAACTAGCAAAGATTTCCACGTGCCATTTATTGACTTGTTATTGAATTTATATTCTCCCTGTTTTTCCAAACTGAAGGTACACCTTTCTTTCGGGTGTATCGCTTTTATGAGAATATATTTCTCATTGTTTTTATGATTTACTACTGCACAGACCTCAGGATGACACGAAGCCCTTTGAATAAATAAACCCCGTCCTTTCATCTGCCCTGTGTGAACAGCAACCTGAGTTCCACCCAAGCTACAGCATCAACCTTGAAACACGGGAGATAAAACAAGGGCAACCAGGGGAGAGAGTAGAAGGGGCATAAATGAAGCCACCAACTCAATGGGGAGGCTGTTGGCTGGTTCTCTGCCTGCTCAGTGACTCCTTCTAATCTAAACTGAAAGCCCCAGTTTTTGGACCAATCTGATCCTATGATTTGGCTTCTCCTTGTGCTGAAAAGCATTAGCCAGAAATCAAGATCATGAGAATTGGTGGTACCACTCTACAACTGCACTTATTAAGACCACATCTGGAGTACTGTGTCCAGTTCCAGTCACCATGATACAAAAAAGATGCTGAAACTCTAGAATAGTGGTGGCAAACCAATGGCACGGGTGGCCATACATGCCGTTGCCCCAGCCTTGCCTCCCCCCTTTCCAGCAGCCCCCCTGAAGGAGAGTCACCCCCGAGCGTGGCCCACACGGAGCAGTGCAGCCAAGGACAGGGCAGCCAGACAGCATAGACAAGACTGCCCTCACACCCCATCGTGCACAGTTGATACTGCAGGGCGCGGGCAGAGGGGGTGACCGCCATAGCGCTGCTGGGCAACCTGGGCGATCTGCGGCGGGCCCTGGAGGCGGTGAATGGTCCTGTGGGCAGGCGGGGTGGGGGATGGGGGCAGAGCGGGGGCAGGGCAGGGGGTGGAGTGGGGGCGGGGCCAGTTTTTGGGCACTCGGTCTCTAAAAGGTTCGCCATCACTGCTCTAGAAAGAGCGCAGAAAATAGCAACAAAGAATATAAGGGGTCTGATGAGAAACTAATTAAGAAAATCTATAAATTTTTATTGAATTTGAAAATGAAAGATGAACAAGTTAAAGAAACAATGATAACATGGACAAAGAACTTTGGATATAATGTAGAATTAGAAAAATGGCAAAATTTGTGTGTGGGGGGGAAGAAATTATAAACTGACAATGGCAGCTTCTTACAAAGGTAATTTATATAAAATGTTTTATAGATGGCACTTGCCACCAGCAAGATTGGCAAAAATGTTTAAAAATATGTCAGATAGATGTTGGAAATGTAAATACATAAGTCAGGTACTTATTATCATGTATGGTAGACATGTGTTGAAGTAAAGAGATACTGGAAAAAAAAATACATACTTGGCTAGAAAAGATGTTAGGAAAACATGTAGATTTTAAACCTGAACTTTTTTTAATTGGGTATTATGCCAGAAAAAGATTGATAAACAAAGTATATATTTGATTTTACATGTGATAACAGTGGCAAGAATCATATTTGCACAATATTGGAAAAAGGAAGAATTACCATCAGAGGCAAAAATAATTAAAAAAATATTAGATGGTGCAGAAATGGACAGACTTACTATGAGGTTGAAAGAAAAAGAAGAAACAGAATACTATAAGACTTGACTCTTGTTTTATCAATGGCTGGAGAAAAGAATAAAGGATTAGGAATTAAATTTGTATTAGTGAATGATAAACTCAGACCACACGTTGTTGAATAAGCACTACTGAATTGTATGGTGAAAAATAATAAAAATTTTACAAAAAAAATATATAAGGGGTCTGGAGGCTAAACCATATGAAGGGAACAACTAAAGCAGGGGTAGGCAACCTTGGCTCTTTTATGACTCGTGGACTTCAACACCCAGAATTCCTGAGCCAGCCATGCTGAGGGGAAAGGGAGAGGTTTCCAAGCTGAGCCATGCTGGCTCAGGAATTCTGGGAGTTGAAATCCACAAGTCATAAAAGAGCCAAGGTTGCCTACCCCTGAACTAAGGGGATCTAGATATAGTTAGCCTAACAAAGACAAGATATTTGTCTTCCAATACTTGGGCTGTCACAGGGAAGAGAGCATCAATTTATTCTCTAAAGCAGGGATCTCCAACCTTGGCAACTTTAAGACTGGTGGACTTCAACTCCCAGAATTCCTCAGCCAGCAAAGCTGGCTGAGGAATTCTGGGAGCTGAAGTCCACCAGTCTTAAAGTTGCCAAGGTTGAGGACCCCTGCTCTAAAGCACCTGAGGGCAGGACAAGAAGCAATGGGTGGAAGCTTGCTAGAGCAAGGCCCAGCCTGGAACTAAGAAGGAATTTCCTAACAGTGAGAACAATTAGTGAATGGAACTAGATTGTCTCTGAAAATTGTGGGTGTTCCATCGCTGGAGGTTTTTAAGAAAAGACTGGACAACCATTTATTTGGGATAGAGTGAGGACTTCTGCCCTGGGCAGGGGTTGGACTAAAAGACCTCCAAGGTCCATTTCAAACCTATGATTCTATGAAAGCTGCTTTCTGCATCCCTGCATGAATTGCTCTCCTGCTTGCCTTCTTTCCATTAGCCAATTGTATAGATGCCCTAGGATTGCTTTCAATGGGCTTAGTCATTCTTCATGCAAAATAGAACTGTCCCTCCGTAAAAGAGCACTTAAAATGCGGAAGGAGATACGGATTTCTGGTGGATTTTTTTTTTTTTTTTTGCAAGGATGAGATGTACTTTTGCCCAGTGTTTCTCAACCCTGACAACTTTAGTCTGTATGGACTTGCACTCCCGTGGCTGGCTAGGGAATTCTGGGAGTGGAAGTCCATATATCTTAAAGTTGTCAAGGTTGCGAAACACAGCTTTTGCCCAACGTTTCTTTCTGACACCAGTTCATCAGTATAATCCCACTGCAACAAAACGTTGCATCTTTGAATGATTCCCTGTTCAAGATTGTATCCTTTCAGTGGAGAATTATACTCTGAGCTATGCTAACACCACAGCCATTTGAATGGAAGGTAATTAATTCCTGTATCTTCATAGTAAAGGCTAGGGCAGGGGTAGGCAGCCTTGGCTCTTTTATGACTTGTGGACTTCAACTCCCAGAATTCCTGAGCCAACATGGCTCAGCTTGGAAACTCTCCCTTTTCCCTCAGCATGGCTGGCTCAGGAATTCTGGGAGTTGAAGTCCACGAGTCATAAAAGAGCCAAGGCTGCCTACCCCTGGGCTAGGGGAATAAATCATAAGAGTTCCCGGCTGCCACAATTGGGAAACCATGTTTATGATGCCTAAGATTAAACCTACTTTTCTCTCACTCCTGCTTTGGTGATTCCACTGGACAAGAGAGAGTTTGCTTCCTGAACATTTTTGGATGTATTTCTTTGAATTTTGGCTTGATTTTCTTTCATCAAGAAAATAACCTGTAATTTAACCCATCATGTACCATTTGATAGAAATTTTCTGGTTTTACACAATGATATATTATTATTATTATTATTATTATTTTTAAACTTCTGAAAAAAAATGTCCAGTTTTCACAGCTGAATACCAAGAAAAATCCTTTGGCTTTTTCCAAGGGGTGTGAAGGAAAATCAGATACGCGTATCGCTTTTAATAGGAGGCTATCTTTGAAATCTGTCTGGGTGGAAGAGGGAAAAAGAAAAAAGAAATCAATGCTTGCTCTATTGTGAGATTGAGGGAGACAACATCCATCTATCACTCAGAGCTTTGATAGGATTAGAAACGGTTTGTCAGCAATGAATGTCTTGAAGAGGCCATCCCAACAGCTACAACTCTCACCTGGCTGTAATACAATTTCTTGATTCATCATTCACACAAATTTTCAAACTCAGAAGGGTAGATCTCCAATGGACCAGGGTTGCAAACTAGAATTGTCCTTATGTTCAGCCATAATTCTGGGTAGAACATATGAGACATGGAACCCAGTTCGGTCTTCTACTGCAGGGCTTTTCAACCTTTTCACCCATTGTACCACTTTTAGGATATGGCAATATCCGAGTACCACCAGTCGCCTAGCAAGGTGTCAAAAACTTGATGACCCAAAAAAAAAAAAAAAAGGGAAAAAGTGATGAAGTACAGGTAGTCCTCGACTTACAACAGTTCGCTTAGTGACTGTTCGAAGTTACAATGGCACTGAAAAAAGTGCCCCCCAAGCCACAGCCAAGCAACACACCTGCTGGCCCGCCTGGCGGCGCTCTTCCTCCTGTCCAAGGTTTTCATTGTTGTGAGCATTTCTGTTGAGGATTGGCAGTGGGGGTGGGGTGGGGGGGTGTTTGGTTTTTATTCCCCCGTCTGCTGGGTGGTTGCAGCAGGTTTTGGTCACTTCACATGACCCTGGGACACTGTGACCGTCATAAATATGAATCAGTTGCCAAGCATCTGAATGTAAATCACAAGACCCTGGAGATGCTGCAACATTCCAGCTGATCAGCACTTCTTCTGGGCTCAGCAGAAGCGCCAGGATCAGCGCCGAGCTCCAGCTGGAGCCTGGTGCTGATCCTGGCACTTCCACTGAGCCCTGACAGCCCTGAAGAAGCGCCAATCAGCTGGAAAGTGGCACTGATCCTGGCGCTTCCGCTGAGCCCTGACAGCCCTGCAGCTCCAGCCGTCCCTCACTCAGGCTGCCACCGGTTCAGCTCATTCCCCTCCCCCGCTACCACTTTTCTAGGATGGTCACGTACCACCTGCCAGGTGCCAATGTACCACAGGTGGTACCCGTACCACTGGTTGAAAAGCCCTGTTCTACTGGGTTCCTAGATCCAATGCTGGGAAGAGGACAGGATTTAATAGGCTTGTTATAGTTGTCTGTACAGATAGTTCTTGTTTAGTGACTGTTCAAAGTTACAATGATCCTGAAAAAAAGAAGATGACCGATCCTTGAACTTACAACTGTTGCAGCATTTCCATGGACACATGATCAAAATTCAAGCACTTGGCAACTGGGATGTATTTATAACAGATGCAACATCCTGGGGATCATGTGATTCTGTTTTGTGACTTTCCCAGCTGGCTTCCAACAAGAAAAGTCAATGGGGGAAACCGGATTCACTTAATGACTACATGGTTCACTAAAATTCAGGGGTGGGCAACCTTGGCTCTTTTATGACTCGTGGACTTCAACTCCCAGAATTCCTGAGCCAGCATGGCTCAGCTTGGAAACCTCTCCCTTTCCCCTCAGCATGGCTGGCTCAGGAATTCTGGGAGTTGAAGTCCACGAGTCATAAAAGAGCCAAGGTTGCCTACCCCTGCACTAAATAATTGCAATGATTTGCTTAACAACTGTGGCAAAGAAGTAAAACAAAATCAGATGTGACTCACTTAACAATTGCCTTGCTTAGTGGCAGATTGTTGCTATTTGTGGCCATTGTGGTCATAAGGTTGACAACTACCTTTAACTCCAAAAACAGAAACAGAAGGAGGTGGTAAGATAGAGATCTCAGTTCGGGGGTGGGGAGACCATCTTTCTGGGTATGGGGTCCATTTGGAATTTGGAAAACATACCATGGGCCTGCTCACAAAAACGGCTGCCCTGGGGTGCCTATCCAATCACAAGAGAGTGATTTATGAGAAACAAATTGATGAGATTATGCAAGAATTCTATTGTCTTCCATGCCAGCTTTGCTCTGTTTCTCTCCACCATTCCAGGGCAGATGGGCACAGGGATGGGCAAAGCTTGAACTGTGACCTTTGGATTATGAATAGAATAGAATAGAATAGAATAGAATAGAATAGAATAGAATAGAATAGAATCCTTGTAGGTCATATAGAATAGAATAGAATAGAATAGAATAGAATAGAATAGAATAGAATAGAATAGAATAGAATAGAATAGAATAGAATCCTTGTAGGTCATATAGAATAGAATAGAATAGAATAGAATAGAATAGAATAGAATAGAATAGAATAGAATAGAATAGAATAGAATAATGGAATGGGAATAGAATAGAATAGAATAGAATAGAATCCTTGTAGGTCATATAGAATAGAATAGAATAGAATAGAATAGAATAGAATAGAATAGAATAGAATAGAATAGAATAGAATAGAATAGAATCCTTGTAGGTCATATAGAATAGAATAGAATAGAATAGAATAGAATAGAATAGAATAGAATAATGGAATGGGAATAGAATAGAATAGAATAGAATAGAATAGAATAGAATAGAATAGAATAGAATAGAATAGAATAGAATGGAATAGAATAGAATAGAATCCTTGTAGGTCATATAGAATAGAATAGAATAGAATAGAATAGAATAGAATATTATTATTAAATTATTATTATTATTATTATTATTAAATTAGTTTTATATCCCGCCCTTCTCCTTGCGGACTCAGGGCGGCTGACAATCGATTAAAAATACATAAATAACAGTTACAGAATTAAAATTAATTAAAAAGAAATATTTAAACGTAGTCCAATTAAAATATGATTAAAACCCCTCTAAAAATTACCCTAGGCCAGTCCTGCAAGCTGGAATAACCAAGTCTTAAGGGCGCGGCGGAAGGAAGGGAGATCAGGGATGACCCTGATCTCTGGGGGCAGTTCATTCCAGAGGGTGGGAGCTCCCACAGAGAAGGCCCTCCCCCTTGGGGTCGCCAGCCGGCACTGTCTGGCCGACGGCACCCTGNAATGCAGCTCGCGCAGCAGCGGTGTTATATGGGAGCGTCGAGTCCCTCCCAACACTGCCCGCGCGGCCGCATTTTGGACTAGCTGGAGCCTCCGGGTGCTCCTCAAGGGGAGCCCCATGTAGAGAGCATTACAGTAGTCCAGGCGGGAGGTGACAAGGGCATGAGTGACCGTGCGTAGGGCGTCCCGGTCCAGAAAAGGTCGCAACTGGTAAATCAGGCGGACCTGATAAAACGCCCCCCTGGTCACGGCCGCCAACTGATCATCCAGTGTCAGCCGTGAATCCAGGAGGACACCCAAGTTGCGTACCCGATCTGAGGGAGCCAGTGTTTCGCCCCCTATAGTCAGCGATGGAATCAGCTGACTATGCCGAGGCGCCAGTAACCACAGCCACTCGGTCTTGGATGGGATAGACGTTGGAAGGGACCTTGGAGGTCTTCTAGTCCAATCCCCTGCTCAGGCAGGAAACCATTTCAGACAAATTGTTGTCCAATCTCTTCTTAAAAACTTCTAGTGTTGGAGCATTCACAACTCCTGGAGGCAATACCTCCTATTGTTATTTTCTAAAAGTGGTTTTGGGGTCACGGGGGGGGGGCAGAATTACTTTTGTACATGAAGGTGTGGAGAGCTGAGCCTTTGCTTTCCAACATATCAGCTTGCCATTAAAAATCTAAAAACCTAAAGTCTGATATGAAAAACAACAAGGGGTGGAGCACATACGACGGAAGACAACTAGATTTGTACCTGTGGCCATCTGCAAAGGCAATGGATAATTCTAGACCAGAGGTAAACACATTTCATCTCTCTTTCTCCTGTCGTTTCATTGTTCACCTGTTGCTCTGAGCTGTATCCTACTGATTCCTCCTTGAGTTGAATTTAATGAGAATTTCTAAAATTAATTATCAAATTAGGGCTGCTCCAGATTGATCCAGTTCTCAGGTTATTTCACCTTGCCAGAACCTTCTCTATTATCAGTGTGTATATTCTGCATGGATGAAATTCTGCCAGAAGGCAGGAGAGGGAAAGGAAGAGCAATCCTGTATTGATCTGATGGCTTGTTCCGTTGTATCAAGACTCTTTTCCTGTTGTGCTTTGCTGGTAGGCATATGCTCCACCACTCCCAACACTCTTGTGAGAGGAATTTGGACGTAGCCCCAAACTTTTTTTTCCCTTCCAGTAGCGTTCTAGCTATGTACAGTATGATGGGAAAAGGGCACAAGAGATCCAAGCAATTCATAGTGGCAATCTGTACAAAATTTAAAAAAATAGAACATTGCTGTCATGAATTCAGTCTGAAGAAGGAGCAACATACTGAGGAGAAGAATGATGTTTATTGCCTCCATCACTAGTGCCTGCTTTAGAAGAAAGAAAGACCCCAAAGAATTTATTTAAAAAAAATTAAATCTATTTACTTGCTTGTTTGTATCATGCTTTATTATAGGGGTAGTCAACCTTGGCTCTTTTATGACTCATGGACTTCAACTCCCAGAATTCCTGAGCCAACTTAGCTGGCTCAGGAATTCTGGGAGTTGAAGTCCATGAGTCATAAAAAAGCCAAGGTTGACTACCCCTGCTTTATTATATGTATAAATAACTCAAGGCAATGAACATGCTTAATACTCCTTCCTCCTCCAATTTTCCCCACAACAACCATCCTGCGAGGTGGGTTTGGCTGAGAGAGGGACTGGCTCAAAGTCGCCCAGCTGGCTTTCATGCCTAAGGCAGAACTAGAATTCACAATCTTTCCGGCTTACAGTTTTGTTTAAATTACAAGCAAAAAGAAAAACATAAAGTTGTATTGCCCCCAACTGCCATTTTGTCACTACATTCCAGCAATGGTATTTCAGGAGACTCTGAGTCCCACAAAGAACTGAGGATGCTGGGCCAGAGGTGGGCCATTTACCTCAGATTATCTAAATTAGAGGAGAATTAGTGCCCTAAAGAATTTATTTTTAAAAAATTAAATGTATTTTCTTGCTTGTTTGTATCATGTAATTATATGTATAAATAACTCAAGGCAATGAACATGCTTAATACTCCTTCCTCCTCCTATTTTCCCCATAACAACCATCCTGCGAGGTGGGTTTGGCTGAGAGAGGGACTGGCCCAAAGTCATCCTGCCAACTTTCATGCCTAAGGCGGGACTAGAACTCACAGTCTCCTGATGATTGATCCAAAGAAACCCAACCAGCTTTCATGCCTAAGGCAGCACTAGAACTCACCATCTCCCATTTTTAGCTGGTGCCTAGAGGTTGAAGGCTACAAGATGACAAATCCTAAGGATCTGACTGACTGGTCAGTTTGGGAAAGCTAGGCAGGTCCCTACCATTATACCTGAGGTGAGTCCTATTTAGGTAAAATCCACCTTTCAAGGAAGGCAGCAGAACTGGAGAAGCCCATTGTTAAAGGAGATAATACATTGAGGTCATCAGTTGACAGAGGATGCAAGGTTGGGTACCCCTAGGTTGAAATTCCCTTGTAGGGGTTCACTTTGGGCCATACCTCAGAGACCCCCAACCTGTTGGGCATTCACCGCTTTCACCGCTTCTGGAGGCAGGTTGTTCCACTGGTTAATCGTTCTAACTGTCAGGAAGTTTCTCCTTAGTTCTAGGTTGCTTCTCTCCTTGATTAATTTCCATCCGTTGCTTCTTGTCCGGCCTTCAGGCGCTTTGGAAAATAGCTTGATTCCCTCTTCTTTATGGCAGCCCCTAAGATATTGGAACACTGCTATCATGTCCCCCCTTGTCCTTCTCTTCATTAAACTAGACATACCCAATTCCAGCAACCGTTCCTTATATGTTTTAGCCTCCAGTCCCCTGATCATCTTTGTTGCTCTTCTCTGTACTCTTTCTAGAGTCTCAACATCTTTTTCACATCGTGGTGACCAAAACTGGATGCAGTGTTCCAGTTGTGGCCTTACCAAGGCATTGTAAAGTGGTATTAACACGTGATCTTGATTCTATCCCTCTGTTAATACAGCCTAGCACTGTGTTGGCTTTTTTGGCAGCTGCAGCACACTGCTGGCTCATATTTAAGTGATTGTTTTTCTGCGGACTGGAGAGTGTGTGGGTTTATGTGCTGCCTGCATCCCACAGATGTGGCTTTGCTTGCTTGTGCGGACCGGTTGCTGGCATGCTGTGGCCTGGTACCAGTCTGTGGACCAGAGGTTGGGGACCCCTGCCATACCTGAGCTGGTGAAGAAGCTTCTGTTCTCTGGTTTAAATGGGATTGCGGGTTAATTTGGGTCTGATGGGATTACCATATCTAAAATGAGGTTGGGAAGGGTGCAGTCTCTGTTTTGTTTCTTATATTTATTTACTCCACTGAAACTACATCCATGCCACTGAGATTTTGGAAACTTAAAATCTAAGAAGAAATCCAGACAAAAAGAGATTCAGGAGTTTCTTTTGAAAAGGTATATAGCCCAAATGACACTGGGAATTACTGAGCGAGACAACAGCTGACAATTCAATCTGACTCCACTGAATGTCTTTAAAAATCCTTCTAGTCCCTGATTATTCATTCAGTCCATACTCTTCAGCCAAGACGTTTAAAGCAATAGTATCTAGGTCAGGGGTCCTCAACCTTGGCAAATTTAAGACTTGTGGACTTCAACTCCCAGAATTTCTCAGCCAGTTGAAGTCCACAAGTCATAAAGTGACCAAGATTGGGGACCTCTGCTGTAAGAGATTAAATCCATGCCCTCCCCACCCTTTGAAGTCTGTTGACTCTTACTTGGGACCTATTTGCCTTGACCATTCAGACAATTCAGATTCTTGTGTCTAGATACTGTAGCATGAACGAGACTCATAGCGTTTTTGAAGTTTATCTTGGTTTTATCATCTTTTCTTTTTAAGCCACTTTGAAAAGAATAGGGGTGCCCACTTCCTCCCTCAATACATTAAAACGCGTCATTTTGGAAAGCCACAGCAAGCTGAAGATGAATAGAGGTGTGGTGAGGGTGGGGGCCGAGGGAAAGGAAAGCAGGCATTGAGCTCCTTTTATCAATATTTCTCCTGAAAATGTATAATGCATTTTCTTTTCTGAAAAATTAATAACCTTGCTTTGTCTCTATTGACTTTTTCTCTGGCTCATAGTGGATGTCCAGTGGAAATTGAGTCGAGAGTGAAAAACACTGGCTGACCCTCAGCCAACCTGCTCTGGAATCTTGTCAATGGCTGCACGTTGCCGCCTTCCAGACACTGAGTCTCTCCAGCACTGCAGGAACAGAAGCCTTGGAAATCGTATTCTTTGTCTCTTGATGGCTCTGCCCATGATTCATTTGGCTTGGTCTAAAACAGGGACGTCCAACTTGGGCAACTTTAAGACTTGTGGACTTCAACTCCCAGAATTCCCCAGCCAGCCAGGGTTGGACCTCCCCTGGTCTAAAAGGAAGAGGGAGCCTCAGGGTCTCTTGGTTGAGCCGTGCAGAAGAGAAGCAGGGTCGAAAACAAATGGGCCAGGTTGAGGTGCAATCGTTGAGATGTTCAGCTAGGATTCAGAAGATCCAGGTTCTAGCTCTTCTTCAGTTATGGACATTTACTGGGTAACTTTGGGCCAGTTTCTTTCCATCTTTCCCCAGTCAGCCTCAAAATGAGGACAGAGCTGTGATCCAGGGTGGAACAATTTAGGATCCTGTTTTTGGTTGAAGAAGGCTTTCAACAGAGGGGTTGTTTTTGGTTTTCCTGAATGAGTCCACATCAAGAGGTTCAGGAATATCACAATTTCAGCTACAGCTGAGAAGACAAATGGAAGTTATCCCAAAAGCCCATGAGACTGATCTTTGTGTTCATCAGTCACAATTGTATTCTAAGACTCAATCTTAAGGTATGGAGTCATGTTAATATTATTTGCAATGGGAAAAGCAGCTGCCAATAAGGATTCAAGTTGAAAATAGTTGATGGTAAATTCCAAATATGGGTCTGTCTGTCTGCCCATCTATCCATCTCTCTCTCTCTCCTCTCTCTCTCTTCCTCCCTCCCTCTTATCTCCCTCTCTCTCTTCTCTCTCTCTCTCTCTTATCTCTCTCTCTCTTATCTCTCTCTCTGTCATATATTTATCTAACCATGTGAACTCTAAAGCTTCCTCCTTCCATTATGTATTCAAGATGGATAGTAATTAATATTTACATATTACTTATATGTAAGGGTGTGGGTCTAAACATATGTTGTATGTAGTATGTTTAAATGGGTGTTATGTATGTGGTACACTTTGAGAGCAAGCAACTAAATTTCATTTTTAATGTGTGCCATTGTGACAACAAAGATTATCTATCTAAAGTTGTATTGTTATTTAAAGCAGAATGGGCATCTGGGAAGCCTAGAGACAAATTCAGCCCTTTTTTTGCAGTTGTTGGAATTCTCTATGACTGTGACATTAAAACTTTAGTTTCCTGCTATTTTGAAGGAAAAAAATGAATACTATAAGGAAAATGCTAAAGTGGGTTCAGCACAGTAAAAAGAAGAGAGGAGAGGAGAGAAAGAAAGAAAAAACGAATCTCCAAATCCCAGCAAACAGAATATCTCAGCTCTCCACAATCTTCCCTCCCCCTAATTAATTGTTACCCTAACCATGAAAACTATCTATTCATGTTTTAAAAAATGTATGCCTTCATATTTCAGTCTGAAAGGTTCCCAGGGCAATTGATTTAAATTTAGTTTAAATAAATATTATTAAATAAATAATAATTTTAAATAAAAATGTAAATCAAAGTATGTTGAATCTAAAAAGAAATCCTTGCCGTCAAGCTTACACTCTAATAATAATTACCCCAAAAGTAAAGGACACAGATGGAAAACGAACGAATATAAATTTCTATTCCACTGGTGTTAGGATCCAAGCTTCAATTTCCCTCTATTTCCTCTGCTTTTTGGAGTCAGTAGAAATTTGGCTGTTCTCTTTTTGGACTTTGCGATTGGGAGGTGCCTCCTCAGGGCTGATTTTACTGTTCTTGTATCTGCATTTTCTTTCCTTACAGCAGGGTGCAGGAAGAGCATCTTGGAATCCTACTCGACTAAAAACAGAATATGAATCTGCAGGGCGATACTGCTGCTAAAAAGCAGAGGTCATTTTAGGCTGCACCAAGCAGAATTATAGCACCCAAATAATGGGGAGTAATGGTTCCACTCTCTTTGCCATAGACAGACCCTTGCTGTGTTAGTTCCAGATCATATTTTAACAAAATTTGATGGGAAAGGGGGGAATAAGGTATTTTTCAGAAGAGGCAACTCAGTCCAGATATAAGAGGCATGGAGAAAAAGTGTTTCAAAGAGATTCTGCCTTAATTAACTCACTATAATTGGGTATTTAACTGGGTATTTAACAGAATAACAAAATAACAGCGTTAGAAGGGACCTTGGAAGTCTTCTAGTCCAACCCCCTGCTCATGCAGGAAATATACCATTTCATACAAATGGTTGTCTGATCTCTTCTTAAAAACTTCCAGTGTTGGAGCACCCACAACTTCTGGAGGCAAGTCGTTCCACTGATTAATTGTTCTAACTGTCAGGGAATTTCCCCTTAGTTCTAGGTTGCTTCTCTTCTTGATCACTTTCCATCCATTGCTTCTTGTCCTGCCTTCAGGTGCTTTGGAGAATAGCTTGACCCTTTCTTCTTTGTGGCAACCCCTGAGATATTAGAACACTGTTATCATGTCACCCCTAGTCCTTCTTTTCATTAAACTAGACATACCCAATTCCAGCAACTTTCAAGTTCCTGTATTTATCCTGGATTAACATTAAGGAGACGTTTATGAAATCAGTGTTGTTCCCGCTTCCTTGATCTCACCAGCTCCATTGACAGAACTTTAACGAATGCAAAGGAGGAGATCAAACATGATCATAAGACTAGAAATTAAATCTTGGGGTGGGAGAAACAGGGAGAATTGGACACATTTAATTTGAAGAAGTTCAGATTGAGGTAAGGAATACAGAACAGGAAGTCCTTCACTTAGGACCCCAAATGAGAGCAAGGTGGTTGTTAAGTGGTCACACCCATTCACAAGCTTTTTTTGCCCTGCTTGTTAAGCAAGTCATGGCAGTTAAGTGCAGTTCCCCCATTGATTTTGCTTATCAGAAGTCAGCTGGGACAGCTGCAAGTGGCAATCATGGCACCCTGAGACACTGCAATCATTGTAAACACCTGCCAGGTGCCAAGGGCCCAAATCGTGATCACATGACCCTGGGGGGTGCTGCGATGGTTGTAAATCAAAGGTGTCAAACTCACCACATCATGTGACGTGTCGTGACATGACGTATCATGACTTTGTTTGCATTGCCAGAGCTGGGTTGGGCGTGGCCTCCGTATGATGCAACCGGCCTGCAGACTGGCAGTTTGACACCCTCTGTTGTAAATGCAAGGACTGCTTATAAATCACTTTTTTTTTTAGGGCTGTTGTAACTTTGAACAGTAGCGAAATGAATCGTTGTAAGACAAGGAAGGCCAGACAAGGAATAATGGATGGAAACTGATCAAGGAGAGATTCAGAAATAGAAATTTTCTGACAGTGAGAACAATCAACCAATGGAACAGATTGCCTTCAGAGGTTGGGGGGGGGCTTCATCATTGGAAACTTTCAAGAAGAGACTGGACTGCCATCTGTCAGAAATGGTGTAGGGCAGGGGTCCCCAACTCCCGGTCCATGGACCAGTACCAGGCTGCAGCATGCCAGCAACCAGTCTGCACAAACAAGCAAAGCCCCATCCATAGGGTGCAGGCAGCACACAAAACCACGCACCCTCCACGGAACCAGTCCCTGGTGCCCAAAAGGTTGGTGACCTCTTGTGTAGGGTCTCCTGCTTGGGTGAGAGGTTGGACTATCACACCTTTTGCACCCAGTACTGTGCAAAAGTAATAGTAAGTAAAGTTGGAAGGAACCTTGGAGGTCATCTAGTCCAACCCCCTGCTCAGGCAGGAAACCCTATACCATTTCGGACAAATGGCTGTCCAGTCTCTTCTTAAAAACCTCCAGTGTTGGAGCATTCACCGCTTCTGGAGGCAGGTTGTTCCACTGGTTAATTGTTCTAACTATCAGGAAGTTTCTCCTTAGTTCTAGGTTGCTTCTCTCCTTGCTTAGTTTCCACCCGTTGCTTCTTGTCCTGTCCTCAAGTGCCTTGGGACTAGGACTAGATGACCTACAAGTCCCTTCCAACTCTGTTAGTCTAAGAAAGGACTGCCTGGATGCCAATGGTGGGGTTTGCATCGGAATGTTTCATTACTTGCCCCCTTTTTCCTCCCCTCCAGCAAACCCCGGATGTTTGAGTCTGTGGTTTTCCACATTAAACCCGTCGCCCCTAACTCAGCCCTCCTCCTAGATTTAGACTGCTGGAAATCTGGGCCAGGCAGAATCTGTCTCATTAGGAGGAGTTTGATGGCTGAGGCTCAAGATCAGAACAAAGATTTATGCTGAGGTTTAAGAACACCAGTCTGTCTGGCAGAGATACTGCTAAGATCTCGGCAGCTGACAGGGCCAGTGGATTGCCAGTCAAATATTGAACAAGGACATCAATGATGTTAGCCCTAAGTGAAAACAAACAACCAAGAAGGGGGGAAAAAGAGAGCGGTTAATGGTCTTCTTGAGACATTCTCTTGGCACGGCGGGTTCTTGTGGTACCTGGCACAGATATTACTTATGTCAAAGTGAAGAACCGCTTAGCACAGCTGTCATTTTGCAACAGCTGTTCAGACAAATATTCCCTGTGTACAAATCAGATCTACGAACTGAAAGCCTTTCTCCAGGGAGCTCAGGGGGAGAGGCAGCGAAGGAGAGGTGAGGTTTGCACGTCAGGAGATGGGCCCCTGAATGCATGAATAAAGAGATGTAGTGCAGCCCAGGGGTTAGAGCACCGTGGGATATGGTGTTGGCCCATGGCTTGATCCAGAAGCTCAATGAATAGCGACTGTATTCACACTGTATATTTAATAATAATAATAATAATAACAACAACAACAACAACAACAACAACAATAATAATAATAATAATAATAATAATAGTAAAGTTGGAAGGGACCTTGAAGGTCATCTAGTCCAACCCCCTGCTTAGGCAGGAAACCCTATACCATTTCGAACAAATGGCTGTCCAGTCTCTTCTTAAAAACTTCCAGTGTTTAACCAGGTCAGTTAAAAACATAGTCTATTCACAACACCGGGGAAGCTTGGATTGTCTTTTACACATGTATGATTTAGTCTTACTTACTTACTTATTAACATTCATTATAGGCTGCTGCTACTTGTAGCAGGGGTCTAGGTCAGGGATGGCGAACCTTTTAGAGACCGAGTGCCCAAAAACTGGCCCCGTCCCTGCCCCACCCCCTGCCCCACCCCTGCCCCGCCCCACCCCGCCTGCCCGCAGGGCCACCCATTGCCTCCAGGGCCCACTGTAGATCGCCCAGCAGCACCATGGCAGCCACGCCCTCTGCCCGCGCCCCGCAGCATCAACTGTGCACGATGGGGCGTAAGGGCAGAATCTTGTCTACACTGCCTGGCTGCCATGTCCTTGACTGCACTGCTCTGCGTGGGCCCCACACTCGGGGGCGACCCTTCTCCAGGAGGGCTGCTGCAGCGGAGGGGGTCACGGAGGGAGGCAAGGCTGGGGCAACGGCACGTGTGCCCACAGTGAGGGTTCCGAGTGCCGCCTCTGGCACCCGTGCCAAAGGTTCGCCACCACTGGTCTAGGTGGACCCTAATAAAAATCAACCAAAGCCATTGTAGGCAAATCCTGATCCAGAACAGGTTAATGGAGTTATGCAAACCCAACCCTTCATCTCTCAAATAGATTTACTTCATAAAACAGTTGGACAGCAGCACATTAGTAGGAAAGAATGAAGAGCTTTGAGAAGAAAGAGAGAAAGGGAGAAGAGGAGAAAGGAGAGGGGAGGTGGGGACGGGACAGGAGGAGAGGAGAGAGGAGATGGTGGAGATGGGAGAGAATGGAGGAGAGAGATGAGAGGGGAGAGGAGAGAGAAGAGAGGGAAGAGGAGAGAGACAGAAGGAGATAGAGGAGGGGAGAGGGAAGAGAGGCAATGGGTGGAGAGAGGAGAGAGAGGAGAGAGAGGAGAAAGAGGAGAGGGGAGAGAGAGGAAGGGAGGCAGGAAGGGAAGAGGAAGAGGAAGAGGAAGAGATAAGGCAGGAAGGGGAAGGGGAAGAGAGAGGAGAGGGAAGAGATCAGGGAATGGGCTATTGCTCCACTCTGGCCAAAAGCGGTACAGAATATTCCTTTGAATGAATAGATCCAATGGTCCTTCACATGTTGCTGAATTACAAAGGCCAGTATCCATTACCAGTGACCATAGTTAGAGGATTGCTGGCATTGTAAATTAACAATCCATACAGCACCAATAAGCCTTTTCTTTTCAGTGAATTGGGGATTGTTTGGTGACATGGAAGTGTTTCTGTAAATCGGAAGATATCTCTCCAAATTTGGAGGATCACAGGTTCATTGCCCATGGTAAAACATATAGGATGAACAGGAGAATCCTTCAAATGGGTATAATTAGCCATGTTTGACTGGATATGTTCAACGACATTAAAAAACCAAACCAAAGGTTTACATAAAGTTACTGTATGAGACCATAGTTACATTTTTCCCATCTACAGCTCTTCTTGGAGATCTCTTTTCCAGTGGAATATCAGATTACCATTAAAAGTCTTCTGGATACCTTCCTGTAGTTTTGGAGACTGCAGTGTGAAGAAATATGTCTTCTTCTAGCATATTTTTGTTTTGTTCATTGAATTTGCCAATTTGGTCAACAGTTGTGGCATTTCCTGGTTAATCTCCCATCCAAATATTCACCAGGCTGGATGCTGCTTATCTGCCCCAATACTGCCAAAATGTCAAATAATCTGCAAATTAGGGGATGATTAAAGGTTTTTAATTAATTCAGCTGCTTTAACTATTTACAATGAATGTTCTGTTGATATATAATCCTCTTATTGTCAAAGGTTATTTTACTATTATTTTTAATACTTTAAATCATTGCTTTTTTCACACAGCAGACATTCAATTCCTCATGAAATACATGTTCTCTCCTTGGAGATCTCCAAACAGAGACTAAAGGACAATATGTTAGAGATGTTCTAGTAGATGTAGCAGGGGAACTAGATGACCTTAAAGACCTCTTCACATTCTACAATTCTATGGTTAATAATTTTCTGTACCTTTTTTTTTTTAGTGTTGTCACATCTATCCCTTAACTCCTGGGGATTATCTGGATTAGTTCCTGCCATTTTCTTGGCAACCTTTTTGGAAGTGATTTGTCCTTGCCTTCTTTTTCCTAGGGCTGAGAGAGAGGGACTGGCCCAAAGCTTACCCAACTGGCTTCATGCTTACAGTAGGACTAGAACTCACCATCTCCCACTTCCTACCCTGGAGGTTTTAACCTCTGAACCAAACTGGCTCTCTTTGTGTCTCCTACAAGCTTTAAATGTTTGCTTGAAGACTTGTTTTACCTCAGGGGTCTTCAAACTCAGCCCTTTTATGACTCATGGACTTCAACTCCCAGAATTCCTCAGCCAGCATGCCTGGCTGAAGTATTCTGGGAGTTGAAGTCCACGAGTCACAAAAGGGCCGAATTTGAAGACCCCTGCTCTACCTTTTCAAGATGCAACCATTTTAGGATCATTCCCCCAAATTCTTAAATCACAAGATTAAAGTGATGAAGATTTGGAGCAAAGTGTGTTTAAATTTCACACATCCTCAAAAGTTCATGCCACAACATAAGGGGAAAATTTTAATGGCAAGTTAGTTTCAGCTTTTCTCAGCTACATTAGGCTACAGATATATTGGGCTAGCAGAAAGTCAAGGAAGATTTTAACCTATTTTCCCAAATAATGCCCCTGAAATCTTTTGAAGCAGATTTAGCAGCTTCATATCCCGTCAAACCACACCTCTCCTTTCCCCACCTGAGAGTTGAAAGCTGAAAGTCAGAACTGAAGAAGCTTCTTGGATGAGAAGCAAAATGTTTTCAAGGAAAAAACACAAGAAAGTCCAGTTGCTTTTTGGAAAAGCACCTTTGGGGCTGAAAGTAGACAGGTTTTGCTAGCAAAGGAGTGGATCAGCGGTGGCAAACTGCATCTCAGAGAAAGACAGCTTTCTCCACAAAGCTGCCATGGTGCTACACAGCGATAAGGAATGGGTCAATATAGTTTTCTAGAAGTTTCCCCCCTCCCTTTTTCAGAAGGGAGAAGAAGATGAAGAAAGGTTAAATGTGAGCTATTATTGATTCATTTGCTCCCTCTCTTCCCCCACCCCTGGAGCCAGCTTGGAGGATAGATTGCAGCCCAAACTGACCAACTGACCACCGAGGGGACATTGGAGACAAGTCCACAGTTGCTGACCAATGGCTACCCGCGAGACTCGTTGCCTAGCAACCCATCTGGGAGAAGGGAAGAGGGGGAGAGATGGATTTTTTCCAAATGCAGCAGCAACAGCCGCGCCGCCGGATCAATTCTGCAACATGGGCAACAGTGACCAAACCGAGTCATTTTTGCTTGGAGCACCTATTGATCTCGCTCTGCTATGGGCATTGAATGAGGTTTAATAAGCCCCCAGTAAGCAGAAACAAGGGCTTAAGTGATAGGTTTGCAGTCAAACATGAACTTATTTCTGTCTTCCTCCTCTTTTGAAGGAAGGCAGGAAGGAAGGAAGGAAGGAAGGAAGGAAGGAAGGAAGGAAGGAAGGAAGGAAGGAAGGAAGGAAGGAAGGAAGGAAGGAAGGAAGGATCTTGTATGGCTGAAAAAATGCAAGCTACTAAAAGGGGACTATATGAAACACAGCACAGAAGTTCCCATAGAACTATCAAATCTGCTTTACAAACATTTTAGTGACTTTTTGATGGCAGGACAGTCAGTTTGGTGTAATGGTTAAGGCAGACATGTCAAACACAAGGCCCGGGGGCTGGATGTGGCCTGCGAAGTGGTTTCATGTGGCCCGCAAAGCCATCCTGGAAACAGTGAGGGAACGGCCCGCGCTGCCTTGGCCCTGGCCCAGGCCCAGGCCAGGAGGCAATGTACAATTTTGCGGTGGCCATCTATGCTGAAACGCATTCAGTCTTAGCTCCACAAGGCCGTCTGGAAACAGCGAGGAACCAGCCCCTGCCGTGTCGGCCCCGCCCCCTGGGTGCATGCTGGGGAGGTGTCCCCCCTTATGAGGAATGAAGAAATGGACCATGCCTTGACCACCCCCTTCTGCCAGAGACCCTCAGATCTGTCCCACTCCTGCCCAGGCCCCCACACGCACCCTTGACACGAACGATGTAGAGCTGGCCATGCCCACCCAGTAGGCCACACCCACTCCATCCACACCCACCCAGTAGGCCGCACCCACCCTGGCCGCACCCCCCCCCCCGAGGGCAACCACAATGCTGATGTGGCCCTCAATGAAATTTAGTTTGACACGCCTGGGTGAAGGCATCCAACTAGAAACCGGGAAATTGTGAGGTCTACTTCCGCCTTAGATCCAAAGCTAGCTGGGTGACCTTGGCAGTCATTTTCCCTTGGCCCTGGTAAGGTGACAAACCAAACCACTTTTGAAAAACTTTGCCAAAAAAACGGCAAGGACTTGTCCAGGGAATCCAGCACTGAATGGAAGAAATTGTATATAATGGAAGAGATTATTTGTAATTCGGGGTTGAATTAGGGGGTCCTTGGTGCTCCCTGAGCTTGGTTGTTTTTGTGTAAATGTTTCATTATCAAAGTAGGGAACATCGTCAGCTAAAAGGGAGATGTTTCTCTTTTGTAGTTGATGTTACCTAGTTTGGTAATGATGTTACCTAGATTGATAATGAAACATCTACCAGAAAACAACCCGGCTTAGAGAGCACCAAGGACCCCACAGAAATAGTATCTCTTTGCTGCCATCCATTGGCCATTTGGATCTTTGCAGACCAGATCTAATAGCTTTACCTTTAAGAATGACTTCTGTTTATACCGATAGGCAGGAACATACTGTATAGGAAGTGATGATCCTTCAAATACTGTGGTCCAAACCTGGAAAATGATATTGCAGGTATTTTGGTGAATCCCTTTGTGGTTCTCAGCACATGGTGATAGATTTCCAGAGGATCAGAACTTCTCTTACCATTTTCTTGCTTATTTTAATTTTTGTTTAATAATTTAATTTAATTTAATAATTTAATTTATATACCGCCCTTCTCCCGTAGGACTCAGGGCGGTGCACAGCATATTAAAACAGACAAACAAAATACATCAAAGAACAAAAAACCCCCATAAAACCAAATTAAAAGCCAAATATTAGAAGCTGTGTGTCAATTAAAATTTTCTTAAAATCATCCCTACCTAAAAT
>NW_015386393.1:5467781-5486339 GCF_001527695.2 Protobothrops mucrosquamatus
GCGCTCCATGGCATAGGACCTGGCTATCTCCGAGACCGCCTTCTGCCACAGATTCCCTCCCATAGACCGGTACGCTCCCACAGAGTGGGTCTCCTCAGGGTGCCGTCGGCCAAGCAGTGTCGGCTGGCGACCCCCAGGGGGAGGGCCTTCTCTGTGGGTGCCCCCGCCCTCTGGAACGAACTACCCCCCGAGATCCGGACGATTCCGGATCTCCTTACTTTCCGCCGCGCCCTCAAGACATGGCTTTTCCAACAAGCGGGCCTGGCCTAGGGAGGATTTTAAATTGGGTTTACTTTTTAGAAAATTTTAACACCACAACTTTAAAATATTTGGTTTTTAATTTGGTTTTATTTGGCGGGGATTGTGGGTATGTTTTTGTTTTAAACATGTTGTGAGCCGCCCTGAGTCCCGTTCGGGAGAAGGGCGGGATATAAATCAAATAAAATGAAATGAAAATGAAATGAAGTATGAATTAAGCAGTTCTGCTTTTTCCCTGTTGCCTGTTATTTCCTTGCCATCTTCTCTCTTTAGTGGACCTATAGTTTCCTTGACTTTTTTCTTGTTGTTAATGTGTTGGAAGAAACTTTTTTTTTATTATCCTTGATTTCTGTTGCAAGTTTTTGTTCGTTCTGAGCCTTTGCTTTCCTGATTTCATCTTTGCAAGTTCTGGCTGTCTGCTGATAATCGGCCTTAGTTATATGGCCCTCTTTCCATTTTTTGTATTTGTCCTTTTTGTCTTTCAGTTTGTCAGAGAGATCTTTGTGCAGCCATGCTGGTTTCTTGTTGAATTTCTTGTTTTTCTTTTTCAGTGGGGTTGTGCTGGTCTGGGCTTTTATGATCGCATTTTTCAGAGTTTCCCACGCTTCTTGGGTTGTTTTCCTCTTTAGGATTTTTACCCATGGGATCTTTCCTAGGTTCTCTCTGAGTTTGCTTGAGTTTGTTAAAGTCAGCTCTTTTGAAGTTTAACACACTGGTTGGATTCTTTTCTATTGCTAGTGTTTGCATTATATTATGTGGCTGGCAGATTCTCTGGGAGACTTTGAGGCATTCCCTAGAAGTTTGAGAGATAGAATAAGGAATGAAGAGGCAGTCTTTGGGCTTAACTCTAAATATTTTACTGATGGATTTAAAAGCTTACTGGCCTTCTTCTCTGAGTTCAAGAACTGCAGCTGAGGAGCAGCTGGCTAGGTTGGGGGGCAGGCTAACATACAAAGACTTGGGGAAAATCACAGCATCTCTCTTTTTGTCTCCCAGCCCATCTACATATGCCATATGAAGAAACTGCCTTCTGCTTTATGGTAGGGAGAAATTTAACATTCCCTCTTACAAGCTTCATCTCCAAGCAAGGTATGCTTCTCCCCCCCCCCAAGCAATTACTTTTTCTCCTATGGAAATGCACGTCAATTTAATCAGTCAGCTGATTAATTGATTAAAAGCTCATATGATTAATCGGCTCCCCTAGGTAAAACTAGCCCAAATGTCTCCCTGGCATTTCGTGTTTCTGCTTCCCAAAACACTTTCCTTCCCTCCCTCTCATAGCAACAGCCACAGATCATAATCTGATTTAATATTGAGGAAAAAAAATTCAACAGCTTCCCCCCACTTATTTAGTAAAGAGTCCATCAAGCACATCTCCTGGTTAAAAGAAAAAGACAAGCAAAAAAAGCAAAGCAAAGAGAATTAAGAAAGGAAGAAGACATAAACAGAGTACAAGTGTAAAGGAGGAGAAATCTGGGCTGAAGATAGCTGATGCTTGTCCCAACAATGGCTGGTTTTTGTTTTCCTCTGTATCTTTCCTGCATTTGAAAGTCATATCTGAATGCTTTGCAGTTTAATCTTTATTACCCAAGAGGCCCTGGAACTGAGGCAAAGGCGTGGGGGAGGGGGATAACAATCAAATCAATACTGTAGTATGAATTTATTCCCCAGGGGTTCTGGGCACCAGTATTCTCCTTTCCCTTCTATTAAAGAGATAACATCAATTTAAATGTGAGATGTGTTAATTGCCACCATTAAATGGTTGACCTCCCCCCTCCCACTTGGTGGCTATCACTCTTCCTTATGAAAGGGGGAAGGGATCCTCATTAAAAACAATAACAACAACACTGACCGGCTTGGCCCAACCCATCCCCTTATTTCAATTAATTTTTCTAAGCCATAGAAATAAGACTTTTTTAAATTATCCAGGGAAGACTTAAGCTATAATTGGGAACAGGTTTTCTATCTAAGGAGTGACTGTGGTTAAGCGTTGATATGCAGGATGTATTTTCAGTCAAAAAAGATCCTGTAGTGATTTGTATATGATCTAGGGGTAGATTCAGGCATCATGTGAAGCCACGGACTGCTTAAGCCAAGTAAAGGGCTTATACTTAAGTAGCTGTCTACTACAACGTGTTATGGGTTACAATAAAAAAGGCCCAACACAAGAGAACAGCTGAGCAGACAAAAATTATTTTAGCTGTAAAGGTCTGCATGACCTTAGGGGGAAGCAAAGAGACACAGAAAAATGGATTCTGCCTCTTTGCTGCCATCTACTGGTGAATCATATTTTGAAGTCCAGATATGTTATTAAATAGAGAGAAAGGGTAAAAAGGTCATGACACCAAGGGATGAAGAAAGAAAGGGAAATCAAACTGACAGGAAGGAAGTTTAAAAGTAATGTTAGAAAGTATTATTTCATACAAAGAGTAATGAAAGCTTGGAACCAATTTCCAGCGGAGATAGTGTGTCAATCATCAGTAACTGAATTTCAACATGCTTTGGATATCCAACATCCAACAAAGTTAAAAAAATAGAAATAAATAAAAAATTAAAATAATAAAAATAAATACATACATTTTTTAAAAAAAATGGCAGACTCAATGGACCACTAGAATTTTTTTTCAGTCGGTTTTCTATGTTTTTATATTAGAAAGATTTTTTTAAATTTCCCCAAATCTCACAAAATATTGAAACCTCATTTTGGTGACTTGCACAGAGTCTTACAAGAGGATCAGATCTCATATGCTGATCAGTATCTTGTGTGATCTTACGAGACTGGTAGTTTTGAGTATGATATGACGGGTGTTCAGCATCTTTACTTTTTAAATAAAAGGGTTGTGTTGAGGACTCATCTCAGGCACTTTTTAGAAATAGAGAAAAAGATGTTTTGGATGGAGTTACTGTTCCTTTATGGAGAGACAGCTTTTCTGGTATCCACAACCATCCATATGGAACTGATGGAGAAAATTACAAGGATGAAGTTAATTCTAGAAAAAAATAGGGATATTGCAGATATGGTATTGTTCACAATGCACCTGTTCTTTCATCTTCTCTCAGGCCCAGTACAAACATCTTTAATTTTGTCTTGTTTTTCTTTTACCTATACCACATTGGAAAATAATATATTTTGTTCCATTATAAATCAGCAATTTGTCAGAAAATGACAGATAAAAATAATGGCAGCTTCTCCCCCACCTGTAGAACTTACACACACAAAGAAAATTTTCTGAATTCTGGCCACATAATGTCTTCATCTCATCTTACGTATTAATAAGAACTCATAAAATCAGTTAATAAGAAGTTATTCCTGACTTCCGGTCCTGAGGAGCAGTGCAGCAGTCGAGGGGTTCAGGACTCTGTGCCCTTTGGCTGAGTTTTTTCCTGTTAAGGGACCCTAAATGGGCCTGAAGCTGCCCCGAAGAGGGGGAAAAGAAGGAAGGAAGTCCCAGGGACCTCGGAGAGATGGCGGTCGACCCGATCAGTCCAGGAGAAGCCTTCCAGAAACCAACAGGAGAAAGGCTAGCCTAACTTCAGAGTCTAGCCCAAGCTGCAAGCAACTGAAGTCAAAAGCACTATTTTCAGCTGATTGTAAACAGCGCATTTGAATCTGGGTAAGAACATCGATTTTCTCTATCCTACTTATCAACTTTCCTGAAAGAAAAAAAAATCCCAAGAAGCAAAAAAACCTCTGAAAGTGAAGGAGGGGGATTTTTGCCCCATCCTTTTACTAATGGAAGTGGCAAATTAAACCTTTTATGGAAGACCAAAACTTATTGAAATGAAATGACTATAAAACCTAAATTTGGATAAGTTTGAAATTACTGAATGGTTAAGATTCTCATTTTGAAGGCAATTTGTTCATTTTGAAAATTTGAAAAATAAACCAGTGCTGACATCTAGTGGTGGATGAAGACTATGACAGCTATGGCTTTCATGCAGGACTTGGCAAAATCTGGAAAAAACTAATCTCTACTTGTGACCTTCAAACTCTAACAATAGAGAACAGCTGTGACAAAAAAAGAAAACAATCTGGGCTGCAGACAAAGTGAGACTTACAAACTTCAGAGAACAAAAAAAACTTTTTTGAACTTTCTGGATTACAAGTATCTATTTAACTCTGACCCCAAAGCTATTTGCAGAGAAAAGAAAATTTGGATTCTTGATCATCATGGAAAATCAGAGATTTATAGAAAGAACCTATCAAGAAAAAATAAATATTTTTCAAGAGGAGACATATGATATGTTGCAACTAATTCAAATAACAATGATTTCAAACTACAAAGAAATCCAAAATAACTTTGAAAATATAAACCAATTCATCTCCAATTTAACTTTACAAAAAAAATTCCAGGAAACAACAACAGAGAAGGAACAGATAAAACAGACAACTGAATACAAATTTGAGGATAGAGACTTAAAGATGGAACCTAACAAAACAAAGAAGTATGATTTAACCCAAGTGGGAAAAAATTACAAGAAATACTGGATTTGGAAAAGACAACTTATACTTTAACACCACAAAACAAATTTGAGGATAAGAAAAAAGATTGGACAAAATGGACTGCAGAGATGCCAGGAAAAACACTAGAACTGGAGAGACAAAAAATGATAAGAGAAGCAGAGAGAAAAAAAAGAAAAAGATTTTCAACAAAAATGAATGGGCAAATGCCTCTCACAAAGATATTGTACTTGACTTACCTTTTATCTACAGTAACACCTACAAGAATATAGAAAGGTTCTTTGATTCAGCAGAACATATTAATTAAGAAAGATACTGGGGAAAAGAAAAAGGCTAAAGTGAAAATTAAGAAAATAGATGATGGGGCCTATCAGAGAGAATATTTAAAAAAGAAACACCTGTTCGAATATGGTTAAAGAAATAGAAAAATTTTGGATGTGAATTTGACTTTAAGAGGGAAGAACCCCTCAAGTAACATAGTACTTACTTTTTCTTCTTTTTTATTTTATTTCTTGATATGAGTAATATAAAAGAGTTGGAATGGCTTATATAAAGGAAATGTTTTAGATATCTAAAGGTGATTGACTTTAAGAAAATTACAATGGATTAAAAAATGTTTTGAATAAGAGTTAAAAGACTAGATGACTAGATTTATTAAATGAAATATTTAAAGATTAAATATATTTTTAATTATGGTAAAAAAGAACAATTTTTTTTTTGGAAATAAATACGTATTAGCTTACAGGAAATAAGAATTTTAAGCAGCATATTATCTTTTTATTTTTTTTATTCTTATTCTTCTTTTTTCTTTTTTTAGTCTTATTTATTCCTTAAGAAAGGTAAAAGTATTGGGTTGGCTTACATGAGAAAAAATAGACTTAAATATTTAAATGTAATTAACTTTGAGAAAATCTTAACCAGTAAGAATGTTTTGAACATTGTGGGAAAAACAAATGTAAACAAGAACTGTAAACAGGATCTATGATGAGACAACCAGAATGACTAGATAGAAAAGGAATATTATATTGATGTGATTATTATCTGTAGAAATATTAGAAAACTTTTATACTCAATTGTCATTCATTAAAACAACAAGAATTGTATTAACTTAAGGTTAGTAAAAGAGAACATTATGGGAAAAAGAGGAAATCAAGTAAAGTTATTATGTGGATTATAGATTATAGAAATCAACTGTTAGTGAATGTTCCTTAAATGTAAACCCAGACAACACACTATTTACCGAATATTAAGGTGATTATGTTAAAAAATTAATAAAACATATTTTTTTTTAAAAAATAAGTTATTCCTGTGAATGAGATTTTTTTTCCCTTCGTGCTCTTACAAGAATTCCTGGTTCTTATTGTTCAAATCAAACAGCAATTGCTATGTTTCATCCTCTTACAATTCGTATGTCTGTCTGCTTAAAAAGAATGGCAATGTGTTCAAAACAACTTGGCATCAGTTAAGTGTGCATAAGAACGAAGCCAATATCTCTTCTAATATTTCTTTTTCCCTCTATTTCCCCTTTTTCCTCTCTTGTATTTAGGTTTAAATTAATCCATATTCTGGGATTACACAATCTATTGAATTTAATCATGCACTAACTCAGTGTTTCTCAACCTTAGCAACTTTAAGAGATCTGGACTTCAACTCCCAGAATTCCCCAGTCAGCCTGAACTAACTAAACTGACTGGGTTCAAATAACGTGCTAAGTCTTCTTACCCCTCTCCTACCCCTCTTCTTCCTACCTTCCTAATATTCAGAGACACAAACATTAAAACTGGACCTTAGCCATAAAAGCAAGCTTAGCCATGAGATCTTTAACTGCCCTGGTTCAGCATGTTTGTTGTTTGTTTATCAAATTTATTTGCCGCCCACCTTGTATTGAAATGATGTTGTACAAATCAAGTTAGCGAAAATATGCCTAAAACTTAGGTATTTGCTGAAATACCTTGGGAGAGCATTCCTCCTTTATGACTCCCAGATCTAGGGTTTCTGTTTCTGATTCAACAACTTCACATTTCACTGCTCCTGGACCTGTTTGGCTGCTATCCGCCTACCTGCATTTAACGAAGAGAAGGATGAGGGGGGACATGACAGCAGTGTTCCAATATCTCAGGGGCTGCCACAAAGAAGAGGGAGTCTAGCTATTTTCCAAAGCGCCTGAAGGCAGGACAAGAAGCAACGGATGGAAACTAATCAAGGAGAGAAGCAACCTAGAACTAAGGAGAAACTTCCTGACAGTTAGAACAATTAACCAGTGGAACAACCTGTCTCCAGAAGCAGTGAATGCGTCAACACTGGAGGTTTTTAAGAAGAAACTGGACAGCCATTTGTCCGAAATGGTATAGGGTTTCCTGCCTGAGCAGGGGGTTGGACTAGATGACCTCCAAGGTCCCTTCCAACTTTATCATTATTATTATTATTGTTTGTGGTGGACCTGCTCTGTAGGGCCTCACCCTTCCCTGGGCTTGTCTAAAACCCAGCCTCTAATTCTTCCCACCTGGAAAGAACATGGAAGAACATCCCGTGATCTTCTGATCTGTCCCTGGCCATGATCACCACCGCCCCACCAATACAAAGGGACAGCTTGGTTCCTGACAACCCATCCATCCACCCACCCACCGCAAACTGTTTTCCACCCGCTGCCCCCCAACCCAGTGCTTCTTCTCATTCCCAGCTGTCCCCACGATGCAGCACTGCGGCAGGAGCTCACACTGGCAAAACCGATCGAGGTGAAATGGTTGATCAATAGGTATATTGAGCGCCTCTTCAGGCTATGGTGCTTTTTGAGGATTCAGAACAAGCCTCCAGTCGCAGCCTCAAAGATGCCCCCCAAGGCCAATCAAAAGAGCACAGCAGGACCAAGATGACTTTTCAAATAGCCCTGCTGGATCAAACCAAAGACTATATAATCCAGTGTGAAGCACCCCCACCGTGGCCAACCAAGTGGTTCCAGGAAACTCACAAGCCAAAAATGAAAAGAATAGCCCAGAGGTGCAACTAACCCCAGTCAATGTACCCCCATCTCTTGCTGCTGGCATCTAACAAAGGCATTTAGGGGTACACTGCATCTAAACATGGGGTTCCAGTCAGCTGTTCTGATTGGTGGATTTATGCTTTGGGATTTGTCTAAGTTGCTTGTGAAGCTTTTTCACTGAACAGTGTTGCCACACGTTGATAAGGCCTGTTCCATGATGATCTGCAGCAAACTAAGGAGAAATTTCCTGACAGCTTGTCTCTAGAAGTTGTGGGTGCTCCATCCCTAGAGGTTTTCAAGAAGAGGCTGGAAAACCATTTGTCCAGAATGGCATAAGTCTCCTGCTTGAACAGGGGGTTGGATTAGAAGACCTCCAAGGTCCCTTCCAACGGTATTGTTCTAGGTTTGGTGAAGTTCATCTTTCAGTCTTTATGGAATCTATTGTTTTTCTTTTTCATAAGGAAATCTCAAATCCTCTATCATTTTTCTTTCTTATCTCTATCCATCTCTGGCTCTGTAAGAACTTTGTGGTCTGGAGCCACAAATGTAATGTAAACGGTTTTCTTTACTTTTTTAGGTGCCCAAAGTGGTTCCACTCAGTCTGAAGAAAGAATGTCCCCTGCCATTAAAATTAGCTATCAGTTGCCCTCTTTGATGCTCGGCTGATAAAATTGTCAGATTGTTGGCTCTAAAATCGAGTGCTATATTCTGTATACATTTCTAAAATCCTAGTGAGGAAAGAATTGTGTACGTCACTGAGTCCCTTCTGCTCATCTCCATTAGATGGTTGCCCAGAGTTCATTTGAATACATCCACATCCATCCATTCAAGCTGCTCTTACCTTTGAAGGAAGCCTTTCTTAAGATTCAACTGGCACCTGTCTTCTTGCAATTTAAGAATATTGCTTTACTCTAGGTTCTCCAGAATGAGAAGAGGCATGGTCTTTTTTTTTAGGAGACATTTCTTCAGATATATAAGGACTACCCGGATCTGTTCCCTTTTTCTTCTTACTTAGTGAATGGACTGTACTGTAGAGTGGACACAAGACTCGAGAAGAAAGTTCTAATCTGTGCTCAGCTCCTTTTCCACTTCCTCTCTTTGACTCCTTGCTGGAATGTTTGGTGATTTCCATTCATCCATTGAATTTGCACAGGTTGCTCAGCCTGGCCATTGTATCAACCATTTCTCAAGCTCACACAATGCATTAAACCAGGCATGCTGGCTGAGGAATTCTGGGAGTTGAAGTCCACAAGTCATAAAAGGGCCAAGTTTGAAGACCCCTGCATTAAACCATAAACTCATCCACTTGTTGCAATGGGCAGGCCATAGAGAATAACTGACTGACTGACTGACTGACTGAACTGAATTCACACCTGCTCTTAAAAAAAACTAACAAAGGTTAGAATTCACAACAGTTTGCCTGAATGGCAAAGGCAGCTGCTAGATTTTTAGACAATTTGTTTTAAGAGGATCCATGCAAGTCATTTCTAGTTGTCAACTCTTTACAAGAGAACTTGGTAATAACAATGGATGACTCAGACAAATAGAATTATGAATATATACATTCATTTAAATGTATACATTTCTTTTTATTTGGGCACAACAATCCCAACACCAAGGGAGGAGGACTCTGTGGAGCCTCAATGATATCCTATGTCTACAAGTGATGGACTGACAGGATAGAAATAGAAATAATAGGAATAGGAATAGGAATAGAAATAAGAAAAAGAACAGAACAGAATGGAACGGAACGGAACAGAATGGAACAGAACGGAACGGAACGGAACAGAACAGAACAGAATAGAATAGAATAGAATAGAATAGAATAGAATAGAATAGAATAGAATAGAATAGAATAATAGAGTTAGAAGGGGTGAAGAAGAGAGGGGATCAAAAATTCAGATTTTAAGAGAAACTCAGACATTCCTGGGAATGACAAAATAATCACTTTGATCATTTCCTCCACCAAAGTCAGAATCCATTCCTGAACTTGGAACAGAAAAGCTGAGGACTATTATGGCTTCCTAGAATATTCCCAAGCAATACAGGATTATAGACCAAAGTCTCTCTTAACTATTAAAGATATCCAATAATAATTTAAAACAGAAAGTCTTCTTAATATTTGGAAACCATGTTATTCCCAATATGTAATAACACACACAGTCATACAGCAACAATCTACCAATGTCTAAACATACTTTTCATTTGTAATTTTCATAATTAAAATCCTTCCCATGCACAAATATAAAGCTGCTTTATGCCTGATAGATGAATACATATATGAATATAGGATAACATTTTCATAACAGCTTCATCTGTGAATTTCTTGGAGCAAAGGTAGTTCAGTTCTATTGTATATACCTTGAAGTCAGCTTCTCTGGGCTTTGAGGAATTAAAACTAAAGTACTAATCAAATTTTCTGCAGATGTTTCACTTTCTGTCTCATGAGGGTTCCTTAGTTGCAGAAGGAAATCCAATTAGTACCTCAGTATTAATCCCCTGGAGTCTAGAGAACTTGACCACAAGGTATAATTTCCTGCATTTACAGAAAATTACCATGTTTTCCAAAAAAATAAAAATAAAATGCCAGCACTCTTAATATATATTTTTAGCCCACACCATCTTCCATTCTGTACCATCTCGTATACAGTTTTTCCCAAGTATGTCCCAAAGGTGCTTTTTCAAGAGGCAACTGGACTTTCTTGTTTTCCCTTGATGTTTCATTTCTCATCCAAGAATTCTTCCGTTCTGAAGTGAGAACCGAAAAAGCTTCTTGAATGAGAAGTGAAATGTCTTCAAGGAAAAACAAAGAATGTCCAGTTGCCTCTTGAAAAATCTCCTTTGGGACAACCATGATCTGGATGACTGAGAATCTCCATAGACATTTTCCTCAAGTGTATTTCTGTCTCTGGAATTTTCCTAAGGTGCATGTTTTGCGAACCAAAAGATCTCCTTCAAAATTTAGAGGTGTGTTTTGAAGGATAACACTGTTTGCTACATTGCTAAATATGAATGAAGTTAATTGAAGGTAACAGTGCAGACCAAATAAAACTCCACCCACCCTATTTATGCCATATAAAACTATCAATATCACATGAAGTGTTAATATCACTTTATAAAGCCTTGGTAAGGCCACACTTGGAATACTTCATCCAGTTTTGGTCACCATGATGTAAAAAAGATGTTGAGATTCTACAAAGAGTGCAGAGAAGAGCAACAAAAATGATCAGAGGATTGGAGGCTAAAACATAAGGAACGGTTGATGGAATTGGGTATGTCTAGTTTAATGAAGAGAAGGACGAGGGGTGACATGATAGCAGTGTTCCAATATCTCAGGGGTTGCCACAAAGAAGAGGGAGTCAATCTATTCTCCAAAGCACCTGAAGGCAGGACCAGAAGCAATGGATGGAAACAAATCAAGGAGAGAACTAACCTAGAACTAAGGAGAAATTTCGTGACAATGAGAACAATTAATCAGTGGAACAGCTTGCCTCCAGAAGTTGTGGGTGCTCCAACATTGGAGGTTTTTAAGAAGAGATTGGACCACCATTTGTCTGAAATGGTATAGGGTTTCCTGCCTGAGCAGGGGGTTGGACTAGAAGACCTCCAAGGTCCTTCCAACTCTGTTATCTCTCTTATTCTGTTAGCTAATAATATAACTACACTGACCAGTATTCTATCATTGAACTGTAATTTCCATACATTCACACTCAAAGAGATCATCAAAAGCTTTCCTTGTGAAATGAAAAAAGTGTTGCCATTCCCCGGATGATACCAAATCAAGACTGAGAGCTGCACAGGCAGAAACTGCTCAGATGGTGTTGAGTCCAGACTGATCAATGGAGGCAGAATAAGAGCGAAAGCTTTGATGTGTGTCCATAACAATAGTTGCCCATCCTCACTGACACAGCAGGAGCAGGAGATAGAAGAGGGAGGTTAAAAGGGAAAGAAGAGTGTTTGACAGCCACCTGGTTTATATTTAGGATGACAAGTATGAAAGCTGCTCCAGGCTGTAAGTCGCCAGTAAGTGTGAAATCGATCCAGCAATTATTGTAAATATAGAGTGGAATTTTGAGGGGCTGTGAAGAATCTAAATGGTTTTAAAGCCAATTTTTTAAGACATCGGGAGAAAGAATGGCTAAAAATGGCAAAAAAAAATCTCCTGGCCTTTTGTAGTTATAACTAAGTGCAATATTTAAATACAGGTCTCTTTGATAGCTATGCATATTTAGTCTTTGATGACAAAATTGGTAAATATTCAGGCATGGTTCATACAGAAAGCTGTGATGGGGGAAGAGGCAGGAAAAAAGAAAGAATACTGTAAGTCTTTCTTGAACAGAATGAGGGCACGAAGGAGACCCATCTATGCAAGTAACCTCAAATCAGGCTGGAAAATTCCCTTTTCATAATTAATAAATGTAGAATATTGCTATTCATTAATGCAGCCATGAAGAAAATATTGATTTCTGGCTAGGCTACGTGTTTGTGTGTGTGTGTGTATGTGTGTGTGTATGTAGCTTATATTTTTATGCCCCTCTTAGAATCAGATCTCTCTAGGGAACTCATTTAAAAACAAGAGAACCCTAGGAATTTGCAAAGGGATCAGAAGAAAGCGTTAAAAAAATTGGTCAGAGGGGAGACGGGAGCAATGTATTTTAAACTGGAATACAGGGCTGGAGAAAGAAATACCACCTTGAAGCACAAGTAATCCGGCTCAGCTGTTATTTAAATATTTGATTAATAATAGATTAGAGTGAGCCGGAAGAAAATTTATACCAGTTATTTTAAAGAGACAAGAGGCAAGACAAGTTGTGGAAAGGGGAATAGAAAATTTCAAGAAATGTCCCCAGCATCACCGCCACAATCCCCCCCTCCCGGGTACAAGGGCCATTTTGAAAGTCTGTTAGCCAGAGTTGGCAGTGAAATTTTCACCAGAATTGAATTTTCAAGGGAAATTTGAGGAGTTTTTCAAAACAAATTGCAAGCAAAATAAGTTGAGAGGACTCAAGTATACGAGATAACATTTCAATGGTTCAGAAATATATCCCACGAATCTTCTTTCACTCCTGCATCAAAAACATTTTAGCTTCAGTAAATTTTGCAGGATTATGGAAGTGCTATGTTTCATAGTGTCCAAAGAATGTTCTGGTTTGATCCTATGCCATTCTCAGAAAACATGGATCTAGGATAAGATGTTGTATTGTCCTTATTGTGAAATATTCATTCCTTTTCTAAACCTACTACAGATAGTCCTTGACTTACAAACCCAACATTTCTTTTGCAATGCGAGATAGTTAAGTTTTGCCCCATTTTATTACTTTCTTGCCATAGTTGTTAAATGAATCACTGGAGTTATTAAGTTAGTTACATGATTGTTAAGTGAATCTGGCTTCCCCATTGACTTTGCTTGTCAAAAGGTAACAAAAAGTAATCACATGATCCTGGGACACTGCAATGATCATAAATACATGCCAGTTGCTAAGCATCTGAATTTTGATCATGTGAGCATGGGGATGCTGCAAGTTGGGCTGAGAGAGAGTGACTGGCCCAAAGTCATCCAACCCTCTTTCATGTCTAAGGTAGGATCAGAACTCATAGTCTCCTGGTGATTGGCCCAAAGTCACCCTGTCACTTTTTCATGCTTAAGACAGGACTAGAACTCATAGTCTCCTGGTTTCTAGGGCAGCAGCTTAGCCACAATGCCAGACTGACAATTAAAGCACTGCCACACTCTCACATTTTCAATCTCAACTGTGGCCAATTTTATCATGCTCTGGAGCTCACCTTCAGCCCCACAATTTTCTTTGGAACGAAGTTAGTGCTCCCCTCCCTCCCTCTTTCCACCCCCATTCTCTACTTCTTGGTCAGCCTTTCTTCAGCAGATCCGTGTAGATCAATGCAAAATTAATTAGAGTAATCAACTCGGCCGTATTGCAGAGATCATACACACAGGCTTCTCAGTGACTAATTGGTGATAACTGACAGGTGACGTCCCAAGTGTCTTAGAAGTATTAACACCCCCTCTTCTCTTCCCAGATTAATTATCTTTTTCTACCCACCACTCGATCAACCCCTTGGTTGCAGAGAAGGAGAACTGAGTTCAGCTAAGTGGTAAGAAAAGTAAGGTTTTACACTTAGGCATGAAAAGACCAAATGCACAGGTACAGAAGAGCTGGTACCTGGCTCAACAGCAGTATCTGTGAGAGGGATCTAGGAGTCCTAGTAAACAGCTAAAGTATGAGCCAGCACTGTGCTTCAGCTGCCAAAAAGGCCAATGCAGTTCTAGGCTGCAACAACAGAGGGATAGTATCAAGAACATGTGAACTGTTAGTACTGCTTTATTAGTTGTTCGTCCATCGATTTCGATGAAGACCTTGACATCTTGTGGATTGTGGGCCATCAACGGTGTGTCCGTAGATGGCTTATACTGCATTAGTAAGACCACACTTGGAATACGGTATTCAGTTTTGGTCACCATGATACAAAAAGGATATTGAGACTGTAGAAAGTGCAGAGAAAAGCAATAAAGATATTTAGAAGACTGGAGGCTAAAATATACAGTGACCTGTTGTGTGATCTGGGCATGTCTAGTCTAATAAAGGGAAGGACTAGGGATGACATGATATCAGTCTTCCAATATCTGAAGGGCTATCAGAGAGAGGAAGGGGGTCAACTTATTCTCCAGAGCACAGGTGTCAAACTCGATTGCGTCACATGACATATTGTGACGTATCACAACAATTTTTGCCTTTACAGAGCCAGGGTGGACGTGGCCTGCACATGACGCATCTGGGCCACGGACCACCAGTTTGACACACTTGCTCCAGAGCAACTGAGGGCAAGACAAAAAGTAATGGATGGAAGCTTATCAAAGGAGATCCAACCTAGAATTAAGGAGAAATTTCCTGACAGTTAGAACAATTAATCAGTGAAATGGCTTGCCTCCAGAAGTTGTGAGTGTTCCACCACTGGAGCTCTTTAAGAAGAGATTGGACAGTCTGGAATCATATAGGACGTCCTGCTTAACCAGGAGATTGTACTAGAAGACCTCCAAAGTTCCTTCCAATTCTGTTTTCTAGTTCTGCAATTCTGTAAGTGTTTCTTGAATTTGGTGGCTCAAGGCTGTTGTATAATAATAATAATAATAATAATAATAATAATAATAATAATAATAATAATAATAATAATAATAATATAACAATTGTTGATAAGAAAGACAAAAAAGTCTGGATAGTGGACGTGGCAGTGCCTGGAGACAGCAGAATAGATGAGAAAAAACTAGAGAAGATAACAAAATACAAAGACCTACAAATAGAAATAGAAAGACTGTGGCAAAAGCATGCAAGGGTAGTATCAATAGTAATAGGCGCCTGGGTGCAATCCCAAAACAACTGGAACACCACTTGAACACCATTGGCATTGACAAATTTGCTATTAGTCAATTGCAAAAGGCGGCCTTACTGGGAACTGCTTCCATCCTGAGACGATATCTGTAATACCATCAAACATCCATATCTGCCTATCCCAGGTCCTGGGTAAGGACTCGATAGGTAGGCAAAATGCCAAATCCAGTCTGAACATCTGGCTGACTGTGTGATGATCCATAATAATAATAATAATAATAATAATAATAATAATAATAATAACAACAACAACAACAACAACAACAACAACAACAACAAAAGTTCAACTCCTAATAGACAAAATGATCTTGGAAAACTGCAAGAAAAGGAAGACTAACCTGAATGTGGCATGGATTAATTACAAAAAGGCATTTGACTCTCTGCCACATGACTGGATAATCAAGTGCCTAGAAATAACAGGAGTCAGTAGAAACATCAGAAAATTTGTGCAAAATCGATGGCACAGTGGAAGACACAGTTGCAGGTCAATGGTGAGAGACTGGGAGAGGTTAACATTAAGAGAGGAATATTTCAAGGAGATTCATTATCACCATTACTATTTGTTATTGCACTGTTTCCTCTGTCAACAATACTGAATCACTCAGGACATGGCTATCAAACATTAAAAACATCTGCCAGACTATCCCACCTCCTTTACATGGATAATCTGAAGCTGTATGGAAAAACATCATCTGAAATAGAATCGCTGCTCAACACTGTCCGTATATATAGCCAAGATATTACAATGGAGTTTGGCTTGGACAAGTGTGCCACACTTACTATCAAACAAGGAAAAATAGTGAAAACTGAAGGAATCAAGATGCCCCACGAAAATAACGTTAAGAGTCTGGATGAGGAAGATTACTACAAATACTTGGGTATCCTTCAAGCTGACAATATCAAGCACACTGAAGTCAAGAAAAAGATTAGAGATGAATACATCAAGAGAATGAAGAAGATCTTAAAGTCCAAACTCAGTGGAGGAAATACCATAAAGGCAATCAACACCTGGGCAATTCTAGTCATTAGATACACAGCTGAAATAGTGGACTGGACTCAAGCAGAACTAAAAGCAATGGACAGGAAGACCAGAAAAATAATGACAATGAATCATGCCCTTCATCCACGAAGTGACATTGGCAGACTTTATCTACCAAGGCAAATAGGTGGGCGTGGAATGCTGCAAGTACATCAGATGGTTGAAGAAGAAAAAATGGCTTTGGAAGAATATCTGAAGGACAATGATGAAGATGTACTGAAATTAGTATATCAGGAAGGCTTACTGACTACTGGAGAGACCAAACTGGCCTACAAGAAAGACCAAATGAAGAACAGAATAGAGGCATGGGAAGACAAAGCTCTACATGGCCAGTACATTAAAAAAATAGCTGGGAAAGCAGATAATAACAAGACCTGGCAATGGCTAAGAGCAGGAAAATTGAAGAAAGAGACCGAGGGACTAATTCTGGCTGCACAAGACCAAACCTTAAGGACAAATGCATATAAAGTCAAAACTGAGAAGACAGCAACAGACAGTAAGTGCCACCTATGCAAAGAAGCTGAAGAAACAGTGGACCACCTGGTAAGCTGCTGCAAGAAAATCGCACAGACTGACTACAAGCAGCGGCATGACAAAGTAGCAACAATGGTGCATTGGAAGATCTGCAAAAAATATCATTTGCCTGTAAGCAAAAACTGGTGGGATCATAAAATAGAGAAAGTCATAGAAAATGATAAAATTAAACTGCTCTGGGACTTCAGAATTCAAATAGACAAGCACCTGCAACATAACACCCCGGACTTAACAATTGTCGATAAGAAAGACAAAAAAGTCTGCATAGTGGACATGGCAGTGCCTGGAGACAGCAGAATAGATGAGAAAGAACTGGAGAAGATAGCAAAATACAAAGACCTACAAATAGAAATAGAAAGACTGTGGCAAAAGCAAGCAAGGGTAGTACCAATAGTAATAGGCGCCTTGGGTGCAATCCCAAAACAACTTGAGCACCACTTGAACACCATTGGCATTGACAAATTCGCCATTAGTCAATTGCAAAAGGCAGCCTTACTAGGAACTGCTTCCATCCTGCAATGATATCTGTAATACCATCAAACATCCACATCTAGTCCACATCTTGGTAAGGACTTGATAGGTAGACAAAAATGCCAAATTCAGTCTGAACATCTGGCTGACTGTGCGATGATGATCATCATCATCATCAACATCAACAACAACAACAACAACAACAACAACAACAATAATAATAATAATAATAATCATAATCATAATCATAATCATAATCATAATCATAATCATAATCATAATCATAATCATAATAATAATAATAATAATAATAATAATGTTGGAAGGGATCTTGGAGGTCTTCTAGTCCAACCCCTATACCATTTCAGACAAATGGGTGTCCAGTCTCTTCTTAAAAACTTCCAGTGTTGGTGTATTCACAACTTCTGGAGGCAGGTTGTTCCACTGGTTAATTGTTCTCACTGTCAGGAAATTTCTCCTTAGTTCTAGGTTGCTTCTCTCTTTGGTTAGTTTCCATCCATTGCTTCTTGTCCTGCCTTCAGGTGCTTTGGAGAATAGCTTGACTCCCTCTTCTTTGTGGCAACCCCTGAGATATTGGAACACTGCTATCATGTCACCCCTCGTCCTTCTCTTCATTAAACTAGGCCAGTGATGGCGAACCGTTTAGAGACCGAGTGCCCAAACTGCAACCCCAAAACCACTTATGCATCGTCGGGTGCCAGGTGGGTGTGGCCCATTGGGTGGGCGTGGTTGCGGTGGTAACGGCAGACTGGGTGGGACTAAAAAGTTCAATCAATCAATTCCAACTTTGCAAGATCTTTTTTTTTCCTGCGAGAAGTTGAAATTGATTGATTGAACCTTTTTTTTTTTTTTGCACATGGCGGCGGAGGCCTAAAGCGAAAAGGTTTTATAAAACCCAGCTGAAGACCTAGAACTGGGGCGATGACACACGTGCCCACAGAGAGGGCTCTGAGTGCCACCTCTGGCACCCGTGCCATAGGTTCGCCACCACTGAACTAGGCATACCCAATTCCATCAACTGTTCCTTATATGTTTTAGCCTCCAGTCCCCTAATCATCTTTGTTGCTCTTCTCTGTACTCTTTGTAGAGTCTCAACAACTTTTTTACATCGTGCTGACCAAAACTGATTGCAGTATTCCAAGTGTGGCCTTACCAAGGCATTGTAAAGTGGTATTAGTACTTATTTATTTATTTATTATTTATTTATTTATTAATTGCATTTATATCCCGCCCTTCTCCTTACGGACTCAGGGCGGCTGACAATTGAATAAAATACTAACATATATACATACTTAATTAAAATTTGATTAAAACGAAATATTTAAATATGTCCAATTTAAAAGTAATTAAAACCCCCTTTAAAATCCCTCAGGCCAGTCCCGCTAGTTGG
>NW_015386393.1:5487148-5489966 GCF_001527695.2 Protobothrops mucrosquamatus
CCGTGCTGTAACCCGGCCTGAAGCCCGACTGGAGAGGGTCTAGATAGACTGTTTCCTCCAGGTGCCGAGGAAACTGCTGTGCAACCACACTCTCAACAACCTTCGCCACAAAGCGAAGGTTGGAGACTGGACGATAGTTGGCCAATACATCTGGGTTCAGGGAAGGCTTCTTAAGGAGGGGCCTCACCACCGCCTCTTCACGTGATCTTGATTCTATCCCTCTGTTAATGCAGCCCAGCACTGTGTTGGCTTTTTTGGCAGCTGCAGCACACTGCTGGCTCATATTTAAGTGATTGTCCACTAGGACTCCGAGGTCCCTCTCACAGTTACTACTATTGAGCAAGGTACTTGGTTATCTGACAAGTCAGAAAAATTCTCTAGTGAAAAGTTTACAAAATTTAAAAAGTTATAGGATTATCTCCCATGCATTTATTCTGTTACATAAAAAATTATAATTTGGTGGCCATTTTGGGAAGCACACCACAGAAGCACCATACAAAGTCCTACTAGGTTGTGCACCGCTGGTTTGGGCATGATAGAGTGCCTTTTCCCTCAATTACCTCTCTGAACACTCAGTTTAAGATCCAGTGGGAATTTATTATGCCGTGACCCAAGACAAGGCACTCTCAATACAGGACTCTCAATTTTGGAATTTCCTCCAAATGTTTTCTTGTTTTTTGCACATTTTTAGCAGAGGGAGGGAAGAATTCATTCTCTTTCCAGGCTTTTTTTATAAACAAATGAGCATTTCCCCCCCCCCCCAGTAGTTCAGCACTGTTGAACCGAACAGTTCAGAGGAAAAAATGGCTCTAAGAAATAATAGTGGAGTGTGTTTCCATTTTTATTCAACAAACGCCAAATGTTTCAATGATTAAAAATGTGTGTTATTAGGGAAAGGTAAATGCTGGTACACACACACACCTAGTGATGATCAAGACCACCTTTCCTATTAAAAATTGGTTAGAAAAGAATATAATTTCGGGGAGCTTGCCCAGAAATGCAAGTATTAGTGAAAATAGTATTGTGAAAATTGCAACGATTTGGGAAATGCTTTAAAAAAATGAGGGGTTCTTGGTCCTCTCTGAGCTTGGTTGTTTTCTTGGAGACGTTTCATTATCCAAACTAGGTAACATCATCAGTGCTAATCACTGCTAAGCACTAATGATGTTTCCTGGTTTGGGTAATGAAACATCTGCAAGAAAACAACCAAGCTCAGAGAGGACCAGGGACCCTTCCTTGAGCTACAAATATTCTCCTTTATTGGCTTTAAAAATGGCTGCATATGTTTAGATTGTGTACCATAGTTATGTTAGCAGAAAAATCCACAAAAATGTTTCTTCCTCCTCCTCCTCCTCCTCCTCCTCCTCCTCCTCCTCCTCCCCCTCCTCCTCTCCCCTCTTCCACAGTTCACTCAGCAGTTATTTTGCTTAACCAGCAGATTGTGTGCTTGAAGAGGGAGAGGCCATTTATATTCTCCTACAATATGGAGACCCTTATTGGTCTTGATCTTTGATCTTGATTGGGTTGTCCTAAATTATATTATTGGATTTATTTGAACTTGGTGCATTTCCCTAAATGATATTATTACATTACAGCATAGAAATAGACATCGTGGCTCCTATTGGATTTTAATATTGGTATCAGACTGAATATTTTATTTTGACTTGCCAGCTGTTACTTACGTTTCGATGCTTTTGAATCTTTGTGCTATTGATGTGCTATAGATTATTGTAGGCAGCCTTGAGAGAGATTTTAAAGACTGTCTATTCATTTTAAAATAATCTTTAAACTATATATATTATAATTTAAGGATAACACACACACATATACATATACATATACATATACATATACAGTACATATACATATACATATACATATACATATACATATACATATACATATACATATACATATACATATACATATACATATACATATACATATACAGCCCAGGTTCGAATCTCAGCAAGGGTATGTCTGGCTGATGAAAACCTAATAAGGTCTGAAATAGCTATCCCAGTACTCCCTTAATTCTTTGTTAGCAATCCAAATTTTGAAAAATATACATATACATATACATATAATTTCTGGTATCTGCATCTTCGTCTTCACAAAATTTCCACTTTGCTTATGTACTACTTTCAAGCATAATGTCAACGCTGCTAACACTGGATGTTCTTGCTTTGACAACAGATAGAAATGCAGCCATTTTACTCTTTTGCTTTTAGAGTTAGTTGATGCTGGGAGGGGGAATGTGGATGAGAGTCCAATTAGTCATAGCAATAATAACTCAGCCGTGGGAATCCAAGGTTATTGCGCCCAAAGTTGATAAAGATTTGGCAGGCTAGAGAGCTGGGGAGAAAGCCCGAGCTTCAAGCTAATTGGGGAATGTGATTTATGACTGTTAATTGGAGGAGGGAATTGTGCTTTGTTACTTTTTGCTCAGGGGAGGGGAATTCAGTTTTTGGCTTTAACTATGTAGTGCCAATACTTTGTTTCTCGAATAAAAGGTTCTTTAAGGTAAACAATGCCTCGAAGTTCTTTTGAAGAGTTTCATCTGTCGGAACCATGACACATAAATTCACAATCAAATGAGAACTCAGACATTTGACTTTGTATCTAGACCCATACCAGTCGGGCTTCAGGCCGGGACACAGCACGGAAACGGCATTGGTCGCGTTGGTCAATGATCTCTGGAGGGCCCGGGACAGAGGTTACTCCTCTGTCCTTGTTCTTTTGGACCTCTCAGCAGCTTTTGATACTGTAGACCACGGTATCATGCTGCGGCGCCTCGGTGAGTTAGGAGTGGGAGGCA
>NW_015386393.1:5490487-5526575 GCF_001527695.2 Protobothrops mucrosquamatus
TACTTTCCGCCGCGCCCTCAAGACATGGCTTTTCCAGCAAGCGGGCCTGACCTAGGGAGGATTTTAGTTAGGGATGATTTTAATATAATTTTAATTACGACACAGCTACTAATATTTGGCTTTTAATTTGGTTTTAGAGGGGTTTTTATTTTGGTATTTATTTATTTTATTTTGGTATTTTATTGTTACTTGTTTTTAACATGCTGTGCACCGCCCTGAGTCCTTCGGGAGAAGGGCGGTATATAAATCAAATTAATAAATAAATAATAAATAAATAATAGTTGTGGTTTTTTTTAAGGATATATCAAGATTCTTGACTTTATGATCATGCAAGGGACATTTGACAAGCTTGTTGCTAAGTTAGTTTTGAAAATACTCTCAGATTTACAAGTCTACAGAAGTCATCATACTGAATGCTTTTTTCCTGCCTGAGGAAGCTTGGATATCTCTCATCTATGCACACTGATAGACTTCTACTGCTTCTGAATCTGTCCCCTGTAGGCCTTGGCAATAGCTTTGACCTTATCTATTGGATGATGGCTGTGTGGCAAACAAAGGTATCATGGATGACATCAACCAACTGGAGCACAGGATTTAACTTCTTCAACCTAGCAAAATGATATGGTATCAGGCTCTATTTCCTGTGTTCAGCTTCTCTGACTAGCTTGGAGGCCAATGCAACCATCACATAGATCAGCAACTGTTGGAGGAATCCTGTCTCTACTCCCATCCCATCTCAACCTTTTATCCCATCTCTCTATGATCCTTAATAATTACAGCGCTGAGTCAATAGCAATTAAGGCTAACAGCCACTCAACGGAATTGACACAAATTATTTTAATTTTATGTTTTCATTGACCAGGACGGTGCCCTCTTTTCTCACTCTTTTATTCCCCTTTGGAAGGAATAAAGGTGAGAAAGGATTAGACAGAAGGGGAGAAGGAGGAGGGAGAAGGGAGGAGAAAGGATGGTAAAACCGACACATAATTAATTACCCATCTAGCACCAACTGGCAAGTTGAACACCCACTTACAGATAATTAATTCTCACCCTTACGCACACACTTTCTCATCAATTGTCTGAAAATAAATGATAGGGTCACTCAGGTGCCACAAGTTTTTTTTAAACTTCTTACAGTCTCTGCTTGAAACAAATCTGAGCACTAGAGAATAGGCAGTGCTACAGAATGGTGAGACTGAAGTTAAAATCCCTCTTCAGTTTTGTTGCTCCTATGCAGTGCAATCTTTAGTACAGAGAAGAGCAACAAAGATGATTAGGGGACTGGAGGCTAAAACATATAAGGAACGGTTGCTGGAATTGGGTATGTCTAGTTTAATGAAGAGAAGGACGAGGGGGGACATGATAGCAGTCTTCCAATATCTCAGGGGCTGCCACAGAGAAGAGGGAGTCAAGCTATTCTCCAAAGCGCCTGAAGGCAGGACAAGAAGCAACGGATGGAAACTAATCAAAGAGAGAAGCAACCTAGAACTAAGGAGAAACTTCCTGACAGTTAGAACAATTAACCAGTGGAACAACCTGCCTCCAGAAGCGGTGAATGTGTCAACATTGGAAGTTTTTAAGAAGAAACTGGACAGCCATTTGTCCAAAATGGTATAGGGTTTCCTGCCTGAGCAGGGGGTTGGACTAGATGACCTCCAAGGTCCCTTCCAATTTTATTATTATTATTATTATTATTATTATTATTATTATTATTATTATTATTATTATTACTACTACTACTACTACTACTACTACTACTACTACTACTACTACTTCTACACAGAAATAAGCTGTGTGAAATCCAAATGGGATTGCTCTTGATCCTGTCTCTTTCCTTCCCGCTAACAAATTCACGGATTATTTCAAGGATGAAGGGGAAAGGGCACAACATTCAGAAATTGGACTGTCTGGTTCTACTTAAAGGAGAGAGGCAGAACTTCTGAAGCTGCTAGTTATAAATAAGATTTGGAAGCAACCCACAGGCAGTCCTCAACTTACGACCACAACTGAGTCCTAAATTTCTGTTGTTGAGCAAGACAGTTGTTAAGTAAACTTTGCCTCGTTTTACAACCTTTCTTGCTACAGTTATTAAATAAATCACTTCTGTTGTGAAGTTAGTAACATAATTGTTAAGTGAATCTGGCTTCCCCATTGACTTTACAACCGTCATAAATGTGAGTCAGTTGCCAAGCATCTGAATTTGATCACATGATCATGGGCATGCGGCAACGGTTGTAAGTGTAAAAAAACATCATAAGTAACTTTTTTCAGTGCTATTGTAACTTTGAACGGTCACTGAATGAACTGTTGTAAGTTGAGGACTACCTGTAGTAGGTGTGGTGAACAGTCAACAAGAGCAAATAGTATTTTGTTAAGTTAAAGAAAGTGCTGGCGATTTACAAACTGTTCTTATGTTTTTGGTATGTGTGCTCTTTTTACTGATTCATATTATGGACAAAGAAGTTACAGAGGACAAAATGGTGCAATCTACTATGTTTATCCCTTTCCCTTCCTGCTAGAAGCTTAATGAAATACAGGGTCTTCCTTCTATTTCACCAATAACTGAAAAGTGGATTTTTATTTTTATTTTTGTTTTAAAATAAGATTTAGAGAAAGTGGACTGCAAGCATCTGGCTCCACCAGGGTGTGAGCACCCATCTCATCGCAAAAAATGGGCAGAGGAAGATTTTGGAAAATGCAATTGGAAAAGACAGTGGTCACTTCAATTTCTTTTTACCCAGCTTGAATGATTCCAAGAATGAAAGAACAAGGAGGGACATCTCCAGCAACAGACTAGGGGCGTATAGCCATGATAAATAATAATTTTCTAGCATCAGTTTCAGTGCAACCTATTCCTGCATTTGCATCTGGGCCAGAAAGTGTAATGGAAACAATAACCAGCAAATTAGGTCAGAGGAAAAAAAGAAAAAAGGGGAAAGGATGGATTTTTTTTTTCCAAAGGCAATCCAGTCCTAGCCATCCACATATTCACTACCTTTCTCAAATGTCGGGCTGGGCCCTCAGGCTTCCCTGCCCTCCACCTTTGTTTCTGTCTGCACCAAAGCTTCTAAGGCACGCAGGAGCCTGATCAATAGACCCACAGCCTTTCCATGGATCATACATGCAAAAGCAGATTTCTGGGATCAATGAAGAGGAGGAGGAAATGCAGCCCATCGGATGAACCGTTTCCATGGCAACGAGGCCTGTTCTTTCCCCTCCCCGCAACAAGCTGAACTGTCCGAATCTACCTCCGTCCCTGGGGTGCTGGCTGGAGGTGCCAAAATATTAGTGGATGCTGCATTTTAACCTCTTTCTCTTTTTCTTTCTCTCTTTTTTTCTCTTTTTCATTCTCTCTTTCTCTTTCTCTCTCCCTCTTTCTCTTTTTCTTTCTTTCTTTTTCTCCGTCTTTCTCTTTTTCTTTCTTTCTCTCTCTCTTAATGAAAAGCTTTAGTGAAGACATTTTAATTTCGCCATCAAATGAAAGGAGAGGAGACAGAGAGGGAGAGAGAGAGAGAAAGAGAGAGAAAGATTTCTGAATACCAACTTAGTTTCATTACTAATGTCGAAATGATATCTTAGGTATTCTCCATCCTTTCCCTTTTCAGGTTGTTTTTTTTTGCATACTTAACTTTGATCTTCAATACATTTTTTTTTGCATCGTTTCCCCTCATAATGATGTGCAAGCATGCATTACCACCACCACCATCTTCCTATCATCCAAAGCAGAGACATTAAGACTTTTTAAAAAGGTGTTGTTGTTCTGAAGTTTCCTAACAAAGAACTTCACCAAAAGTTGATGTTGCCATGCTTAGAAGATTGCTTTTTTGGTTGCATATTTGTTTTTGAAAAAAACACATAGTAAAGAATCAAAATGCAACGGAGCAGGATACTGCAATCCTACATTTAATTTGGAAATTCTCTGTCTTCAGGACTGAAAGCCAATAGGAGTGAAATCAAAAGAAGAAACGAGATATTTACTCATATTCTTATGTTTTGTTATTCCAGTGAAATAGATATCTCTATATTTTCTTTCTTTCAAACAGATTAAATCAAAGAGGAATTGCGCATCCTGCTCTTGTGATATGGTAAGCCAGGATTCAGGCAAATTTAGATTTATCTCAAGGAGCTAGAAAAGCTAACTTGAAACCTCTTACTGGTATAAATAACTATAGGCAAATAGAAACAACCTATTTAATTATGTACAGGTAATCCTTGAGTCACGACCACTTAGGTTGCTAAGCCAGGTGGTTGTTAAGTGAATCATGCCCAATTTTACGATCTTTATTGTCATGGTTGTTAAGCAAATCACTGCAGTTAAGTGAGTCTTGTGGTTCCTTAAGCAACTCTGGATCCCCCACCACCACTACCCCGGCTTTGCTAGGAAGGTCACAAACAGCGATCACATGACTCTAGCATGTTGCAACCATTGTCAATACATGCTAGTTGCCAAGGGTCCAAATTTTGATCAAATGATTGTGGGGATGCTGTGACGGTCGTAAGCGTGAGGAACAGTGATAAGTCACTTTTTTTGACTGCCATTGTAACTTCAAATGGTCACTAAAAGAAAGGTTGTAAGTCGAGGACTACATGTATAGCAATCTGCAAGATGCATATAGCTTTCCCTGATCCCCTGTTGTCCCCCCCCAATTCCTTTTCCAGCAGCATTTCCACCACTACTGATGGAATATCTATGGAGATTCTCAGTCATCCAGGTCATAATTATCCCAAAGATGCTTTTCCACGAGGCAACTGGACTTTCTTGTTTTTCTTTGAAGATGTTTCGCTTGGATGAGAAGAGAAACATCTTCAAAGAAAAACAAGAAAGTCCAGTTGCCTCGTGGAAAAGTATCTTTGGGATACTGATGGAATACAGTAGAGACATGTTTATGGAGATTCTCAGTCATCCAGGTCCTGGTTGTCCCCTTTGGTGCTGTGGGGACAGTTATAATATACGCTTTAGGACAGGAGTCTCTAAATGAGCATCTTTAAGACCTGTGGACTTCAACTCCCAGAATTCTTCAGCCAGCCAGTCTTAAAGTTGCCATGTTTGGAGATCCCTGCTTTAGAAAAAGCTGTATGAATGGGTTCCCATTCTTCTGAAACAGAAAGACAGAACACTCCAACCATTCAGTGCTTTTTGCAGAAATCTTCAATTACAGCAAGACAATGCTTGCATTCCTGTCTTTTGTACTAAAATAAAAAACAGTCCTTCTGTCATAATATTATAGATTGATAAAGTATTATAGTCTGCCTCGCACGGAAGCAGCATCTGAGCAATTTAGCTCATGATGTCTTTTCATAAAATGTTGTAGCCTGAAAAGGTGTTATCAGACTCCTGATTTTTGTCTGCCGTCATGTCATAATTTCTGTATTCTGTAAAATGAATGAAGCCTTCCTTCCTTCCTTCCTTCCTTCCTTCCTTCCTTCCTTCCTTCCTTCCTTCCTTCCTTCCTTCCTTCCTTCCCCTTTCTCCCTTTTCCCTTTCTTATCACCCTTCTTCCCTTCCTCCCTTCTTCTTTCCCTTTCCTCTGACAGGCTGGTTGCTGCTTTGGTTATGTCACAGAAAGACACATAGGAATAATATACAGTTATTTGCATTTTTTTAAATATTTGTGTCTACAGGGGCATATACAGGAAAAGGTCTCTCTGAGTGTAAATGCTGAAGTAAATGGAGGTTTAAGGAGGTTGTCAAAATGACGACATGTATTCTTGAGATTGCTGAATTCAGTGTAAAAACAATATGCATGCATCCAATTACTTAGGTGTTACCCATGCATGTGATAACCACAACTGGCTAAAGCCCCTTCACACACACACACACACACACACACACACACACATACACACACACGAGCCAAGTGTAATGCAACAGTGCTAAATGCCTCTAGTGGCGACTAAGGAAACAGGATGCTCACCTTACATTCATTGCTACACAGATAAACATGTATGCTCAACCTTCTCCCCTCCCCTCCCCCTTGCCAGCATCAGGAGTTCTAGGAGTGGTAAGATACAACCAGTGGGCAATTTGCAGATTTTAAGCCACAGGCAAGTTCCCAGTCTCATTTTCCCTCAAGATTACACTGTCGAAGAGCAATCTGAGGCAGAATACACTGTCTTCTTTAAAAATAAGTCAGAACTGAACAAAGTTTGCAGTGTCCGCAACCCACTTCCAGATCACTCCTGGAATAAGCAGTGGCAAAATGTTCAGCTTGGTTTGGGGGGGGGAGTTGTTGGGATGTTCCAAGTTCTTTATTCTTTCACACCTATAGAGAAAATCTTGCCAGACTGTCTCCATCTACAATATACTCTGTGAACCAGTGGTGGGATTCAGCCAGTTCGCACCACTTCGGCAGAACTGGTAGCTAATTTTTTGTTGCCCAGGCCCAGAATGGATTTCCAGAAGCGGCATCCACACAGAGAACCGATTGTTCACATATCTGAATCCCACCACTGCTGTGAACTGTTAGGGAGGGGCAGTCTTCACCCTCTTTCTCTCACACATAATATCTGGGCTAAGTTGCCTCTTACTCCTCTGAAATGCCCCCATCCCTCCTGGGAATTCCATGACATCTTTACAGGATTTAGCCACCAAGCCCTCTTCATCTTTGTAGGTCTTCTCTGCAATCTTTCCAGTTCCTTTAATCTCTCCACTTCCCTTAAACATGCTGGGGAGCAGCAACATACAGTAGGTCTTGCACAAGATTCCATTCACTTCCCTTAAAGTGTACAAAGAGGACTCCAGAAAAGCACAAATGCTACATGAATGACAATTTGGTCCACATACTCAGTAGAGGAGGGGCATGGCTGCTCTACCTGGGGAATTCTAGGAGTTGAAGTACACAAGTCTTAAAGTTGCCAAGATTGTCCCAAAGGTGCTTTTCAAAAGGAAATTAGTCTCTCTTGGCTTTTTTCTTTGAAAACGTTTCACTTCTCATCCAAGAAACTTCTTCAGTTCTTGGATAAGAAGCTAAGCATTTTCAAAGAAAAAAAAATATAAGAAAGTCCAGTTGCCTTTTGTAAATCACCTTTGGGACAACTGTGAACTGGATGATTGAGAATCTCCAGAGATGTTGCCAAGATTGGACTCCATCCTGTACAGCTTAGGAAGTCATCAATAAAGTTTTGTCCAGCTTCCTATCTGTGACCCAGTCAGACAAGGATTCCTTCCCAAGCCTACAATTTCTTACCTATCTCTTTCAAAGTTTCCCAGGAGTATCATGTAAATTAATTTGATAATGCATTTAAAGAGCTTTGGAAATGAAGTGTGTGATAGAATGGCAGCTGCGATCTTTAACGTGCTAGATGAAAAACCTTGTTGTGGTTTATAATTCTAACCCTAATTCTATTGTCAGCTTCTGCTATCATCCACCCTGCCCTTTCTGATTCTTTCTAATAGTCTGCTTTGCTAGGTGTTTTTCAGAAAAGGACTCTCTTATTGCTAAACTTTGTAGGGGTCAGTGGACATTGATTATCCTCCCCTAGGGTTGCCAGGTGTCCACTATTTGAGTGGACAGTCCACTTTTTTCACATTATGTTCACTATTTTTTTTCACAAAATAGTGGACATTTTTTTTATTTAAAAGCTTTATGATGAAATGGTACGTAATCTAAAGCTGTACAGTCTACTTTTTTTACTACTTAACCCCCTCCCCCCGCTTGTCCGCTATTTTTTGGAAGCAGACCTGGCAACCCTATCCTCCCCAGATTATTAGGTTATGGGGAATATCATAGCACTACTAGAGCAATGTTTCTCAGCCCCAGCAACTTTAGGTTTTATGGACTTCAACTCCCAGAATTCCTCAATCAGCATAGCTGATTGGGGAATTCTGGGGATTGAAGTCCAGACATCTGGACGGACCTGCGCCTTTTTCGCCGAGCCCTGAAGGCCCATCTATTCCGTGCAGCCGGCCTGGCATAGTTTGATTATGTTTTAGTGGGGGTTTTGTATGGGGTACTTTTAGAGCAGGCCTGTTATTTAATTTGATTTTAGAACAGAAACTTGTGTATATTTATTGTGGTTTTTATTATCGCCTGTTCACCGCCCTGAGTCCTGTAAGGGAGATAGGGCGGTATATAAATTCAATAAATAATAATAATAATAATAATAATAATAATAATAATAATAATAATAATAATAATAATAATAATCTTAAAGTTGCTAAAGTTGAAAAACACTATTAAGGTTAGTGGTATACTAACTAGAGGATCAAAAAGGTTTTGACAACTCCATCCCTTTAGATGTTGCTCACCCTAACAGAGAATAGGGTCCTTGTTATCTTTAATATTAAGCAGATATTATACAGATTTTTCTGCCCTTTGCATCAGCTGATATTCACTCTTTAAGGTAACTATGAAAGGTGAATGATTCCTAGTTGCTTTTGCATTTAGCTGGCTTATATGGTCTCTCTGCTTCTAGTTTGATTTTTTACAGACCTCCGAGGAGAAGATGAATCCAGAAGGCAGAAAACCATTGAAATCCACTAACAGTATCCATTTCTCAGGCAGAAGATCCCAGATTTCATGGCCAAGGAGGCATGGGGAAAAAAATCCTGTTCCAAAATGCTAAATAGCTCTGCTAGTCATGTGATTCAGAGCAGGTGAGATACAGGACAGGTAGCTCTGTTCCTTCAGCTGCCCAAGTTCTGCAAAATCATGCTACCGAAATTTCAGTGGCAAAGCACAGTACAGTAGCGAAATTATTTTTGTTTAGCTGATTTTGGCAGAAAAATCAAATAAATGGGCGAGTTAAGTCTTCCTGAGGCTTAGTTTAGCTAATGCAGAATAACAGAGTTGGGAGGGACCTTGGAGGACTTCTAGTCCAATCCTCTGCTCAGGCAGGAGAATCTATACCAGTGATGGCGAACCTTTTAGAGACTGAGTGCCCAAACTGCAACCCAAAACCCAGTTATGCATCATTGAGTGCCGGGTGAGTGTGGCCCATTGGGTGGGCATGGTCCATTGGATGGGCGTGGTCCATTGGGTAGGTGTGGCCCATTAGGTGGGCATGGCTGCAGTGGTAATGGCAGACTGGGTGGGACTAAAAAGTTCAATCAATCAATTCCAACTTTGCAAGATCTTTTTTTTTCCGCGAGAAGTTGAAATTGACTGAACCGTGGGTTTTTTTGCACACGGCGGCAGAGGCCTAAAGCGAAAAGGTTTTATAAAACCCCGCTGAAGGGCTAGGACTGGGGCAACAGCACGCGTGCCCACAGAGAGGGCTCTGAGTGCCGCCTCTGGCACCCGTGCCATAGGTTCGCCACCATTGATCTATACTATTCTGGACAAATGGCTGTCCAGGATCTTCTTAAAAACCTCCAGTGATGGAGCACCACGACTCCAGGAGGCAACCTATGCCATTGATTAGTTGTTCTCTCACTCACAGGAAATTCCTCCTTACTTCTAGGTTGGATCTCTCTTTGTTAAGTTTCCACCCATTACTTCTTGTCTGTCCTCAGGTGCTTTGGAGAATAGGTTGACCCCCTCCTCTCTGTGACAGCCCTTCAAATATTGGAAGATTGCTAAAGGTAAAAATAAGAAGGGGCCAATTGGCTTTTTAAAAAACCTGCTATATTTTTCCAGTACTGTTGTATTATATGATATCAATGCCGTACCTTCTGCAGGCTTGGCCCCCAAAATGTTTTTAAAATAAATCAGCCACCAGATATAAAAAAATATCTTCCATTCTTTTGTAAGCAACATTGAATTAGATGAATCAACAGTCTAACTAGCTCTGAGATAGCCTCTTATAAACCCAAGGACAAGAATAATTCTAGGAAATTTAATTAAGAAAATTCAACAACCTGAACTCTGTCAGGAAACAAATGGAATTACATTAGGATGATGTTTTATCGCTGGAATTAGCAACATGCCAACTAGCATCACAGTAGTTCCTATCACCCCCAAACAGCATCCCTGATTCTCTTTCATTAAATAATTAAAATTATTCCTTTTAAAAATGGCAAAAATCAAAAGATCATCAAATTTCAGGGGACTGAGGCACTTTCACACAGAATCTCAGGAGTTTCTCTATAGTGTTTCTCAAACTTGGCATCTTTAAAATGTGAGGACTTCAACTCCCAGAATTCCCCATGGCTGACTGGAGAATTCTGGGAATTGAAGTCCTCACATTTTAAAGTTGCCAAAATTGAGAAACGCTACTCTACATTATTTTATAAGACTTCAGACTAAGAAAACAAAATATTTAGAGATTTAAGCAGTTTTGTGAGATTTGGGGCAATTTTGATGCCATGTGCACCCACAACCTGACAATGTTGCTAACCTTGGCTTGTCAGATCCAAAAGAAAAAGATGGTCATATCTTAAATGGGGGGAGCAGGGCTGCTTTTCTTCAAACTACACAACAACATGAGTAGTGTATACAAGGTCTGAACATGGAAAATACTTTTGGGACCAGAAGAAAACACATTGATTCTTTGCCAGAGCTTTTGGCACTGGGCCCAAAGAGTGTTTAAAATGTTGCTTCCCTCCACCTCTACCCCTCCATTTTTATTCTCCCTTTGAGACCCAGAAGGAAGTAAATTTTAAAAGTCAGTTGTGTGGAAATTAGCTCTTTTTTTGCTGATGGTTTGAGCTCCATTTGTCTCCATTGTCTGTAAATTAGTCTTCCACAGGAGAGTAATCAGATGGCTAATATAGACACAAATAGAATTGGCCACTGTTAACTATTCAAAATAAGAGGTCTCTAAAAACCAAGCCCAGTAAATACAACTGGTGGGCTGGAAGATGCCAGAAAGGGGAAAGAGTAGGAATTGGGGGAAGGCAGAGAAGAAACAGGGAAGAGCAACAAGTGGTCCCCAAAAACTGAACATGTAGGCCAGGGGTCTTCAAACTTGGCTCTTTTATGATTTGTGGACTTCAACTCCCAGAATTCCTCAGCCAGGCTGACTTCCATGTGCCTGGCTGAGGAATTCTAGGAGTTGAAGTCCACAAGTCATAAAAGGCCAAGTTTGAAGACCCCTGATGTAGACCATTCTTGGAGAGTGGTCAAATCATGGTACAAAAAAGATGCTGAGACTTTTGAAAGGGTTCAGAGAAGAGCAACAAAGATAATAAAGGGTCTGGAGGCTATTTCGTATGATGAGCAGCTAAGGCAACTAGATAATGTCAAGCCTATTGAAGAGAAGGATTAGGAGGGACATAATAACTGTCTTCCAGTACTTGAGGGACTATCATAGAGAATAAGGGATTGGCTTATTTTCCAAAGCACTGGAGGGCAGGACAAGAAGCAACAGATGGAAGCTCATCAGAGGGAGATCCAACTTGGAAATAAGGAGAAATTTCCTGACAGTGAGAACAATTAATCAATAGAACAGCTTGCCTTCCAAAGTTGTGGGTCCTTTCAAGAAAGCATTAGACAACCATTTATCCAGGATGATATAAAGACTCCTGTCTTGGGCAAGGATTTGGACTAGAAGATCTCCAAGGTCCTTTCCAGCCCTTTGATTCGATCTTAACTGATTCAAATTACAGGCATGATAAACTACTTTCAGCCCAGGTAAACAATGGCAGCTGTTTTACTCATAATAATAGTAACAACAAGAACAAGAACAACAACAACAACAACAACAACAGCAACAACAACAGCAACAACAACAACAACAACAACAACAACAACAACAATAATAATAATAATAATAATAATAATAATAATAATAATAAAGTTGGAAGGGACCTTAGAGGTCTAGTCCAACCCCTATACCATTTCAGACAAATGGGTGTCCAGTCTCTTCTTAAAAACTTCCAGTGTTGGAGCATTCACCACTTCTGGAGGCAGGTCGTTCCACTGATTAACCGTTCTGCAGTAACTGTCAGAAAGTTTCTCCTTAGTTCTAGGTTGCTTCTCTCTTTGATCAGTTTCCATCCGTTGCTTCTTGTCCTGCCCTCAGGTGCCTTGGAAAATAGCTTGACTCCCTCTTCTTTGTGGCAGCCCCTGAGATATTGGAACACAGCTATGATGACACCCCTCGTCCTTCTCTTCATTAAACTAGACATACCCAATTCCAGCAACCGTTCTTTATATGTTTTAGCCTCTTAGGGATGTGTTCTTTGGGTTATCTTGTTCAGTGAAGTTTCTTGAGCAAATGAAAGACATTCAGCCTGCTGACCTCCAACAGCAATCAGAAATTTCTCAGAAATTTCAAAGGACTGGAAAGGCACAGGTCTCCTCACTGGTGTTCTCTAATCTCTGTGCATGTGCAGATAGACTGCCCCATCTAAGGAAACTCTATTTAGCTTTTCCAGCAAGAATTTCTTTCTCTCCACTCATCATGGTTGTAAGAAATTATATCCTTTTAAGGTTGTCTCAGCCTTGGCCATCTTTGGGTTTATTGCCATATTTTTCACTCGGAGGTCAAACACAAGGGGTCTTACAGGGATACCTGCCCGAATATGGTTGGAGACAGGATACTATTCAAAACTGTATTTGTTGCTCTCCAATCATCATGGGCACCTAGGCTATAATAAACCTAAACCAAATAAATCTCCATATTCCACAGTTGATCAAGGAACCAAAGAAGCTTTAAAAGATACATTATCTGAGGATAACAACAGGATCACATTTCCAGAAAAACATCAGAGAAAATAGCCCCAGAGTGTGCAGCATCCTGTTTTGCCTGGAATATTATGCTGATTACTTTGGTACAAGTAGTCCTCGACTTACAACTAGTCATTTAGACTGAAGTTACAACCACACAGAAAAAAAAGGGACTTATGGCCGCTTTTCACACTTACGACCATTGCAACATCCCCATGATCACGTGATCAAAGTTCAGATGCTTGGCAACTGACTCACATTTATGACAGTTGCACTATCCCAGGGTCACGTGATCCACCTTTTGTGACTTTCTGACAAGCAAAGTCAACGGGGAAGCCAGATTCTCTTAACAACCGTGTCACTAACTTAACATCTGCAGTGATTCACTTAACAACCCTGGCAAGAAAGATTGTAAAATGGGGCAAAACTCACTTAGCAACAAAAATTTGGGGCTCAGTTGTGGTTATAAGTGTCTATCAACTCCTGGGCAAAATTCCTTGATGCAGTCCAGCCAGGAAATTCATAGATTTTTTTTATGCTGACCAGTGTAGCAAATGTGAACAACCTGCCCATTTCAGAGAGTCAATCTCCAAGCTTGTTTTATTCATCTCCAAGAAGGACAATAGTTTAGGAGAGATAATGGGTTAACGTGGGAAAGCAGGAGTGGAACACCCCCCCCATTTGAAATGGGGGAGAGGAGGAGAGAAAAGAATAAACACAGGGGGGGGGGAAAGACACCCTTCTGAAATGAGGTCCAGCAGGGAACCTTGTCAGAACACCTTGTCAACCCCAGCTCTGTCGATCAAATCAATAGCTGTATTCAGCCAGCCAAGAATAGGATTCATGACACCAGCTTCTGCTAGATGGTCCAGTGAAGGCAGGCAGGGAGAGGTGAGCATCACCTTGAGGGCTCTTGTTTGCCATGGGGAGGGGGGGAGGCAGAATGAAAAGGTGACCCCAGGATCAGGGGAGGAAATACTATCCCTCTGGGGGGAAAAATGAAAGTGCTCTTGAGAGAGGGAAAAGGCCATGCAAGGAAAGGATGAAAAAAAAAACAATTTAGGGGGAATGGAGGATTAATTAATTAATGATTAAGGGGCAGGAGGCTAAGACTTATGATGAACGGTGGCAGGAACTGGGTACATGTACTTTAAGGAACAAAAGGACTAAGGGTGATATGATAGCAGTCTTCCAATATTCGAGGGACTGCCACAAAGAAGAGTGGGTCAACCTATTTTCCAAAGTGCCTGAGGGCAAGATAAGAAATAATGGATGGAAACTTATCAAAGAGAGAAGCAACTTAGAACCAAGGAGAAATTTCCTGACACTGAGAACAATTAATCAGTGGAACGGTTTGCCTCCAGACGTGGGTGCTGCATCAGTGGAGGTTTTCAAAACAAGATTGGACAGCCATTTGTCTGGAATGATATAGAGCAGTGATGGCGAACCTTTTAGACACCGAGTGTCCAAAAACTGCCCCACCCCCTCACCGCCCCACCCCTGCTTCATCTCTGCCCCACCCCCAGCCACCCGCAGGGCCACCCACTACCTCCACGGCCCACCGCAGATTGCCCAGGCGGCCCAGTAGCACCATGGTGGCCATGCCCTCCACCTGTGCCCTGCAGCATCGTCTGTTTGCGACGGGGCGCAAGGGTGGAGTCTTGTCCCCACTTCCCGGCTGCCATGTTCTTGGCTGCGCTGCTCCAGGTGGGCCGTGCCTGGGGGGCGACTCTCCTGGGGGGGGCCTGCTGGTGTGGAGGGGGCCGTGGGGGAGGCGGGGCTGGGACGACAGCACGTGTGCCCACAGAGAGGGCTCCGAGTGCCGCCTCTGGCACGCGTGCCATAGGTTCGCCACCACTGATATAGAGTCTTGTGCTTGAGCAGGGGGTCGGACTAAATGACCCTTCTAATTTTGTTATTCTATAGTCTGGCTCCCATTTCCTTCCTTTTTCAAAATGATAGAAGACAGATTTACACCCATCAGGAAGAAGCGGGTAGGTATCACGTGCGGCACAGACGGGAAAGTATAAGATGCATGGTGGCAGAGTGGTTAGAATGCAGTATTGCAGGCTGACTCTGCCCCCTTCCAAGTGTTCGATCCTGACTGGCTTAAGGTTGGCTCAGCCTTCCATCCTTCTGAGGTCAGTAAAATGAGGACCCAGATTGTTGGGGACAATACGCTAACTCTGTGTAAACCACCCAGGGAGTGCTGTAAAACACTATGGGGAGGTATATAAGTGTAAGTGCTAATGCTAGTGCCATTTCTATCTTTCTCTGCACTGCATGGGTTTAATTTCTGGGACTTGTAGCCATGAGAAGTGGTGATGGAGACACAAGATGAGCAAAGTGGTCCCTTTCACTTTCTCTTGGATTGCCTCTACGCATTTCCATTTTTTATCAGTGCTTTGCATCGACAAATGTGTCAAATTGTCTTTCTGAACCTGGATTTTTTTTAAAAAAAGAAAATCCAATTAGAATTTGTGGTACACTTGGTGCACGTTTCCACAAACCCATTTGTGGTGCATATTTTGGTGCAAGTTTCCACAAGCCCACGCTTTCAGCCTGCAATTTTGTCTAACACAAACACATTTCCATAGCTGTCTCCAGTTTAATGCATTTTAATGTACAAACCGGTCCCTAATATACTTTTATTTGATTGGCAAACCGCACTGCAAAATTTGGGGACAATAATGCACATTTATATTTCAGTTTGGGTATTGGCTTGAAAATGTGGAATTGGAAACATAGTCCTTCAAATGTGTACAAATTGGATTTCTCTCCCAGCCCACTGGCGCCCATCTTAGACCACTCTGAAGAGGTGGAGAGGTTAGACCAGGAGTCTTCAAACTTGGCAACTTTAAGACTTCTGGACTTCAACTCTCAGAATTCCTCAGCCAGCCTTGGGGAGAAGGAAGACTGCAGGTACTCTTTGACTTTAAACCATTTGTTTAGAGGCCATTCGAAATTACAGTTACAATTACAATTACCATACCTCTGCAGCATCCCCACAATAATGTGATCCAAATTTGGCCATTTATGACCATGTATTTGGCCGTGTATTTGGCCGTGTATTTATGACGGTTGCAGTGTCCTGGGGTCATGTGATCACCATTTGCGACCTTCCTAGCTGATTTCCGACAAGCAAAGACAATTGGGGGAGATAGATTCACAGGATGATTGTGTGGTTTATTTTGCTCAACCGTGACCAAAAAAAGGCATAAAATTAGGTGTGACTCGCTTAACAACTGCTTTGCTTAGCAACAGAAATTCTGTTCCCAATTGTGGTTGTAAGACGAGAATCACCTGCATCAATTAATTTTGCAAAGGGGTGGCAGAAAGTGATTGCTCCTCCTAAGATTGTGAGCTTTCCATAGATATCTTTCAGCAATAAATGCTAAACTAAATTAGCAGGGTCTTCATATATTCCCAAATAGATTTCTCCCCCCCCCCAATTCAGAAGTAATCTAGTTCTGAATGAACGTTGCTTTGGTCTGTTTTCTCATCCATGTGTGTTTCCAGTAGATCTGTGCTAACCCTATTAAAGGTATAATTCCTAAAAACCTTGAGAAATCTTTCTAATGCAGCATTGGAATTGGATAGATCCCTTTTCTTGATTTGCCACAGCTTCCTTCCTTTCCCTGTTCATCATTTCCTGAAAAAAATTCCAGATTAGGGAACAAGAAGTAAATTTAAAAATCCCATTTCTGATTCTTGTAGGATGCTATTGATTTTGCCAGTAGTCATATCTGTGACTGAAGGAGCAGAACGTAGGGAGAAAACAAGTGGAAAACACTAAGTTGGGTCTGATCTGCCTTAATCTTTTTTCTTTTGTCCCTTTCTGGAGATAGAGGCTATCTCAGTGATGGTGAACCTTTTAGAGACTGAGTGCCTAAAAACTGCCCCGCTCCCCACCCACAGGGCCACCCACCACCTCCACGGCCTGCCGCAGATCGCCCAAGAGGCTCTGCAGCGCCATGGCAGCATCATTTGCGCGCGATGGGGCCCGAGGGTGGAGTCTTGTCCCTACTGCCCGGCTGCCATGTCCTTGGCTGTGCTGCTCTGCGTGGGCTGCATCTGGGGGCGACTCTCCTCTGGGGGGGCTACTGGTGAAGAGGGGGCCATGTGGGGAGGTGGGGGTTGGGCAATGGTGTGTGTGCCCACAGAGAGGGCTCCGAGTACCACCTCTGGCACGCGTGCCATAGGTTCGCCACCACTGGGCTATCTTATTCTGGCTACCCTTTAAAGGAACATTTTTTGTAGTTCCAAAACAACAACAACAACAGCAGGTAACAGGCTGCACAAGGATGGAGCAAAGGTGGTGAAATAGTTAAAATTGACACTTGCTACAAGCAAGAGAGAATCGGAAAAGAGGCAAGGTGGTGAGCTTGGCAGGAGATCAAAAAAGAGGATTAAGAAAAAGGGGGAAAAAAGCAGGAGAGGGAAAAAAAAGATTGCAGAAAATAAGAGAGGAAATAATATGATGGAATAATGGAGGGAAAGCAAAAACTTAAAACCGGATCATTTTTGTTTTCCTTCCTTGGAATGCTTTCGATTCTGCTAGAATGGGATTAATCCTTCCTTCATACATTTTGGTGGTTTTGAAAACCTGTCTGACACAGTAAAAAAAAATGGAACTTCACCAGGGGAAATGAGAGCTGCCTCCAAAGATCACTTTAGATTTCCTTCAAAACTATTTTCTGTCACCGGTTCCAGAAAAATGGGAAAGACTACAGGTAGTCCTCGACTTATGACCACAATCGAGCCCAAAACTTCTGTGGCTAAGTGAAACATTTGTTAAATGAATTTTGCCCCATTTTATGACCTTTTTTGCCACAGTTGTTAAGAAAATCACTGCAGCTGTTAAATTAGTGACTCGGTTGATAAGTGAATCTAGTTTCCCCATTGACTTTGCTCATCAGAAGATTGCAAAAGGGGATCACGTGACCCCGGGACACTGCAAATGTCATAAATATGAACCAGTTGTCAAGCATCTGAATTTTGATCGCCTGACCATGGGGATACTGCAATGGTCATAAGTGTGAAAAATGGTCATAAGTCACTTTTTTCAGTGCCATTGTACCCTCAAATGGTCACTAAATGGACTGTTGTAAGTCAAGGACTACTGATGGGAAGAGTAGGAAAGAAATATATACTTTTTTCAGCCCAAAGTGTGTTTGGCTTTATAGAGGCAGCTTAGGAAAAAGCTAACAAAGAAGAGGCAAGGCAAAAACTATATTTGGCTTTATTCAACTTACATTTCAAAATCTTATTACAATTAAATCAACACAGTTAATATGATTATATTAATATTAAGTGCATGGGAAGTAATCATTTTTAATAAAAAAAATTCTGGCAGAGGGAGTCAAGCTATTTTCCAAAGCGCCTGAAGGCAGGACAAGAAGCAACGGATGGAAACGACTCAAGGAGAGAAGCAACCTAGAACTAAGGAGAAACTTCCTGACAGTTAGAACAATTAACCAGTGGAACAACCTGCCTCCAGAAGTGGTGAATGCTCCAACACTGGAAGTTTTTAAGAAGAGACTGGACAGCCATTTGTCCGAAATGGTATAGGGTTTCCTGCCTGAGCAGGGGGTTGGACTAGATGACCTCCAAGGTCCNTAGAAAGAGTACAGAGAAGAGCAACAAAGATGATTAGGGGACTGGAGGCTAAAGCATATAAGGAACGGTTGCTGGAATTGGGTATGTCTAGTTTAATGAAGAGAAGGACGAGGGGGGACATGATAGCAGTGTTCCAATATCTCAGGGGCTGCCACAAAGAAGAGGGAGTCAAGCTATTCTCCAAAGCGCCTGAAGGCAGAACAAGAAGCAACGGGTGGAAACTAACCAAGGAGAGAAGCAACCTAGAACTAAGGAGAAATTTCCTGACAGTTAGAACAATTAATCAGTGGAACAACCTGCCTCCAGAAGTGGTGAATGCTCCAACACTGGAAATTTTTAAGAAGAGACTGGACAGCCATTTGTCCGAAATGGTATAGGGTTACCTGCCTGAGCAGGGGGTTGGACTAGATGACCTCCAAGATCCCTTCCAACTTTATTATTATTATAAAGTTACAATGGTACAGAAAACAGAGACTTACAGCTGGTACTTGTACATACAACTGATGCAACATCCCCCATGGTCACATGATCAAAACTTTAGTGTCCGGGTCATTTGATTGCCATTTGTTACTTCCTCAGCTGGCTTCTGACTAGCAAAGTCATTGGGAACAGCTAGATTTATTTAACAACCACAGGATCCACTTAACAAGTGCAGTGATTTGTTTAACAACTATGGCGAAAAGGTCAGAAAAGCGGGTCTGACTCACTTATCTTCCTTGCTTAGCAATAGAAATTTTGGTCCCAGCTATGGTCATAAGTCAAGGACTATCTGTACTTAGTGGCAGCTTTGAGAACAGCTCCAGGGATCACCACTAGGGTTTGGAGATCAAATGTAGGGATTTCCTTATGTTTCTAATAACCAGATTTTTTTTTTGTACACTTTTTACAGCCCAAATCATCCTTAGAGGTTGGCGAGACCTCATTGCACATGGAGAGACCCAACTTCAAACTTGAAAATCCTTTTTGTTGTAGTATTATTATTATTATTATTATTATTATTATTATTATTATTATTATTATTATTATTATTATTATTATTATTATTATTATTATTATTATTATTTTAAGGAATCAAATGGGAAATGATGGGAAAGCTTGCTTTGTCAGAAACCCTCAGTGTGGAGGGTTGGAGACATGGAGACAATGTCCAGGTGGACTCAAAGATCTGGTTCAACAAGAAAATATAATTTAATACATCCATGATGTGGTGGTTTTGCATATAGAAGGGCCCGGGCTACTGGAATGAACATAGGCCTCTGTGTGTGAAATATGGTGAAGACTTTGTTGGTTAGCTGAGACATTTCTGATTTTTTCCCCCACTGCCTTTAATTTCCTTGTTGTTTGTGTCTTAACTTGCTGGGGACAGACCAAAGCAGGGCTGTATGACATTCTCTGAAGCTGTATTGCCCTCCCTTTGTTAAACATAGAGAACATTCTAGAACTTGGATTGGTCCACCCAACTCATTGGAGTAATGTTTCTCAACCATGGCAGCTTACAGATTTGTGGATTTCAACTTCCAAAATTCTAGGAGTTGAAGTCCACATTTTTTCAAGTGACTGAGGTTGGGAAAGACTGCTTTAGAAAACTGATTTTCCAGCTACGTTTGACCTCTGCTGGATCTTCTCGGAGAACATGATCTTCTCAAGAATTGGATCGGAGGCTGGGGAATTCTGGGAGTTGAAGTCCATATGTATGAAACCTGCTGAGGTTGAGAAACATCCTATTGGACAATGGCCCACTCCAGACAGGATGTAATATAAAAAGGTTTCTGTCTCACTGGCTTCTGTTTTGAGTAACAAAGTCTACTTGAACTGTTTTGCTCCTGTTGTCCTCTTTGCTTGATTGTATCACTATTGCGGTTCTGGTTTCTGTTTCTAGTTCAAAATTGCTTCCCTGTGGTACTGACACAATGTTTCAAACTTATCTACAGTACAAGCCTTTAACTAGGATTAAACCAGGCTTCTCCACTTGGTGCCTTCCAGATATATCACAAAACATAAGGCCAGCTCTAGAAGCACCAGAGCGGGAGATATTGCTTCATTTCACCTATTACAGTTTATGGTGATTATGTCATCCCCTTATCTAATTAATGCATATTACAGCTGTCTATGGAAGCTGCCTTGTGAGACCTACAACCTAAAACACACCTAAAACATCACTGTGAATAATGAAATGAAATTAAAGACTTCAAAAACTGTGGAAGGACAGAAAAACCAATGTTCTCCATCTTTCATAATAGGAAGACATAGAGATCAAAGAACCGGAAGGGATTTCAAAAAATATCTGCCATTTTGCTAGCCAAAAGTTAATTCAGGATTTACAGGAAGATTCATGGGTGTTTTAAAGCAAGGGTTTTGCAGCCTTCATGTTTAACAACTGCAGCAATATAAGGATACTTTTTTTTCTCTCCCCACCAAATTAGATTGCTGCAATTAAGAAGGCTGATGGGAAAAGAAGGAGTGGATTTGTTTGTAAAAGGTGTGGAAGCTTAGTTCTGCTACAAAAAAAAAAATACCTTGAGCTGGAGAATTGCTTAGATCAGGGGTGTCAAACTCACAACATCACATGATGTGTTGCGACATATCACAACTTTTTTTCCATTGCCGACAATGGGGTGGGCGCAGTTTCGCCATGATGCACCTAGCCCGTGGGCCGGCAGTTTGACACCCCTGGCTTAGATGCATACTATTCTTCAATTATTATTTTAGACTGGACAGGCTTCCCCTCTCCCTGTTTTTTTCCAGCTATTATTTTTCACCTGATGCACTCCCAGATTCTTGTTTTAAATGCAAGTTGTTGTAGCAAATATATGAAGTTTAATTTCCTCTTAGGACAGACCATTATGAGGAAACTACCCCAAAGTGCAGATCAACCAATGGACTTGTTCTGGGGTGGTAAGTACTTTCAAGACTAACAAAATCAACTGTTTTACATTACAATTTGGAGTTTTATTTTGTCCCAAGATAAAAAGTAGCCAACAATAGCTACTTACACATTTATGGACTTTGTGTTTTGCAGAGAACTTAACTTTATTGTTTATGCAGTACTGTATATACTCAACTACCTGTAATACTTCTCAGTTTATAATAATATATGGAATCAGAATTTCTGTTCAAAAGAGATAGTGGACCATCCACCTTATGTCCTTCTAGCAGTCTTCTCTAAATCACCCCCAAAGAGATTTATTTTTAAAGGGAAAGTCATTTTCTACCTAGGATATTGGCAATCCAGCAAATGGGGAATAAGAAATAAAGTTATTTTTAGTTTTCTTCCATAGAAGGCAAACAAAAGAAGAAATGGGAGCAAAACTGAGAAGATGCATCTTTTATTTGCTTCTCGATGGCTTTTAACAGCACAAGACAGCGCTGGATCCAGGCCAGAGAGTTCGGCCTACCGTGGGTTGAACGGAGATGAAGGCTCTGCACAGGCCTTCCCTGGGCACTCTTGAGATCTATATACATGTCAGCGTTAAAAGGATCCTATCCATCTCCTTAAACAATATATTACTGCTGTCCATTATTCCCATTAATGCATAAAAAATCATTAGCCATTTCTATGGAGACCCAGTGCCATAAACAGAGACCTCAAAATGCACTCCATCATGAAAGCATGGAGTGGGGGGGGGAATGGGGGGGGAGAGAAAAAGAGAATAAACTAAGATCCATTTTCAGTGGGGTTTGTTCTCCCCCAAGTTCTGTTGTTTAGATGTCCGTCAGTTTTCTCCACCTCCCCACACTTCCATTCTTCCCTCAATCAATTTTATGATACTTGCCTGGGGTTCGTTAATGTTTCCGGAATATCTCTCTGTTACTGTCTCTTTCCCTGTTTAAAAATTCTTAATTAACCAAGGAGCTTTTTTTTGTTTACACTTGAACTAATTACACTTTTAAAGGAGACAATAAAACATCGGAGATGGCCCATTAGGGCATTCAGCAGCCATGATGTCGGGGGCAATACAGGAACTGATGGCTTCTAAGAGGAGATAGGGCTTCTAACTTTGCCAAGCTTCATTCAAGAGGGCTCCCCATTGGTGGCTTGACTCCGGCTTCAAGGGAAGAAATGAGACGGCAACCAGATGTTCTCTTAAGCTCCGTGGACAATCTCTGATAGGCCAGCTGGGTGGGGGCTATTATCAATTCCCCATATAACAAATATCTATCGATCATTTACATGCATGGGTACCCCACTTTAGACACTTAAATGGTGTTTGTGCTTCCGGTACTTCAAGCATAGTGCAGTTGCTATAGCTGTCAACATCATTTTTCATCTCTGCACAATTTGCCAGGCTTGGGCGTATTCTGTGCAGCAAAGGGACATCTTTAATGACTTAACGGTCCATGCTTTTGAAGCCTACAAAAGGAGCCCATTGGCTGGTAGGTGGAAAGGTTCATGGAGAATATTTCCAATCCAGGAAGTTGGTGACTTCCAATGTCATGATTTGATCCAAAATGGAGAAGCCTAGAAGGTGCAGCCATATATCAGGACCAAGGACAGAGCAAATGAAAGCTGGTTGCTGAATTGCCACCAACAGCAGTGGATGATATGGTTGAAGGACCCATAAATTTAAAGCACAGTTAGCTATCTAGCCACCACTGAGATATTATGGACAACTTTCCAGCTTGATAAAACCCTCTGTTTAGGGTTCTTAGTCTTGAAAACTGGGCATGGATATTGCAACCCTATTAAGGGTAACAAAGATCACCACTTCCAGGGCTGGTAGGCACATCTGGAATGCAAGAATATGGCCACCTATATTTTTTTTTATTGATGGGTAAACAAATTGGCTTTTTTTCCATTTCATTCTAACCCTATAATATACTTTATTCCAAAGGTAAATCTTACACAATATTTTCAGGCGTCTGCTGATGAATTAGATCGCTATTTCTCAGAACTAAGCTGCTAGATCTGAATAAAAACTATCTTGGCAGTGTGTTGCAGACCATAGAACTGAAATGTTAGCAAGATGGTGAGCCAAAATGGAAATCAGACAGGCCAAAATATGATTGGTTGGGGGAGAAGCTTGATTTAGCAAACCAAGATCTTCAGATGAAACTGCCTTACTAAGCCTGAGATTTAGTTTGTATGACAAGTGAGAATTATTATTTTATTTATTATTAAAATTATATGCTGCCCATCTTGCTATCCAAAAACTGAGGAGATACAAATGAAATTCTATTTTTCTGCCTTTGACTCTAACTAGCTAGTGCTAATTCCACACTGGAACCCATTCATTGGACATTTTCTAGAGTTTAATTTGATGTGTCAGCTTCTAGTACTATGTGTGAACTGTAAAGGCCAGAGTAAGCAAGTCAAAGCAGCAAAAAGATTTCATTTATTTTATTTTATGCTATTCATTCCATTTGTATAGTCCCCCATTGCACATTTGTGACTCTATTCTGACTTTATAGAACAGGGGCAATCCTGAAAGCCATCCCTGTGTGTAAAATACGCAGTATAAAAAGTTGTACCATTTACCCATACAGCATTCTGGAAACAGCTACTGCTGTTGCCTTTCTTTACCAATTCCCTTTGCGAGCCTTTTCTTCATTGCATTGCTGTTTCCCAAAGGCCCCCACCTGAGATAAATCCAGGCACATGAAATATAGAACAAACTTCTGGCTTCAGGGCAAGGAAATCAAACTTTCTTGTGTTCAGATTGTCAAGTAACAGAGAGCAATTCACAGGGTGGGGAAGGGGAAGAGAGGCAGAAGCAGGTTGACCCAGGAGAGATTCCTTTGGTGTATAATTTTTAAACAAAATTAATTTATTTAAAAGATTTGTAGGGCTGCCAATCTTAAAACACCAGTCTGGGTGGCTCACAGCAACATGGAATACAGAATAATAAGACTGGAAGGGATCTTGGGGATCTTCTAGTCCAGCCCTCTGCTCAAACAGGAGACCCTATACCAGGGGTAGGCAACCTTGGCTCTTTTATGACTCGTGGACTTCAACTCCCAGAATTCCTGAGCCAGCCAAGCTGGCTCAGGAATTCTGGGAATTGAAGTCCACGAGTCATAAAAGAGCCAAGGTTGCCTACCCCTGCCCTATACCATCCTGGACAAATGTCTGTCCAATATTTTCTTAAAAACATCCAGTGATGGAAAAATAAGAGGACTTTTCCATCAAATGCAACTGCCCACTCTTAAGTTCAGTACAACAGAAGTTTCATCAGATTGATAGATGGACTGAATAGGGGTCCACCTTTCCACCAAATAATGGCATTCCATGACGGTCCTTTGCAGACAACATCTTCAAACCTGGAGTTAGGTCTGTGGGGAGAACTCTTGTTTTTCTTGTCAAACATAAAAGTTTTTGAAGGAATTAAGGTACAGGTTATCTTAATTTTCATTCAGAAGTAAACACACTTCTCCCAGCCATCTGAAATGGACTGCCACCTCGCATAACAATAATCTCAAGTGGAATCATCTCTTTATTGTAAACAGAACTTCTTGCTCTGCTCTCACCATCAGCACCTGATTTTGAAATATGCAACCAGAAATACAATGTGTTTGTTTGTTTGTTTGCTAGCTTGCTTGTTTGCTTCTATACTGCTCTCTTTCAAAACTTTCTGCAAGGTCCTTTCAGCCATGCAATTTCACTGTAGTGTTGTTAAACAGGTTGTGAAGACGATATGTAGTGTCCCAGACAATACTGGGACCCTGCTCAAGCAACGCTTATATGGGGTCCGCAACACTATCTGGGACACTACACATCCTCTTCATGACCTGTTTTCCTTGTTACCTTCTGGGAGGAGGCTTTGTGGTATCCGAAGCAGAACATCCTGATTCAACCACAGTTTTGTTCCATACAGTATCAACTTTGTGAACTCTCAAGCTTCCTCTTTCTGCTATGTATTCAAGATGGACAGTGATTAATATTTATATGTATTTATATGTAAGGGTATAGGTATATACATGTCTATGTGTGTGTTATGTATGTGTATACTTTTGAGAGCAGCCAACAGAATTTCATTTTTAATGTGTGCCAGTATGCCCAGAGTAAAAAATGTTAATAAATCTTACCTTACCTTACCTTACCTTACCCTACCCTACCCTACCCTACCCTACCCTACTTTACCTTACCTTACCTTACCTTACCTTACCCTACCTTACCTTACCTTACCTTACCTTATCTTTAAATTTGGCCAGGTGGACAAAATCTACTCTCAGTCGGGTAATTTCTAGAATGGGTTGGACTCCTATTTTCATCCTCCCCAGCCAGTCCAGATCCAAATGATGGTTTTTATTGCCAGAAACATCTGGAGGGCACCAAGTTGGGGAAGACTGAATTCAGCGAATGTAAGATTGCTCCTTTCCAGTGTTTTGGGGGTGGGAAAGAAGGGGTCTGCCCTTACCCATATGTCTCTTCCTCGCTCTTGCAAATTGCCCCCCTCCTGCATGATTGCGGATTCTTCTGATAAATGCCTTTCCACATCAAGACCTCAAGATAGCAATGAGCTACTGGAAATACCACGTCTTCTTTCACTCAGCCCGTGTCTTTAGGGAGTCAGGTCTCAGGAAGTACAATCCCAGAAAGAGTGTCTGAGATGGGCCTAGCTTCCCGTCAACAGCCGGGCGAGGTTGGCAGGCAAACTCAAGGAGATACATTACGGGGGCCCGTTGCGGCCGAGGCTGACCTGACAGGAGAGGAACCGAGACTGAAAGGAGAGGGGAGGAGGCCAGGAAGGGAGCTGCAGAAGGAAAATGCAGCAAATGCAGCTAGAAAGGCTCTGGTATAGGGAGAGTTGACTGAAGATTTCAGCCAGTTTTCTGAGCTTCCTTTTTGGGACAAGGGATGCTCTGATGAGGCTTCAATCAGGGTCCTGGGTGGAAAGGGGAGAAGACTCAGCATCCTTCTAAATCAGGTGGGGTTTTTTTTCCAAACTTGGCAGCTTGAAGATGTGTGGACTTCTGCTCCCAAATTTCCCCAGCCAGCATTCTGGGAGTTGACATCCATACATCTACAAGTTTAAAAAAGTTTGAAAAGCACTTTTTTTCCATGCATCTTCTGCACCTTAGTACTTCTTCTATCCTGTTGGGCTAAAACTCCTGTCATTTGTCCACCATCCAACATGTATGGAGGGCACAAAGTTAGAGAAGTGATTAGCAGTGATCAATCTGTTACCAAATTAGAATGATGGTGGCAGGGGCCACTTCTCTGCCATGCTTACCTGCTTACCCTCTTCTGCTCATAAAAAATCTTTTGCTACCTTACATAACTCATTCTATCTATCTATCTATCTATCTATCTATCTATCTATCTATCTATCTATCTATCTATCTATCTATCTATCTATCCTCTTTCACGCTATCTATCTATCCTCTCTTGCTATCTGTCTCTATTTATATATCTATCATCTATCCTCTTTTGCTATCTCGATATCTATCTATTCTCTTTCACTATATCTCTATCTCTATCACTATCTCTCTATCATTTATTTATCTATCTATCATCTATTTATCTCTCTCTCTCTATACTCTTTCACTCTATCTATCTATCTATCTATCTATCTATCTATTATCATCATCATCATCATCATCATCATCATCTATCCTCTCTCACTATCTCTGTCACTATCTCTCTATCTCTATCTATCTATCTATCTATCTATCTATCTATCTATCTATCTATCTATCTATCTATCTATCTATCTATCTATCTATCCAGGGCTTTTTTTCTCATAGAACGCCCAGAACGGAGTTCTAGCACCATTTTTGGATGGAACCTTGTAGCTAGGCAAGGTGGATTGTATGACGTGTGTGAGTTCCAGCACCTTTTTTTTTTTTTAGAAAAAAAGCACTGTATCTATCTATCTATCTATCTATCTATCTATCTATCTATCTATCTATCTATCTATCTATCTATCTATCTATCTATCCTCTCTCGCTATATCTCTATCACTATCTCTCTCTCTATCATCTATTTATCTATCATTTATTTATCTCTCTATCTATCTATCTATCTATCCTTTCACTCTATTTATCTATCTATCTATCTATCTATCTATCTATCTATCTATCTATCTATCTATCTATCGTCATCATCATCATCATCCTCTCTCACTATCTCTCTCACTATCTCTCTCTCTCTCTCTCTCTCTCTCTAGCTAGCTAGCTAGGTAGCTATCTCTTAGTCATCTATCTGTGATCTGTCTGTGATCTATCTTCTATCTATCTATCTATCTATCTATCTATCTATCTATCTATCTATCTATCTATCTATCTATCTATCCATCTGGGAGGCTTCAGTCGGTCGGTCGGTTGATCAGTTGGTCAGTTGATCAGTCCATCAGTCTGTCAGTCATTTAATTTTATATAGAAGGCTACTCAACTTGATGGCAACACTGGGTGGCTTTCAACAATGAAAACAATGCAGAAATCGCAGAACAAAGTAGAATAGTGATTATATATATATATACTGAATGAGAAACTTCTAGTTCAAGAGACAAAATCTTGTATGCTCACCACTTACCCATCCTAGATCAAGGGGGAAAGCCATACTTTTACAGCCAGTTTGATCTAGTGCAGAGGTAGGCAACCTTGGCTCTTTTATGACTTGTGGACTTCAACTCCCAGAATTCCTGAGGCACCATGTTAGAAACAGGAGACTGTGAGTTCTGGTCCCACCTTAACCATGAAAGCCAGCTGGGTAACCCTGAGCCAACCACTCTTTCTCAGCCCAACTCATCTCACAAGGTTGTTGATGTGGGGAAAATAGGAGGAGGGTGTATTGGATATGTTCTAATTTTGCAAACCAAACAGGACATCACCTTTTCAGCACACAACATAAAGATAGAATCATAGGGCTGGAAGGGACCTTGAAGTTCTTCTAGTCCAACACCTACTCAAGGCTGGAGTTTTATGCCAACCCAGTCAAATGGTTGTCCAGTCTATTTTTGAAACCTTTCAGTGATGGAGCATCCGCAACTCTGGGAAGCAAGCTATTCCACTGATTAATTGTTCTGTCAGAAAATTTCTCCTTACTGCTTGGTTGGATCTCTCTTTAACAAGCTTCCACATGTTGCTTCTTGTCCTGCCCTCTGGTGCTTTGGAGAATAAGTCAATCCCCTCCTCTCTATGACAGCCCTTCAAGTACTGGACGACACCTATCATGTCACACGAATCCTTCTCTTTAATACACTAGACATACCTAGCTCCCTCAATCTTTCATCATACAATTTAACCTGCAGACCCTTTATCATTTTTCTTGTACACTTTCCAAGGTCTCAACATCTTTTTTGCATCATAGTGACCAGAACTGTATGGCTCACTAGTGCAATATAAAGCATCCTGAGATTCAACATGAGTTTTTTTTTACAATTTCAGGATTAAAAGAGATTTGAGACCTAGATTCTATTCCTGAATGTGGTATCGTGCTGAGTAAAGTGGCATCTGAGTCTGAATTCACAAGTGCATTTAAATTATACAAAAGGGTTTAAAACTCATTTTTCCCATTTGTTTAAAAAACAACAACACTAGACTTGATTTGCCAAGCCTAATTTGGTCTCAGAACTTCAATGAAGCACCTGAAAGGCCCACAGAATCTAGGCTATTATTTCAGCATCTCTTGTTGCCATCCCTTATGGCCTCAATCTTCCTCCCTGACTCAGATCGTAGCAAACAATTCCTCAGCCCCATTTGAGTGATAGCCGGGGGTGTTGATTGGTTATTTATCTGCCTTTGATTTCTTGGGTTTACAGACTCCCTGCTCTGTGGTTCATAATGTCATAGTTTAATATTTATGAAGTGCCAAGTGTTCCATAGATAACGGGGGCTGGGGTTCAGATCGTTGCAACTCTCCATTAGGGAAGGGAAGGAGATGGGAGAGAGAGAGAGTTATAGGAACAGCCTTTACACTTCAATATAACAGAAGGTGTAAATGTTGTCTGTTTTGCAACTGGCCTTGGAACAGAATGGCTTGGCTTCAACTCAAGCTGCCATTGGCAGGTCCCTCTGTGGGCCAAGCTGCATTTGCCTGTCTTTCATTTCATTGCCATTAAAATTCACACAGCACTATTGCTAGTCCCGGATAGACACAGAGTAAAAGGAGGAGTCCTTGGTGCTCCCTGAGCTTGGTAGTTTTCATGCAGATGTTTCATTACCCAAACTAGTACTAACGTCATCAGTACTAGTTCAGATGACTAGCACTGATGATGTTACCTAGTTGGGTAATCAAATGTCTGCAAGAAAGCAACCAAGCTCAGAGAGCACCAAGGACCCCACAGTTCAATCCCGAGCTACAAATATTCTCCTTTATTGGTATGGAAACTAATCGAGAGATCGATTAACCAGTGGAACGACTTGCCTCCAGAAGTTGTGAATGCTCCAAAACTGGAGGTTTTTAAGAAGAGATTGGACAACCATTTGTCTGAAATGGTGTAGGACTTCCTGCCCGAGTAGGGGGTTGGACTAGAAGACCTCCAAGGTCTCTTTCAACTCTGTTATTCTGGTGTTCTGGTACAGAGAAAAACACCCATTGGCCCTAAGGAACTGGAACAGAGCTGAGTTGAAATTTCACACTTCTACAGTTTCAAGCCAAAAACATGTCCAGTGTAGACCCAGCATTCAGAGAAATGTTTTTTTTTCCTGTTAGAAGTCTTGCACTGATTTTATTACAGATAGTCCTCAACTTACAACTATTCATTTAGCTGTCGTTCCAAGTTACTTCAGCACTGAAAAAACGTGGCCCTCACATGATCAAAATTTGGGTGCTTGACAACTAGCAGGTATTTATGACGGTTGCTGCTCCAGGATCATGAGATCGCCATTTTGGACCTTCCCAACCAGCTTTCAACAAGCAAAGTCAATGGGGAAAGCCAAGTTCACTTAACGACCATGTGATTCATTTAACAACTACACTGATTTTGCTTAACCACAATAGCAAAAAGGTCAAAATATTGGGCACGACTCATTTAACAACCATCTTGCTTACTGGGTTTAAAGAGCATGGTGGAGGTGTAATGGTGAAGGTGCTGGATTAGAAGCAAGGAGAACCAGGTCCTAGTCCACCTCCATGTGTAGAAGTTCAGGAGTGGGAGACACTTTGGGGAAGCAGTCTTTTGGGCAGTTGAATCTCCCTTACAGGGTTATTGTTAGAGGGGAAAAAGAGAAGAGAAGGTTCTAAATAAACAGCTGTGTATAAAATTGAAGAAAGAAATAAAAAAGACAATCTGCAGGTGATGATGATGATGATACCCCCTCTGAAAACAAGTTGAAGTAACAGTAGACCACCTAGTTAGCTGCTGCAAGAAGAAGTGGAGACTACAAAAATAAACAAAGTAAATAGAAAATGAAGAAGCTAATGTGCTCGGAGACTTCAGAATTCAAACAAATAAGCCCCTGCCATAAAACACTCCAGATGTCTATCAATTGTTCATAAGAAGGACTAAAAAGTCTGGATAGTGGACTTTGTAGTACCTGGAGGTGGCAGAAGAAAAGAGAACACACTGGAAAAATCACAAAATATAAAGACCTGCAAATAGAAATAGAACGACTGTGATAAAAGAAAGGAAAGATAGTTACCAATAGCCATAGTGGCTTGGGTACAATCCCAAAACATCTGGAGCACCACCTGAACACCATCGGCATTGACAAAATTCCCATTGGTCAATTACAAAAGCTTTACTTGGAACAGCTTATCTCCTGCAACATGGTTAAACAACAGCATCTGCCTATCCCAGATATCCTTGGGGAGGATTCAGTAGGTGGATAAAAATGTGAAATCCAGTTTGAACATCTGGCTGACTATGCCACCAACCATAATAATGTAATACATTCCCCAAAGATCAATGCCTAATTGTCGTCCTATTTCAGCAACTGCAAATGAAGGCATCCAAGCCTCATTTTATCTCAAGATCCACATCATCCCAGCTACCTGGCTACATTAAAGTTAACTTTCTCTTAAAGAGACTTAATTAGGGTTCTCTCAACAAACATAAATTAATCCTCCGGCCACAATGGAGTGGAGAGTTTCCTCTTCAATCAATAGCTCATCCAGCCTCCCAGCAAGTTGCTGCAAAAATCCAAGTCTGTTTCATCTCCATCCATAATGTCATCTTTTCCTGGAGAGTCCTCCAGTTGAATGGATTGTTTCTAGTCCTTATGAAATCACCCTGAAATGACTCAGATGAGTGGGAACAGTCATATGATTTTTAACAAGGAAAGGGAAGGTTCCACCCTGCAACAATTTGTAGGATTGTCCACTCAATTCCTTTGTTTATGTTGCATAGACTGTAAATATTGTTGCTTACAAACTATCGCAGAATTACCCACCCAGAAATATGAGGTATCTGCAGATTTGGAGAAGGCTTGAGTTTTAGAAAGTGACCAGAAATCTTAGCCAAAACAAAAAAACAAAACAAAAACCCCAACCTCCTTAAGGTGAAGGGAGAACCAATCCAAGAAGGATGTGGCATAAACAGCAAGTTATTTGAGCAGAAGGGAAAATTTAGGGACATGACAAAATTTGTCTGAAATGGTATAGGGTTTCCTGCCTGAGCAGGGGATTGGACTAGAAGACCTTCAGGGACCCTTCCAACTTTGTGATTCTATTCCAGGGGTGTCAAACTGCCGGCCCGCGGGCCGGATGCATCATTTGGAAGCCGCACCCACCCCATTGCTGGCAATGGCAAAATCGTCCCGATACGGTGCACGATGTCACATGACATTGCGAGTTTGACATGTCTATTCTATTCTATTCTATTCTATTCTATTCTATTCTATTCTATGAATGGGAGAGTGCCATGGGGTATCCTGGCAAAGAGCCTCCTGCCATGTTGCAAGATTTGGAAAGACTTGCCTCCAGAGGTTTTGGGCACTCCATCATTGGAGGTTTTAAAGAAGAGATTTGTCTGAAATCGTATAGCAGATGTCCCCAACCCCCCATCCGCGGGATGCAGGCAACATGCAAAACGAGGCCCCCTCTGTCCACGGAAAAACTTTTCTCCATAGAACCGGCTCCTGGTGTCCAAAAGGTTGGAGGCAGTGGTGGGATTCAGCTGGTTCGCACCACTTTGGCAGAACCGGTAGCTAATTTTTTGTTGCCCAGACTCAGAATGGACTTCCGGAAGTGGGACCCACCGGTTGTTCACATATTTGAATCCCGCCACTGGTTGGAGGCTACTGTGGTATAGGGTCTCCTGCTCAAGCAAGGGGTTGGACTAAAACAGGGCTTTTCAACCTTTTCACCCATTGTACCACTTTTAGGATATGGCAACATCCGAGTACCACCAGTCGCCTAGCAAGGTGCCAAAAACTTGATGACCCCCCCAAAAAAGGAAAAAAGTGATAAAGTACAGGTAGTCCTCGACTTACAACAGTTCGCTTAGTGACTGTTCGAAGTTACAATGGCACTGAAAAAAGTGCCCCCCAAGCCATAGCCGAGCAAGACAGCGCCCGGCGGTGCTCTTCCTCCTGCTGTCCAAGGTTTTCATTGTTGTGAGCATTTCTGTTGAGGATTGGCAGCGGGGGTGGGGTGGGGGGTGTTTGGTTTTTATTCCCCCCATCTGCTGAGTGGTTGCAGCATGTTTTGGTCACTTCATATGACTGTGACCGTCATCTGAATGTAAATCACCATTTACATCTGAATGTAAATCACAAGACCCTGGAGATGCTACAACATTCCAGCTGATCAGCACTTCTTCAGGGCTCAGCAGAAGCACCAGGATCAGCGCCGAGGTCCAGCTGGAGCCTGGCGCTGATCCTGGTGCTTCCACTGAGACCTGACAGTCCCGAAGAAGCGCTGATCCTGGCGCTTCCGCTGAGCCCTGACAGCCCTGCAGCTCCAGCCATCTCTCGCTCAGGCTTGTGCAGTGCTGCTACCGGTTCAGCTCATTCCCCTCCCCCGCTACCACTTTTCTAGGATGGTCGTGTACTACTTGCCAGGTGCCAATGTACCACAGGTGGTACCCGTACCACTGGTTGAAAGGCCCTGGACTAAAAGACCTCCAAGGTCCCTTCTAATCCTGTTATTCTATGTTCTATTTCTCAACAAGCCCTGCTAACATTGACCCTTTAGGAAACTGGAATGAGCTGATCTCCAGTTCTGCATTCCACATGTTAATTGGTTATGTCCTGAAAATTATTATTTTACAATAGGGATGCCTGGCATTTAAATCATAACATTTTAAAACTGGAGATTATTTCTAAGGAATGTAGAAAGTTTTGTTTCAAGTATTATTCTCTTGCTTAAAAATCACATGTCTCACCTTGTCCTTTCTTTCCCCGAAATGAGAAGGCAGCATACCCAGTAAAGAAAATAAAATAATAAATATATCTTTCTGGTGTGTGTTTTTTTCCCCCTCTGCTTCATCTTCTCAACTCAATACAGCTCTTTCTACCATATCCTCAGTCCCAAAGCACCAGTAAACTGGAAAATATTGATTATTTTCTTTCTTTTTAATAACTGCAATAGGAATTAGAATTTTGGTAAGCATAAGTGAACTTGATAAATTAGCTTGGAATACATCACCCCTCTTCACCTCTTTCTGCAAATTTAGCTTAGCTTCATTCCTCTTTGTCAGCCTTATTAAAGCTGTGATGAGGAAAGAGAATTCCTTTAATTTACTCCAACCACTTAGGGCATCTCTGGGAAGTAAGGTCCAAAAAGTAAAGATGGCGGCTGTGACTGTGGTGCAGCTCCATCATTTACCTCATGCCGCTTCCAGCCTTCCATCATACAGCTCTAGCCATCGTTTGAGCTTTTGGATTACCTCACCATCCAGACATCCTGCCACTGCCTGTATTTATTTATTGAGATAGATTAATTTATTTATATGAAGAATTGTTACATAGAATAAAAGTCAAATGGAAGGAAAGAAGGGAAGGAAGGAAGGTTAAACAATCTATAAATGACTTCCAACCTTCTTTTCAATAGAGAATTACAATCTTATTGTCCCTCTTCCCCTCTGAGATGTTATACAAGTTCCTTCAGCTGTCATTTAATTCACGTCTTTTTTAATCTCCAGATCCATAAATCATCATTTCATTTCTCTTTTCCTTCTGCAAAAAAGTCCACATAAGGTTTCCACTCTTTCAAAAAAAAAACACCAAAAAAACAACTTTCAGTCAGTTTTGCCATTTCTGTGAATTCTGACATTTCACAATCCATTCCTCCACTGTGGGGATTTCAGTATTCTTCCTTCGTGCCCTGCCTCTGCCTGTCGATTGGCATCTGCTAAACCCTGTCACAAGAGCCCCATCTGCAGAGGCAGAATATCTCAGCTTGTCAGCTTCAGGAGGCAAACAGCCTGCTGGCTTGCTTCCTGGAAGCCCCCCAGCCCCCTGCCCCCCCCCTGGTCCCCATGAGCAGCAAAATGATCCAAGAAAAGCCGCTCCCCAAGGATCCGAATGAACTTGCAGAACATGTTCCCTTCCAATGAAAAGGCAGTTAAGTGCTGCTGGATTTTGCTGAATGCCGCAAGTCTAGCTTTCGAGTTGCTTCTTTAACTACTTTACAAAGGAAATGATGGGGGGGGGAGGACAGTTCAGTGCAAATCCAGAGTGACTTTTCTGGGGGGATTTGGCCGTGAAGCTTGTGCAATTGCATTGGTCAATAGATGTTACTTCCTGCTGACCTCTTTCTATTATCATTTGCACTTCCAGGAATTGTGACCAACTCCTGCTGCCCATCTTACAAACCCCAATAGTTCCTAACTCTTGTTCCTTTTGTACATTCAAAATATTATCCTAACCCACATTCCCAAATGTGTTTTGTTCGCTGTAAGTTAGATTGCATTGACAAAACAACTGCCTAAAATTCCCCAAGGATTTTCCATGGCTGAGAACTTGGATCACCCTGCTGCTAATCCAGCAACTTCACCACTACACCACAACAACTGCCAGGGTTTACTTTCTGTTTAACTACGATTTACTCAATTAACCAAGCTGGCTGATACAATATAGGTAGATTTCGATTTACATATATGCTTTCACGGACCATTTGAAGTTACAACAGCACTGAAAAAAGGGACTCATGACCATTTTCACACTAATGATCTTTGCAGCATCCTCATGGCCACATGATCAAAATTTGGATGCTTGGCAACTGGCATGTATTTATGATGATTGTTGTGTCCTAGAGTCACCAAAGGTTACCTAAGGTCATCTTTTGTGACCTTCTGAGTAGCAAAGTCAATGGGGAAGCCAGATTCACTTAACATTTGTGTTACTAACTTAACAACTGCAGTGATTCACTTAATGACTGTGGCAAAAATGGTCGTAAAATGGGGCAAAATTCACTTAACAAATGTCTTGCTTAGCAATGGAAAATTTGGGCTCAGTTGTGGTCATAAGTTGAGGACTACCTATATGCTATAAGATATACTAACCATGCTGGCTGTGTTTCCATAACATGTTGGCCCCTATACTAACCAATCACATATTAGCCTAATGTGTTGTCTGAATCCAATATTGATTTCTCCCTCAGACCATGCTGGCTGAGAAAGATGTTGAACATTGTTTCAAAACCACATCTGAAAGGAGCCAAAGTTGGAATGAACTGACAATGCAGTGAGACTCAGTCAAATCTCAGAGACTGTGAAAATCTGCATTATTGACCCATTTACTGGGATAAGGAGGCTGGTGTTTCTCAACCTTGGCGACTTTAAGATGGGTGGACTTTAACTTCCAGAACTCCTTAGGATTCTGGGAGTTGAAGTCCACCTGTCTTTAAAGTTGCCAAGGTTGAGAAACACACCTTCAATCCATGGAGGAAGGAAGATCAGAGAGGGCGCGCAACTTGGGAGTCCTCCTGGATCCACGGCTGACATTGGATGACCATTTGTCGGCCGTGACCAGGGGGGCATTTTATCAGGTTCGCCTGATTCACCAGTTGCGACCTTTTCTGGACCGGGACGCCTTGCGCACAGTCACTCATGCTCTCGTCACCTCCCGCCTGGACTATTGTAACGCTCTCTACA
>NW_015386393.1:5526622-5537969 GCF_001527695.2 Protobothrops mucrosquamatus
GCCTGGCCTAGGGAGGATTTTAAATCGGGTTTATTTTAAGAACAATTTTTAAATAGCACAACTTCAAATATTTGGTTTTAATTGGTTTTATTTGGAGGGGCTGTAAATGCGTTTATGTTTTTAATATGTTGTGAGCCGCCCTGAGTCCCGTTGGGAGAAGGGCGGGATATAAATCAAATAAAATAAATAAATAAATAAACCAAAACCAGGTTCGAAGCCACAGCAGCAATGGCAACAATGAGGAAAAACAATGAAGGATAATAAAATAGGAAAAAAAATAATTGAAACTTGAGAAAAAAAAGGTGGGGAACACTTGAGAAATCCACCTCGGGTTGAGAGAGAAACATCAGCCCACTGGAATCGCTCGCTTCTCCCAAAAGTAAAACGTAGTGAATATTTGAGGCAGTAACCTGTTTCATTGATCGGTTATTGACCTTCCTGCTTTCATCCTTGCTGCTTTAGGTGCTCATCAAAAACTCTTGAGCGCCACCAAGCCATGGCCATTCCTGCAGCTATGGAATGTCCCCAGGCATTCAGGCTGCCTGGGGCAGAATATAAAAATGGCCCTCTCATGACAATCAAAACAAATGGACTCAAGAATTGATGACGGGCTGGTTTTGAATGATAAGATGGGATGCTCGGCCAGGGAAGCTGATGAGAAAAGAAGCTTGAAATAGGTGGGAGATGCTAAAAAAAGGAGCTATTAAAGCACAATTGCAAACAGGAAAAAAAAAAGGATGATGGTAGAAGAAGCTGATGTGGCCACACAAAGAAGAAAAAGGGTCAGCAGACTGAGGAAGAATGCAAGCCAGAAGCCTGAAACTAGAGAAAATAAAAGCATAGCTGGACCTGAAATATATAATAAGAGCAATTGAACAACAAGAAAAGAGCTGTGTCTGGATATGTTCAAAAGAAAAGGAAATATTCAGGATGTTAGCTGCCCAGTGGAAATGGCAGAAATCTAGTGGGCAACAAAAGAACAAGGCAGGACGAATCTCCTTCTAGTTGGACTCTGTCCATCTCCAACAAGAAACACATGTCCTGCCAGAGGAGAATGAGGGAGCCGCATTGAAGTTTGGGGTTTATTATGTTATTATGTTATATTATGTCAGTTTATTATGCATGAGTTTGGATCTCCAGGAACAGAGGAACTGCACCAGAAGCTCCTGAAGAATGTGCTAATAGTCTGGCTAAATGTCTCTGCAGATCCTCAGTCATCCAGGTCATGGTGGTCCCAAAGGTGCTTTTTCAAAAGGCAAGTGGACTTGCTTTGTTTTTCCTTGAATTCTAGAACTGAAGAAACTTCTTGGATGAGAAGCAAAACGTTTTCAAGGAAAAACTTGCCTTTTGAAAAGCGCCTTTGGGACTAACGGTCTGGCTGTTCTTTTATACAGGTGGTCCTTAACTTAGAACCACAGTTGGGGCCAGAATTTCCATTGCTAAGCAAGGCAGTTGTTAAATGAGTTGCATCCGATGTTATGATCTTTTTGCCAGGGTTGCTAAGTAAAACACTGCAGTTATTAAGAGAATTACGTCGTTATTAAGCAAACCCATACTAAAAAGCAGAGACATCACCCTGCCAACAAAAGTGCATATAGTCAAGGCCATGGTTTTCCCAGTTGCAATGTATGGCTGTGAAAGTTGGACCATAAGAAAGGCTGAGCGCCAAAGAATTGAGGCCTTTGAACTATGGTGCTGGAGAAGACTCCTACGAGTCCCTTGGACTGCAAGGCGATCAAACCGGTCAGTCCTAGAAGAGATCAACCCCGACTGCTCTTTAGAAGGCCAGATCCTGAAGTTGAAACTCAAGTACTTTGGCCACCTAATGAGAAGGAAGGACTCACTGGAGAAGAGCCTGATGCTGGGAAAGATTGAGGGCAATAGAAGAAGGGGACGACAGAAAAGGAGGTGGCTGGATGGAGTCACTGAAGCAGTAGGCGTGAGCTTAAATGGACTCCAGAAGATGGTAGAGGACAGGAAGGCCTGGAGGAACATTGTCCATGGGGTCACGATGGGTCGATCACGATTTTGCAACTAACAATAACAACCAAATCCAGCTTCGCCCATTAACTTTGCTTCTCAGAAATTGACTGAGAAAGTTGCAAATGGTAGTCACCCGACCCTGGGATGCATAACCATCATAAATACATGATGGTTGCCAAATGCCTAAATTTTGATCCCGTGACTGTGACGATGTTGTGACAGTTGTAAGTGCAAGGACCATCATAAGTAACCTTTTCCAGTGCCATTGTAATTTTGAACATTGGCTAAAGAAATTATTATAAGTTGAGGACTACCCATATCATTTTTAAGAAAGTCTAAAGAACAGATGAAGAGCTGGACAGCTGGAAAAATCATGGGTATTCCTACATTTAAAAAGAGGAGTTGGACCCAGATCCAAGGACCTAGGATCATCTGGAGGTAAGAGTCACGAGAGTCAAGATGGCGGTTGTGACTGTGCACAGATAAAGAAGGCGTGGAGCTTAACTCTTGCAGTTGCACATCCGCCATCTTGTTTGTATAATTTTATTATGTAGTTTTAAAATTAAAAAAAAACAGTCAAGGAAGAGAATAGAAAGGGTGTCAGAATATAGAAAGAAATAGCATAGAAGAACAAAAAAATATAAAAAATATAGAAACAAAAATACACAAAAACAGCACAACTTCCAACTTCTTTTACAGCCGACATAAATAAAACCTGAGTTCAACTCTTGCTCTACAATTACAAAATACCCGCAACCTTTTGATGGTCTAAAATATTACTAATATTCGAATCCATGTCATTATTTTTTCTGTTTTGTGCAAAAAGCTGTCATCTTGACTTTTTGGACCTTACCTTGGACACTCCTGCAAGGACCTGCAGAATAGGCAAAGTGGCATTAATATTTGGAATCGAAGCAAATGATAAGCAGTCTGATCTATCACTGCTTTGAAAACTTGGCCCAAGTCAGCATGGATTTGATGAAAACAGACATTCCCAGGTTTACATGATTTTATTTTAGAATTCTCTGACTTCCTTAATGGATTTTCAGTTGCTAAGAGTGCCCCACCCTACCTCCGTCGTGGAAAATTCAGTGGAAGGAGTCAAAAATAGGGGGGGGGGGTTAGAGATGGCCCCCATTGTCTCAGGCTCCATGCAATTCCATCCCATCATTAAGTAGTTAAAAGTATTATTCTGAACTGCTCAGCATAGCTCTTAAAACTGCAATCCTCTCAATCTGAAGATGCCTGCCTTAGAATCATTATGGTCATTTTAATATATGTGCTGTATAATTCTATTAAGTATTTTAATATGCTTTTTATGTGGAGAGTCTTTTGGGAGTGTGGCTGTATAAATAAAACAAACAAACCAATAATGATATCTTGATTTCAGCAAAGCTTTCGACAAAATCTCCCACGACACTCTGATTAGAAGCAAGCTAATTATATGAGCCTGGATGGCATGACAATTAAGTGGATACATAGCTGGCCTGGAAATTGTATTCAAAGAATGCTCCTTGATGGTTACACATCAAATTGCGATGACTATCAAGTGTGGTGCCACAAGAGTTTTGTCTGAACTCTTCAATATTTATATTAATGATTTGGATGAAGAGGTAGAGGGAATGGTTATTAGATTTACAGGAGACAGAAAATTAGATGGGATAGTTAACACCTTAGAAGGCAGAAATAAAATTCAAAATGAGAAGGATGGGTTAATGTAATGGGCTGAATATAACAGGAGGAAATATAACAGTCAAAGGCACTTAGGAAACAGAAGTCAAATGCAGAGCTATAGAATGGGGAACGCTTTCTTGGCAATACAGAAAAAAATACAGAAAAAAAAGATATGGGAATAATAGTTGATTACAAACTGAATATCAGCCATCTGTGTGATGTGGAGGCAAAAAAAAAGCAAATGCAGTTTTAGGCTATTTCACAGCTATATAATTTCCAAATAATGGGAAATAATTGATTTGCTTTGGTGAGACTCTATTTTGAATACGTGCTACATTCTGTTCCAGGCACCACATTTGAAAAAGGATCCAAAGAGATTCAAGAAGATTTGGAGAAAGGCAAAACAGACTATCAAACCAAACCAACCTGGGGGGGGGGGGGAGGAGAGATTGAAATTTAGAATGTTTAACCTTAAGAAGACAAGATTCAGGAGAAGCAGGAAATATGAAGACCAGTTCTGTAGAAAACCAAAAGACATTCTGAATCATTCCAGAATACAGAACATGAAAAAATGAATTATAATAATGAATTACAGATAGGGAAATAGGGGGGTGATGGCTCAGCAGTTAAAACAATGCTGAGCTTGTCAGCTGGAAAGCTGATAGCCCAGGTTCGAGACCCAAGTACCGCACAAGAGGGTGAGCTCCCATTACTTGCTCCAGCTCCTGCCCATTTAGCAGTCTGAAAGCAATCAAATGCATATAGATAAATAGGTACCACATTGATGGGGAGGTAATAGCATTCCATGTGCCTTGACGTATAGTCATTCTGGTCACATGATTATGGAAAGGGTCTTTGGATAATGCTGGCTCCCTTGGCTAAGAAACAGGGATGAGCATTGCCCCCTAGAGCAGAGGTAGGCAACCTTGGCTCTTTTATGACTCGTGGACTTCAACTCCCAGAATTCCTGAGCCAGCATGGCTCAGCTTGGAAACCTCTCCCTTTCCCCTCAGCATGGCTGGCTCAGGAATTCTGGGAGTTGAAGTCCACGAGTCATAAAAGAGCCAAGGTTGCCTACCCCTTCCCTAGAGTCAAGACACGACTGGATCAGGGGAAATCTTTACCGTTACCTTTTAGACAGGCAAATTCCAGCTGTAGGTCAGACAAATTGCCAATCTGAGCAGTTTAAGAAAGGAACCAACTTTCCACTGAGATGGTATCACAGATATATTCAGGCACATTTTGGAGAGCCATTTCTCAGGGTCGTTTCATTTTGAGTCCTGTATTGAGCAGAGAGGTAAATTGTGATCTTGTCCAGTTCTATGCTTGTAGGGTCATCTGGCTGACTCGTGATTGAAGCAACCTTTGGCAGAAGTTCTAAAGAATAAGAGGCCCCAACATGTAGCTGTGGTGTTACACATATCCATCAAGCTTTGTTACAATGGTAGTTTTCCTCCCACACCTAACAGTATGTGAGTTGGGATGTATTATTAATTAGAGCTCACCCCATTGTGTAGTGCTCAGGTCTCAAACCGGGGCTGTCAGCTTTCCAACTAACAAGCTCAGCATCTTTAACCTCTGAGCCGTCACGCCCCTTGAATTAGTAAGATGGCTCTGTTATTATTAACATCCCTTCACCAATTATTATGGTTTGACGCACAGACAGCCAGATGTTCAGACTGGACTTGGCATTTTTATACACCTATCGAGTCCTTCCCAAGGACCTAAGACAGGTAGATGTTATTGTTTGATGGTGCAAAAGGTATCATGGCAGATGTAAGCTGTTCCAGGTAAAGCTGCCTTTGGCAACTGACTGATGAGAATTTTGTCAATGCCGATGATGTTCAAATGGTGCTCCAGTTGTTTTGGATTGCACCCAAGGCACCTTTTACTATTGATACTACCTTTGCTTTTTTTTTTAACCATAGTCGTTCTACTTCTGTTTGCAAGTCTTTGTATTTTGTTGTTGTTGTTATCATCATCATCATCATCATCATCATTTATGGTTTATAGTTCTTAATGTTCTTCATATAATAACAATGGTTGTTATTTGTGAATTATTATTTTCTAACTTTGTTGTTTAGCATGTCTGTGAGACGGGCAGCCATATAAATTTGAAAAGTAAATAAATAATTAAATAAATAAATGATCAAAAGAAGTCAAGCTGGCAACCATGGCAGGGTGTGGATCTACATAACCTGAGGAACCATTAGTTTACCCCATCCACACCAGCAGAAGGGGCATGACCTTCCTTGACCCCATTGGTCAAGGGATTTTGGCTGGCAGGGTCCAGAAGAACTTTTTCTGCTGTAGCTCCCATGGTCTGGAACATTGTGCCCTCTGAGGTGATATTCACACCCACTCTTCTGGCCTTTCGAAAGATCCTGAAGACCTGGCTCTGCCAAATGGCCTGGGTCCCCAATGGGAGTGTTGTCAGGCATGAAGAATCAGGACCAAACTTTAGGATTCAGTAAATTTGATTTATTACTTATGCCTATGTACAAAAAACTAGTCAGCTAATGGAGAGCACTAAATCGGTGCTACGTAAGAGTCAAGAAGGCTTGGATTTGGAACACTTGTGGGAATGTAAGGATTCCAGGCTAATTACGCTCTTGACTCCATCCCCAGGCTTTGCTTATCCTACAGTTGTGTCATTTTGGAGGAACTTAATGAACTAAGACCCCGCCTCCTCCCCGTGTGCATCTTGCTTCCTTCCTCCCCATCTCTGTCCATTTTAAATCATATTTAATGTTACTAGTTCTTGTTTTAACATTTCATATTGGTGTTTTAATGATTGCAAGTCACCTAGGAGTCACCTTTAGGTGAGATGGTCAGCATATCAGTTTAATAAACAAACAAACAAACCATAATGATAGAATCAAAACTCTGCCTGGGTTGGCTGGTGGGTTGGTTTTGCAATGTATGATGGACATTAAAAAAAGAAACAGAGTTTTGATCATACTGTGGTGCTGTCATCTTGATTTTTTTGAGCACACTCTGCAGACACCCCTTGTTTTGAGCACACCCTGCAGTAGGGTGACACCATTAATCAACACATCAATTCATTCCTACCCCCCTATTCATTCTACTGGGAATTGGTGGGAATGTAGAAATCGGCTCGTTGCTTTTTGAAGCCATGCCAGTGGTGGGCGTGGGTGTGCATGTGCACATGCTGAGTGTGAAAAGCAGGAAGCTGGGGGAAAAAAGAGGTACTCTCCCAGCTCTGTAGAAACCCTAACCTCCCGAATCCAGGGCACCAAGCTTGTCACGTCGCAAGGTGCCAAAGCAATCAATAGTAATTCCAATATCATACAAGTCAATTTCAACCTGTCATGAGCAGCCCCCATTCAATAGCAGGGCGAGCTGATAAATGGGACCCTCAGAAAGCAGATATATAGCGTGTGGGGGGGAGAGTCATAAAATAGGGAATCAGGCAGTTGGGGGTGGAGAGAAAGGGTGGGATTGCAGTTTGCTCCCCCTCCTCTTTGCAAATGCCTTCAGTACAGAGTCCTTTTCTACCCTTCAACAGCCTACCCTGCCTGCCAAAAGCCCTGGATGACCGTTCCCATAATCCTCAACCAGCATCATCATTGGTTCTGTTGAGAGAGAAGAATGGGGTTCATACTTCAGTGCAGTTGAAAGACCCTTTTGGAGAAAGGTGTCCGGTAGCATCCAGCCCCCACCTCTTCATTCCTCTCCCTGTGTCCAATTCTCAGTTTCCAGCTTTTCTGTGACACCCGAGAGACTTAATCAGGACTCAATAAGGGGGCTAACACAAGCTGCCTGGTGGAAGAGCTCCACCATTGGTGAATATAATTTGGGTGGAGGGAAAAGGATGGCTGTGGGCTGTATTCAGGTTGAAAAAGGAAAAGAAAAATAAGGCATCCTTAAGAATGAAGAACAAAGTATTTGCTTACATATTGCACACACCGCATTAATTTTCCAGCCTTGGACATTCAAAACCTTTACACTACATTTCTTAAATCACAAGGGTGAGGAATATGTACAAGCTGAGGACCTGGTGTGGATCTATGCATTGCATTGGCCATTTGTGGGTGGACCAAACATAGAAAAAAAAATGTTGATTCCAACAGTTCCAATCACACACATAGATTTTCCAAGTCATGCAACTGCCGTTCCAGGTAAAACATCCCCCACATGTAAATTTATCACATCTTAAAGAGAATTTTTTTTATATGTTTGAAATGCCAGAATTGAAATGAAGGAAGGAAACTTGGAACAGTCATCCAAGGCTTTTAAAAACATAATCAGAAATCAGGATTTTCTGAATCGTGGATCTGCAAACTTTTATATCACTTCTCCATGCAAGCTCCTTTCCTCTTTTGCTTACATTGCAATAGTGAGAGGGTTTCTAGGTGCCTTCTAGACTCCTGCTCTCCCTTCATATGTAATATCATGCATCAGAAACTTCTAGGGCAGGGGTAAGCAACCTTGGCTCTTTTATGACTCGTGGACTTCAACTCCCAGAATTCCTGAGCCAGCCATGCTGAGGGGAAAGGGAGAGGTTTCCAAGCTGTGCCATGCTGGCTCAGGAATTCTGGGAGTTGAAGTCCATGAGTCATAAAAGAGCCAAGATTGCCTACCCCTGTTCTAGGGAAATAGAGTTTCCCAGGGCATCACACTATATAACCCATGACTCTAAGTCCTGGAATGCTGTCCATCTAGAACATTCCAGGTCACAAAGAAGATCATAGCTGAATTCAGGCAGGACAGAAATGGGCAGGCATGTATCAATTCCTAGAGGTAGGCCAGGTTATAGAACAAATAACGCAAGGATTATTGGAACTCTGCTTCATTAACAGAATAACAGAGTTGAAAGGGACCTTGGAGGTCTTCTAGTTCAACCCCCTGCTCAAGCAAGAGACCCTATACCAGTGATGGCGAACCTTTTAGAAACCGAGTGCCCAAAACCTGGCCCCGCCCCTGCTCCACCCCCTGCCCCGCCCCCACTCCGCCCCTACCCCGCCTGCCCGCAGGGCCACTCACTGCCTCCAGGGCCTGCCGCAGATCGCCCAGGCAGCCCAGCAGTGCCATGGCAGCCACGCCCTCCGCTCATGTCCCGCAGCATCATCTGCGTGTGACAGGGCGCGAGGGCAGAGTCTTGTCCCCGCTGCCTGGCTGCCATGCCCTTGGCTGTGCTTCTCTGCGCGGACTGCGCTCAGGGGCAACTCTCCTCCGGGGGGGGCTGCTGGTGAGGAGGGGGAGGCGGGGCTGGGGCAATGGTGCACGTGCCCACAGAGAGGGCTCTGAGTGCCACCTTTGGCACGTCTGCCATAGGTTCGCCACCAGTGACCTATACCATTTCAGACAAGTGACTGTCTAGTCTCTTCTTAAAAGCCTCCAGGGATGAAGCGCCCACGATTTCCCATCGTATTATGATCCTATGATTTGTAAGCTGCCCAGAGTCGCCTTATCAGGCAGATGGGAGGCAGATGGATTTAATAAATAAACAAATATTTAGATCTGCCAAGCTCTACCCCTTCCTCCATCTTTCCCTGACTTTCCAAATGCTTCAGGCCTGCATAGTGCGTTTTCCCACTCCTATCTCTACTGAGATAGAGATAACACAGCACTCTATAGGTATATGGATCCACGATACTAAACGGAGCTTGGAGACCCAAAGGGAAGGGGGAGAAGAGATGAGAGGACAAACTGGAGTGGTTTCAAGAGAAGACGCAAAGCTCCTTGTCTAATGGAATCCTCGGCTGTAGTAATTAAGCTGGGCTACTGCTAACCGTAATGTGATGTATATATGCCTTTAACTAATCATTTATTAGACCCGTTGATGGTTTGTCAATATTAATTCATTTATTTAAACAACTCGGAGCTGTAATGAAGATGTTTGCTTTACCGGGACGGGGGGGGGGGGAAGGTTGGGGCATGGAGATGAAGGAGCCTGGAGACTTTTTTTGTGTGCTCAATGGATGTCTGCCAGATGACAAGTCCAGTGGGGACTTGGAGGGGGAGTGTGGAAATTCAAGATCCAGCAAAACTTTGCTTTGTGTTTTGCAAAATTCTGCTTTGCAAGCTTGACAACTGAACTTTAAAAAGGGGTCTGGGTGGATTAGATCAGAGGTTGCTAATGTACTAGTTATCATGACGCTAACATGCATTGTTTATGGCTACATTGCTGGAACACGTAGGACTTGGGGCTGCCCTTAAGGACAGCTTAGAATGGTGTTTCTCCACCTTGGCAACTTTAAACTGTGTGGACTTCAACTCCCAGAATTCCCCATCCAACATGGCTTGGAAGATTCTGTTGATGTAGGAAGCTTGCAGCCGCTTTGATTCTGCTGCAGTCATTCTGTTCCAGTGATACAACCTGTGTCCTTACCCAACTTAAGGTGCCGATACTAATTCTGAAAACTCTACACCTGGGATAGGTAGCTGACTGGACCATGAGCCAGAACTCCTTGAATTTATGCTGGCAAAACCTTGCTCACAAAACACTGGAAAATGAGAGTGATTTTCAGTGAGGAGCATAAGAGAGAAAACTAGACAGTCCTTTGAAACTGAGAAAAATAGAATAAAGCATCCACTCCTAGTTGTTCTTTTTTTATTTGCCCGGTCAATAGTTTGAGATGGGCAGCTATACAAATTGAATAAAAATAAATAAATAAAATCTAGTAATATCACGGCATGACTATCCTATCCATTGTGAAACTCAGCCACCAGAGAAAACCATTGTTTTATCCATAACAAAAGCTAGCATCCCCTGACTTCAGACACAAGTAACCCAAAATAGGAATTAAGTTCAAAGCATTAAAAGTTTAGTACATGCTACCTATACACAAGAATCTGACCTACTAATGATCTTGGCAAATTGGTGGGAGATAAGAGTCCACGGAATTCATGGGGGGGTGGACTTAGTTCTTTTGTGGCTACATAAGGATTCCAAACTGATGATGTATTTGACCCTCCCCTCAGGCTCAGCCTAGTCATCTCCTACAGGACCAGGAAATCTAAAGAATAACTTTCATTAAGGGTGTGTAAAATGTTCCAGGCTTGAAACAGCCATTTTGTGTGTACAGGTAATCTTTGCTAAATGATGGTAATTGGGACCCACAACTTTGTTGCTAAGCGATACGGTTATAAAGCACGATATCAAATTGTCATGTGTCCCCTGGATATTTATGCAATAATGATAAATAATGATAAAATGAGGCTAGTACGAATGTCTCTATGGTATAAGCACTGGTGAAGAATCCAGACCATAGATTATGTTGCAGCTCGGAAGATTTATTGGTCCAGCATATCCACAAGAATTTAGTCAACTAACTGTTCAACACTAAATTGGTGCTAGATAAGGGTCAATGAAATTCAAGAAGGATTGGACTTAGAGTCTTAGACTATTTCTGGAAATGTATCAACTCTATACGGATGACTCATTTACGTCCGCCTGCTTGTCTCCTACATCAAATGTCCAGGGGTATTGTCTCTCTGAATAGGGGTCTTCCCCTATTGGCCTTCAGTGACAGCTGAGGGGGAAGACATGACAGCTCAGAATGTTCAAAGAGAACATTTTGAGCGCGGTTATTTTGTTCTACAGTAACCAAAAGTATTTCTGTTTCATTCATACGCCTTGCCTGTACTGCCTTTATTTAAGATTGACACTGGACACCCTACATGTTGATTCATTGGTGAAAGCTGTTAGGTTGGTAAGCATCAG
>NW_015386393.1:5538069-5548977 GCF_001527695.2 Protobothrops mucrosquamatus
CCGGAACGCGGCGGAACCGCGTTCCGGCACCTTTTTCCGGGCCGGCCGCACCGGAAATAGCCCCTCCCACACCGGAAATAGCCCCTCCCAAATTTTACTTGCATTCCTGTTCTCTAAAGGGGCGGTCCTAGGGTTTGATGAGGGCGTGGCCAGGTTTGAGTTCCGCCACCTTTTCTCCGAGAAAAAAAGCCCTGATCAGCAATAATGGCCTTACCAATAAAAGAGAATATCTTTAGTTGAGGGTAACACTGTGGGGTCCTTGGTGCTCTCTGAGCTTGGTGATTTTCTTGCAGACGTTTCATTACCCAGCTAGGTAACATCATCAGTACTCGTAATGTCCTGGGCACTGATGATGTTAACCACTTGGATAATGAAACATCTGCAAGAAAGCAAGAAAGTTAGAGAGCAGCAAGGATCTCACAATTATGGCTTTTTCTAAAGGACTGTCACTTCCCCTATCCTCCACTCCTTCTGCTCCTTGAAAAAATAACATCCTATAACATTATGTTATTCTGAGATATTCCAAAACATCAAAGGGGAAGGAAAAGCCCCCCCACACACACACACACATACTTTCCTTCCTAAAACAATATGAGAATTGGAGGCAGTTTTGTCCTTTGACTTTCTGTTAATTGAGAGTCTGCTTGCAATTCAAGCCAAGCTAGCTTTTGAAATTTTGGCCAGCTGTTCTAAAGAAACCCAGCTTTGGTCAATTTAAAATCCCAATTCTTATACTGTAGTCCAGACATTTCTGTTTAATTATCTTCTAACCAGAAAGATATAACTAGTTCCCTAACAAATAGCTATAATTAGGGCCAAGGTACTGAACACAGTCAGAAGACACTACCCATCACTAAGAGATGTCTATGTATTGACTCAAGAGCTAATATCTCCACAGGAAAAAGGGAAACAATGGGCAATTCTCAACATTTTAAAAACAGCTCTATATTTATGCCGTACAGCGATTTGATGTGATGGGAATGGAGTTTAAATAATATTGCAAAGCATAATTAAATACAAACAAAATAAATACACAGTTTATTTAGGCAGCTCACGTCTAACTTGTATCCAAAATACACACACGTTGTGTTTCAACAAAAGCAAGAGAACACAAGATGCTTTCAGACTGTATTATTTATTCATTAGGCCCAATGCTTTACAAGTAGTCCTCGACTTATGACCCCATTTGGGATCAGAATTTCCATTGCTAAGCAAGGCGGTCGTTAAGTGAGTCAGGCTCGATTTTACCTTTTTTTGCCACAGTTGTTAAGCGGATCACTGCAGTTGTTAAGTGAATCATGCAATTGTGAAGCAAATCAGACTTTCCCCATTAACTTTGCTTGTCGGAGCCAGCTGGGAAGGTGACAAATAGTGACCACCTGAATCTGGGACGCTGCACCCTTCATAAATACATGCTGGTTGCTTAGTGCCTGAATTTTGATCCCGTGACCATGGGGATGCTGCAATGGTCGTAAGTGCAAGGACTGGTTGTAAGTCACCTTTTTCATTGTCCTTGTAACCTCAAAGCAGTGGTCGGATTCAGCCAGTTTGCACCACTTCGGCAGAACCGGTAGCTAATTTTTTGTTGCCCAGACCCAGAATGGACTTCCGGAAGTGGCATCCACACAGAGAACTGGTTGTTCACATATTTGAATCCCACCACGGGTTGTAAGTCACCTTTTTCATTGTCCTTGTAACCTCAAATGGTCGCTAAACAAATGGTTGTAAGCTGAGGACTACTGTACAAGGATTCCTCCTGGGCTGTAAGCAGAAGGGGAAAAAACAAAACAGCCCACAAAGCCAGGGCATATTCCTCAAATCCTTCAGAGGCTGGCTCTCTCCTTATCCTAATACAGAAGCGCGAAGGGGCTGTGTCAGATGGGCTCATTCTGCTTGGTTCATTCACAGTCCGTTCCAGCCATTGAGATGTCACGAAGCTGTGATATTCCTGCAGAATGCCCATTACTCCAGGTTTATGGAGCATGTCAGGCCTTGCAATGACCCTCTGGAACATGAAGGCAAGTCTGTCAAGTCAGTGGGTCGTGAACGGGGAGGTCTCTATGTGGTTATAGTGGGTCCTCTGTGCTTTTAAAGCCACTGTAGAAGCTGGCTCAGTGATGGCTCATTTTGTGGATGGCCTTGCCTTCCCCGTGATGCCCAGTTAAACATCTGTTTTACAGAGGTTATTTGCTTTTTTATTTTTTTTATTTTTTAATTAAGAAAGTCTGAATGGCCACCCAATTCACTCCCTTTAGACTCCAGGAGGCTTACAGAAGTAAAACCTTAAATATAAAACCCAATAAACCAGAGGTCTTCAAACTTGGCCCTTTTATGACTTGGGGACTTCAACTCCCAGAATTCCTCAGCCAGGCATGCTGGCTGAGGAATTCTGGGAGCTGAAGTCCACAAGTCATAAAAGGGCCAAGTTTGAAGACCTCTGCAATAAGCCCTTACTACCTCTGCTTCTAGCAACAATCAAACAAACAAACCATTTCACCCTGGGGCTCCATGTCACTCTGGCATCCTCAGACCTGCTGGCAAAACCAGATCTTCAGAGCCTTTCAAAAGAGATTAAGGCTATTCATCTCTGCAGGGATGATGTTCCACAGGGAGTGAGCCTCCACAAAAAAGGCCCTTCTTCTTGGTCCAACTAGATCAGACATGTCAAACTCGCAACGTCACATGACATCACGCGACGTATCGGGATTGTTTTGCCGTTGCCGGCAATGGGGTGGGCGCGGCTTCCACGTGATGCGTCCAGTCCGCAGGCTGGCAGTTTGAAACCCCTGCACTAGATAGACCTCCTTAAGAGGAGTGCCCTGCCTCCCTGCTCAAGTGGATCGGGTTGATTGTAATTGGGAAAAGAAGGTCCTTCAAATAACCTGGTTCTAAGCCAGGGGTTTTCAAACTTGGCTCTTTGATGACTTGTGGACTTCAACTCCCAGAATTCCTCAGCCAGCATGCCTGGCTGAGGAATTCTGGGAGTTGAAGTCCACAAGTCATCAAAGGGCCAAGTTTGAAGACCCCTGCTCTAAGCCATGTAAGTGGGGAAACAGTGGCCTAGCGGTTAAGATGTTCGGCTTTTCGACTGGAAGGTTGGCAGTTCGAGACCCAAGTACCGTATGGCAGGGTGAGCTTGCGTTCTTGCCCCAGATCTTGCCAACCTAGAAGTTCAATAGCAGGCAAATGCAAGTAGATAAATAGGTACCATTTTGGTGGAAAGCTAACAGCGTTCTGTGTGCCTCGGCATATAGACATACGGACCACATGATCATAGAAGTGTCTTCAGACAATACTGGGTCCCTCGACTAGGAAACAGAGATGAGCATCAACTCCTAGAGTCAGGTATGACTGAGCAGGGGAAAGCTTTACCTTTACGTTTTAAGCCAGGTAAGGCTTTAAAGGTGACAACCAGTACCTTGAATTGGATCCAGAAGCAAATTGGCAACCATTGCAACTCCTGCAAGAAAGGTGACACGTGTGCAAATCCGGAGTTGCACAAAACCATGCAGACCACTATACGGTTTGAACTAATTGAATCTTTCAAATACTTTTCAAGGGCAGCCCCATGGAGAGCACATTGCAGTAGTCAAGACAGGAAGTGATTAAGAGGTGGGTGACTATGAGCAGGGCTTGTTGGTCCAGGAAAAGGCATAACTGATGCACAACCCAGTTGTATTGTCTTATAGATTCTTCCCAGGAAGATCACTAAAAGTTACTAGCTATAGAATGTGGTTGTTTCTAAACCAGACTAAAAGTCGGCAAAGACATTTGCGTTCCGTTTTTGATGTCAAAACTTGATTTCTCCTTCCAGATATTTGAGATCCGGGTGGTTAATTTCAAGGACAATCCTGTGTCATTAAGCCCATTTGGACTTAATGAAATTCCTCTCTGAGGAGGTCAACTAGCTGGATTTGCCCAGCCTGCTTAATTCCATTATCAAATTAATTCATTTGCTGGACTCACACACTGTTTTAAATCATAAATTAATCAGAAGGGCTGGATTTCACATACATAAGTATCAGCAGTAAAAAAAAAAGAAAAGAAAACCAGAATAAATGATGATTAAAACCAATTTAGTTTAGTATGTTGCTGAAATGCAGAAGCTGGGTGTTCAGCTGAGCTGGTGAAGGTCTGTGAACTTAGCCATTAGATGCATAATTAATGTAGCAGAGTAAAATGTTTACTAAGCTCTTGCACATATCGGTTATTAGACCCTATCTGCACTGGCATGTCAGGCTTACTTGTGGTTAACCTAATAGTGATTTGTTCTCAACTCAAGGAATTTGTGAAGAAGTAGATTCCAGTTGGAAGCAGAAAGAACGTTATAATAAGAAGAGCTGGTCAACAATGGAATTGTCTACCTTAAAAACCATTGATTTTCTTAACTATCTTAAGACCACCTTAAGAACGCACCTTCCATGAAGATATTCAAACAAAGATGGGATGGCCAGCTGTCAGGCATGCTATAGGGTTTCTCCACTGGCAGGGGGTTGAACTAGATGATCCCTAAGGTCTCCTTAAATTCTATGATTTAATCATTCATTTGCTGGCGCTGTATAGAAAACTAATTAACCACCAGGCAGGAATGCATAAAACACGTTTAACTAAAATGTGGTCGGCGGCTGAATGTGTTGTATAAATCCAACTGGTCTTTGGAATAGACAATATGAAACACAACACATCTGATCAGCGTTTGCTTGGTCAGATAACAATGGAAGCATATTTAGACAATAAACATTCTTGACATTACAGATAAAATTTTGGGATGGTGTGGACTGGAATTAGCTTTGTTTAAAGAACTGTCTTAGCAGGCTTTGGCAAATACAGTACAGATAGTCCTCAATTTATGACCACAATTGGCACCAGAATTTCCATTGCTCAGCAAGTGGTTGTTAAGTGAGTTGGGCCTGATTTTACAACCATTTTGCCATGGTTGTGAAGCAAATCACTGCCATTGTTAAGTGAATCATGCAGCCATGAACAAAAACCAGCTTCCTATATTGATTTTATTTGTCAGAACCTGCCGGGACCTTGGAATATTGCAACCATTGTAAATACATGTTGGTTGTCAAGTGTTTGAATTTTGATCATGTAAGGTGGGGATGCTGCAGTGGTTGTAAGTGTGAGGACCAGTCATAAGTCACTTTTTTCAGTGCAGTTGTAACTTCAAACCATTGCTAAATGTACAGTTGTAAGCTGAGGATTCCCTGTAAACCACTTTGAAAATAGAGCTAGCTGAATATTGGTGCAAATTGGCAGGCTCTCCATTGTCCTATCATATGTCCCATTTTTGCAGTCGCTGTTGTTTTTAAAGCAGGGGATAAATTCATAAATTATTATTAACACGGGTAGTCTTCGACTTACGACCACAATTGAGCCCAAACCTTCTGTTGTAAAGCGAGACAAGTGTTAAGTGAATTTGGCCTCGTTTTACAACCTTTCTTGCCAAAGTTGTTAAGTGAACCACTGCAGTTGTTAAATCAGTAACACGGTTTTAAATGAATCTGACTTCCCCATTGACTTTGTTTGTCAGAAGGTCACAGGACCCCAGGACACTGCAACCTGTCATAAATATGAGTCAGTTGCCAAGTGTCCTAATTTTGATCACGTGACCCTGGGGATGCTACGACAGTAACTAATTGTGAAAAACGATCGTAAATCACTTTTTGCAGTGCCGTTGTAGCTTCGAACCGTCACTAAATGAACTATTGTAAATCGGGGAATTACCTGTATATAAATCAGTAATAAAAATGTAATATGAATAGCAGCTACCCTAGTCATAACGGGCACTCCCAGGTCTGCAGCGTCCCTCTGAGAAGGCAGCATTCCAAATTGAACAGCCCTCTCTCAACAGAGGGGGAGGGATACGACACCATCTATCTCCAGTCTACAACATGGTCCTTTCAGCTGTTACAAGAAGGCTCCACACCCACTTGCTCCCCTCAGGTGATCTTGAGGCCACAGACAAACCTCCAGGTGGCCTCAGTGGCTCTCTAAAACAGGGGTCTTCAAACTTGGCCCTTTTATGACTTGTGGACTTCAACTCCCAGAATTCCTCAGCCAGCCAGGGCTGGCTGAGGAATTCTGGGAGTTGAAGTCCACAAGTCATAAAAGGGCCAAGTTTGAAAATCCCTGCTGTAAAAGAATGCAACTGACCAACTGTCTGCAAGGAGTATAAATCCTTCCATTCCCCACCATCCAGTCAGAGCTGAAGAAGCTTCTTGGATGAGAAGTGAAACATCTTCAAAGAAAGACAAGAAAGTCCATTTGCCTCCTGAAAAAGCACCTTTGGGACAACCATGACCTGGATGGCTGAGAATCCCCCTAGACAAATGCAGCGGTCCGTTTTCTGAATGGCCTCTTGGCTCTTGTTCCTCCACTGAACCGCCCCAGTCATGCAATCTGCACAGTTAGCTTGCACACTGAGGCGTCCCTAGCTTTAATTAAACCCATTTTAACATTGATTTCATTAGACTGGTGCTTTAACTACATTGCCGTCAGAATGATTTAAACATCACTCGTGCCAGTGGTAAGTTGCAGAGCTGGTGTCACTGGGATGGCGTCTGTCCAAAGCTTCTACTCCTTCTTTGAGGTTCAAAGGTCCCTGGGAAAAAAAACAACCACCAAGTTAGTAAGTGTTCCTCTATTGCTCTTTGTGGTAGAAAGATCTTACGGGGTTCCAGTCAAAGTGCAAGTAAAGCATTTATTAGTGCTTCATTTAAAACAGGAGTCTTCAAACTTGGCCACTTTAAGACTTGTGGACTGGCTGGCTGAGGAATTCTGAGAGTTGAAATCCACAAGTCTTAAAGTGGCCAAGTTTGAAGACCCTTGATTTAAAAGCAACGTCCTCTTCTTTTTAAAATGTTTTAAAGTTTTGATTGCTTGATTTTATATCCTCCAAGATTGTTGTTGTTGTTGTTAGTTGCAAAGTCGTGTCCGACCCATCGCGACCCCATGGACAACATTCCTCCAGGCCTTCCTGTCCTCTACCATCTTCTGGAGTCCATTTAAGCTCACGCCTACTGCTTCAGTGACTCCGTCCAGCCATCTCATTCTCTGTCGTCCCCTTCTTCTATTGCCCTCAATATTTCCCAGCATGACGCTTTTCTCCAGTGAGTCCTTCCTTCTCATTAGGTGGCCAAAGTACTTGAGTTTCAACTTCAGGATCTGGCCTTCTAAAGAGCAGTCGGGGTTGATCTCCTCTAGGACTGACTGGTTTGATCCTCTTGCAGTCCAGGGGACTCGCAGGAGTCTTCTCCAGCACCATAGTTCAAAGGCCTCAATTCTTTTGCACTCAGCCTTTCTTATGGTCCAACTTTCACAGCCATACATTGCACTGGGAAAACAGGTAGCCTATATTTAATTCAAATTTAATGTAATATTGTTTTAATATTTTAATGTATTATATTGGTGTTAATACTGATTGACTGTAAGCCACCTCGAGTTGCTTTTGGCAGCATACAGGTAGTCCTCAACTTACAACAGTTCATTTAGTAACTGTTCGAAGTTGCAATAGCACTGAAAAAAGTGACTTACGACCATCTTTCACACTTCCGACCGTTGCAGCATGCCTATGGTCACGGGGTCCAAATTCAGAGATTTGGCAACTAACTTGTATTTATGATGGTTGCAGTGTCCTGGGGTCAAGTGATCCCATTTTGTGACCTTATGAAAAGCAAAGTCAATGCGGAAACCAGATTCACTTAACAACCAGGTTACTAACTTAACAACTGCAGTGATTCTTTTAACAACTTTAGCAAGGAAGGTCGTAAAATGGGGCAAAATTCACTTAACAGCTGTCTCGTTTAGCAACGTAAATTTTGGGCTCAATTGTGGTCATAAGTCGAGGATTACCTGTATTAAGTTCAATAAATAAATAAGTAATTTAAAGGCCTGGGGGTCCCAGGGACCTGGAGACATTCGTAGATGGCTGTATCATTGTGTTCTTTTTCCTTGTTTATTTTATTTTTTATTTTATTTTATTATTTTATGGTTCTAATAGTTTACTTCTGTTCTGTATACACTCCTTTCATTTTCTTACTTTTTTTTATTGTAAGCCACCTAGAAAAGCGATAGAGCAAATAAATATAAGAAATAAATAAATAAGGTGGTGGATATTTTTACTCTCTCTCCATATGGCTTGTAGATTTAAAAAAAATTTAATCATGTTTTTCATTTTTAATATGACTTTTTTGTATTCTGATTCTGATTTCTTATCATATTTGCTGTTTTATTGTATGTTGTACACCGCCCAGAGTTGCTTCTTGCGAGATGGGCAGCTATATCAATGTGATTATTAAATAAATAAAATTAAAATGGTGCATCATATCTCTTATGTGCCTTGGGGAGTTATGTTTTCCCAACCTTCGGTCACATGGTTTGGAAAGAGGCGTTGTCTCTTTGTCCTATATAATTTGATTATTTCTAGCAACTTTGGTTGGTTTGGTTAATATTTTTGCCTGTGTGTGCAATGCTAGCGTTTTGTTGCAAACAGTGGTGATTCAATTATACATTTTAATTGTGCTCTTGGGGGGGGTGAAAGAAAGAGCTAGTGCAATGCACGGTGTTTGCAAATACAACTGGGAACAGCATTTGAGCATTAAACATCTCTGGAACTTGAAATGTTTAACAGTTGAATTTAGCTAGTAGTCTTCATATGTGTTTGATTTCAGGATTCATGCTGGCTAGGGTTTACAAGTATAGGGTTTCCTACCTGAGCAGGGGGTTGGACTAGATGATTTCCAAGGTCCCTTCCAACTTTATTATTATTGTTGTTGTTGTTGTTGTTATTTAGTCCTTGACTTTTGATGAGCCCAATTTGCTGAGCGAGGCAGTTGTTAAGTGAATTTTGCCCCATTTTACAACTTTACTTGCCACAATTGTTAAGGGAATCACTGCAGTTATTAAGTTAGCAACATGGTTGTTAAGAGAATTTGGCTTCCTCATTGACTTTCCTTGTCATGTCACATGACCCCCTGGACACGACAACCGTCTTAAATATGAGTCAGTTGCCAAACGTCTGAATTTTGGTCACATGACTATGGGGATGCCACAACGGTTATGTGAAAAAGGTCATAACTCACTTTTTGCAGTGCCATTGTAACTTCAGTCACTAAATGGACTGTTGTATGTCGAGGACTACCTGTATTTCAATATATTCCCCCCCCCCCCATATCCATTGGAATTTACAAAGGGATAGTGCTGCAAAAACTTGTTGACACTTATTTGGGCATCTAATTTAGCATTCAATAATATTTTATTTGTTATGCAAAGATCTGCTGAAGTGGTAGAAACCACAGTGTTGTTGTTTTCCAATAAACTGAAAAAAGAATTGGGAAATTTTTTTTATGATGCGGAGGTTGCTTTCCAAACACACATTCAAGCAAATAACTCCCATGAAGCACAATGGAATTTAGTCCTGAGTAAAAACACCTAGAACAAAAACATGGAGAAGGTCAGGTTAGAGGCTGAACTATATTTCAAGAAGTGGAAGAAAACTTTTCTTGAAGAACTGTTTTTTAAAAGTTATTTTTTTGGAATACAGAAAGTCCTTAACTTACAACCATTCATTTAGCAACTGTTCAAAGTTACAGTGGCAATGAAAAAGGGGAATTATGACCTGTTCTTGCACTTTTCACCACCACAACATCCCCACGGTCACATGGTCAAAATTTATGTGCTTGGCAACTGGCAGGTATTTGTGACTGTTGCAGTCTCTGGATCACCTGATCACTATTTGTCACCTTCCCAGAGGGACTTCTGACAAGCAAAGTTAATGGGAGAATCTGGATTCACTCAATAACCACATGCTTCACAACACCTGCAGTGATTCACTTAACAACCATGGCAAAAAAGGTCATAACATTGGTTGTGACTCGCTTAACAAGTGCCTTGCAATGGAAATTCTGGTCCCAATTGTGAATATAAGTTGAGAACTAGCTGTAATGACATTTCAATAGTACAAATCAAGTTGGTTTTCTTGCGGATGGTTGTTGTTGTTAGTTGCGAAGTTGTGTCCGACCCATCGCGACCCCATGGACAACGTTCCTCCAGGTCTTCCTGTCCTCTACCATCTTCTGGAGTCCATTTAAGCTCACGCCTACTGCTTCAGTGACTCCATCCAGCCACCTCATTCTCTGTCGTCCCCTTCTTCTATTGCCCTCAATCTTTCCCAGCATGAGACTCTTCTCCAGTGAGTCCTTCCTTCTCATTAGGTGGCCAAAGTATTTGAGTTTCAACTTCAGGATCTGGCCTTCTAAAGAGCAGTCAGGGTTGATCTCTTCTAGGACTGATCGGTTTGATCGCCTTGCAGTCCGGGGGACTCGCAGGAGTCTTCTCCAGCACCATAGCTCAAAGGCCTCAATTCTTTGGCATTCAGCCTTTCTTATGGTCCAACTTTCACAGCCATACATTGCGGATGGTAGCTTGGTCTTAATATATTTTGTGCTGGTTAACACTGATAGAATTTTTAAAAGAGAAATGTTTTACATCATTTTGACTCTTTTAAATCTGCTCTTCCTGTCCTTTTCCTCTCAGGAAGCCAGTGAGTAAAACCTATTAAATTTGCAGTATCCTGAGAATCTAGGACAGATGTGTCAAACTCGCAACGTCACGTGACGTGTATCGCGACTTTTTTTCCATTGCCAGCAATGGGATGGGAGTGGTTTCGACATGACGCATCCGGCCTGCAGGCTGGCAGCTTGACACCCCTGATCTAGGATCTTTAAACTAAGAGTGGTCATGCAAGTTGCTAGCCCTCAAATTTGCAAAGCACAGGAACACTTTCTTGTCTCCTTCTGCTAAAAACTGTGTGCCAACAGTCCTAAACATTGTAAATATAAGATATAAGCACATAGACATTGATTTTTTTTAAAAAAAGAAAATGCTCTCAGAATCTAACTTTTT